>NC_090445.1:1066651629-1067011266 GCF_031143425.1 Pleurodeles waltl
TGTAGACACCCTTTTGATGTTTTGTGCCCCTGTGTTTACATAGCATGGAGTGTTTAGTTTTCTCAGTGCATTTATATTGTTCTGGTAGCTTTTACTTTTCTCACAGTTTGTGTTGGCTAAGTGGTTGAGGTTGAAGGATATTGGTGCAACATTTCTAACTGTGATTTTAATTAACAAAACCAAAATCCATTTTTGCTGCTCTCTTGCCTATGCTATGGTCTCTATTACACATGTTCAGAAGTCATAGGGTGCCAGCCTCTGTCAGGGTATCGTTGACTGACTTTTATGCTAAAGCAACCAGACCTCCAGTACCCTTCTTTCTAGTTTTGGAATGTTGACGTAACCAACACCAACTATGCACCTTCAAGAATGATGCAATTTATTTGTTTATAATTTTGTTTTATAGGTTTTCTGATACTTGTTTCCTGGATTCGGATGGTCAGGCTACCTGTGATGCCTGTGTTGCGGGATACACTGGTCGCCGCTGCGAGAAGTACGTACAGATTGTCTTACAGATAATTTATTAGCGAATTGTATAAATTATGTTTGAGTTTAATCAGTATACGTTTACTCGGTATACTTCTGAGCCGTTTCAGAGACATTGTCCTATTTTAATAACAGGTTACGTTAATGGTGTAACTAACAGTATTTTTGTCAAAATTCACCTTTGCAGTAGAGGTTCTGTTATCGCTGGAACACCTTTTTTCTAATTTCATTCAAAATACACATCTGTTTGAATTATCTTTGCAGCTCTTATGTTAAAAGTGTTTTACATTTCCTTCTACTTTTTACACTTTTCTCCCCATTCTAAACCTGCAGTCTCTGGTTAGATTAATCTTTCCAGGGCATCCACTAAGGGTGTCTCACAAACATGTTTCTCAGATGCAAATGCATCATTCTAATGTAACACACGATGTGGACCCTTTTCTTAAGAAGCAAAGACTACATGCTGTACATTTTAGATAAAACAAATGTCTTCTTCTTCCAGTACATTTCGTTCTTCACGGACCTTGGTTTTGCAGTCACCTATGTCTCATAATATTGCTGAAATAGAACCACCTTATTGTGTCAACATTTGACACAGTTAAAACTGCTAGTCTCTGGTTTAGGGTGCATTGTGGTATTGGTGATGATCCTTGCAGAGATTGTAATCCCTCTTGGCAGCCCTTACCAGATTTGAAGCATTAAGTGGTTACAACTGATAAATACCCAATGAGGTATTAGCTTGCTTTGACAACACAGCATGCCATGTGGAACCAAGACTAGAATATTTGACTCCTGATCAAACCCCATGTTTAGAAAGGCTTTGGGATTGCTTCTAAGCCTTCACTAAAAAAATGATCATGGATTTTTGGGGTTGACAGATCCGCATATTCTTTTGCAGGCATAAAATTAGAGATGGTGTGGCTTTGGTTAAGAGTTGATTTATCTTTTCTTCTTTTAGGTGTGCTGCAGGCTATGAAGGGGATCCCATGCAGCCTGGTGGTAAATGCCAAGGTTGGTTTCATCTGCATTGTTCAGCAAACCATATGACACTTTTCTTATCGTTGTGCTATGAGTCTTGAACAGGGGGTGCTGCCTGGCAAGGCATTGAGAGGTTCAGAGCCGCGTCTCTTACAGTATAGACAAAGGGGTATTATAACATAGTTCAGCAGCCATGACCACTGACCAGACAAGCTAAATTCTGCTTTTCTTTTCATCAATCTCATTTAAGCGATGGATATGCCTGGCACCTTCCCTTGGATGCTTCTTGGCACCCTCTGTATCTCCCATTACATAAGCATGCCCAACCAGTTGCGCCTTATTGTATACTTGCTTGTGATCACACTTTATTTTTCCTGTAGATAACAGCCTGAGGAGATGTGATGAGAGGGGCAGTGCTTCCAGCTCCTCCCAAGCCTGTCTCTGCAAGGTTGGTACACTTCAGCCCAATAACTGTTATTTTTTAGAACTTGAATTTGTATTGCTATAGGGAGGTGCACCTATGGGGTATCACGAGATAAAGTTTAACGCTTCTGAATGGCTTAATTAGCTAGGGCTGTGTTCATCATGCCAAACATATTCCAAATTGGCCTGAGTGCTCTAGCCTCCATAGTCTCAGATAAAGGTCTGTGACAAATATTCCATTTGTCCTGTAAACCTACCACTATCTCTGCTAGCGGGTAAGGTGTTAGCTGGACACAAGATCCTTCCAGTTCTAACAACTGATGTTGAGAAACATTGCTTATTCGGTATTAATTTTGCTGTATTTCATGTTGAGTGTGTTAAAGCGTATACTGCACATGGATCACAGGAGCTTCAACATAGGCTGGTTCCTTCACTTCTTTAGACGATTTACAGTGCATGGTGATGTCTTTAAAGCCTATTAAAAAGCCAAATTTGTCAACTTATCCCAGACTTGGCACTGATATCTAGGAATTCCCTCTTGTCTGCACAGCATGGCATCTTCTGCCTCTAAACAATCAGTGTTTCTTTTGATGAAGAATGTCTCGCCTCACATTATAAATGGTCTCATCTAGTCAGTTGCTGCAATTATCTTGAAGTTTGATTGGCTGAGTTTGTGACCTTAAATCCAAGAACTCAGACTGTCCATAGCAACAGAAAAAATTTAAATGTACCCCACAATTTAAAAATATGCTTTAATTCTGTTTTACATTTACATCTGTCATGGTCCTGGACAAAAGGTTATGCTTTTCCTGGTTGTTAATGCTTAGCCAAGTGAAAACTAGAAGCAAGCTTCTCTTTCAAAACTCAGGTCATATTGAATATGTGAAATACACTAGTACGTAAATTAGTAAATATGGGGTCAACCAAACTGAAGATCTTTCTCAAAATCAATGTAAGGTGTCAGAATAGTCAAATTGTACTAGTTAATTGCAGGTATTTTTTGTTCACTTTCTCTACGCCTTTCTCGAAGCCTTGTATATAAAATGTACATTGCAGATTGAATTATAGGATTATCTGTTTCTTTACATCAGTGGATGCCTCCTCTTCTACTATTGATTCTGTTTTCTGTCCTTGCCATTAGCATGGCATCCAAACCTCTTAGAAGAGGCACGGGGTTTGGATGTTTGCTTCACTGGACAGTTTACACTATTCTGTCTGAAATAAAATCTTGCATCATTAATTAGAATGTTGCATGCAATAAAGGGCCAAAAAAAGAACACCATCTTTTCTTTACAAACGCTAAAATGGGCAGTGGGTTACCCCTTCTGGCCTTTATAGCGAGCTGTTGCTGAATTTCTCTAGTAAAGCACAACAAAATGAATAAATAATCTTGCAGTCCACCAGTGATTGTCTGAACAGTAGTCTGTGAACGTTAGCAGATTCTGTTAGATCGACTAAGACTAAAAACACTGCAGCAGGACTCAAGTTCATAATGTAGAAATAGACACAAGGCCTGCTCAATGGGAGCTGTCCTAGGCCTGAAACTATTCTTATTATCCAAAATAACCCCACTGACTTCTAGGTAGGCCAGCAGTCTCTTACCAAGATTCTATTAAAGCATTTCCCTTCTTGCTGGTTTTGTGGGTGTTGTTAAGCTACCGTGTGTGTTGTGTTGGTTACATGAACGCCTTTACCATGTCTTAGTGGTCGTGTTAATATGGTTGTTTTTAAAAGCTGCGCACTAGATACTTGAAAGCATTTTTCCTTACCACACCATAGGGAACTCATCCTTTTTTGTGTTTTATTTCTTGATCTTTTATTTTAGCCGAACGTGGAAGGCACACTTTGTGACGTATGCAAGAATGGGGCTTTCTTCCTGAGCGAGAAGAATACAGATGGCTGCCTGAAGTGCTTCTGCATGGGCGTCACAAAGCAGTGTGCTAGTTCCTTCTGGAATCGTGATCAGGTGCTGAGTGTTTCCTGTCCTCCTACCATAAGTGGGTGATAAAAAAAAAAAGTTTACCAGATAGCCATCTAAGGTGCAACCTAAGTTTTCTTCATGGACACCTTCAATCCAGCTACTGACAAATGAGTTGGACAGTCTGACCTAAGGATGCTTTTCTACATTTCTCATTAGGGTATTTTGTTTCCACTGGCACTCTTATGAACCCTGATTAGTCTCCTGTCACCTTAGACTGGGCCCGGCCTGTCATCCGAGACTGGGCCCGGCCTGTCATCCGAGACTGGGCCCGGCCTGTCATCCGAGACTGGGCCCGGCCTGTCATCCGAGACTGGGCCCGGCCTGTCATCCGAGACTGGGCCCGGCCTGTCATCCGAGACTGGGCCCGGCCTGTCATCCGAGACTGGGCCCGGCCTGTCATCCGAGACTGGGCCCGGCCTGTCATCCGAGACTGGGCCCGGCCTGTCTCCAGAGACTGGGCCCGGCCTGTCTCCAGAGACTGGACTGTGTCTCAAGATGGATAGAATTAGCTGGGGTAATTGTTTATGATGCAGCTTAAAAGAAATTGGTCATAAACAGTGATGGGGTTGAATTTAATATCTGTATGAAAAAAGTGTACTGTTGCAAACGGGGATTGGGTTTTTGAGTGATTGCATTGTTCAAAGAGGAGTGACTGCTTTATCGCAGGCAGAATTATGATCTGATTTTGCTGTCGTAAAGTTTGCTTGAAGCTTTCAGTTAGTCTAGATATAAGCACATTATATCAGCTCTGGACTACTTCATAACAGTTTGACAAAGGTGATTCTTATTGTGTGCCTTCAGATTAACTTTTTGGCCCTGTTCCTTGTCTGGGAGAAGAATGGCCAGAGTTTCATGACCTCATAGATATTGATTCAGCTAAATACCACGGGTGGTGGAAGAGAAATCAAGCACCAGACATGCACCGTATGAACCTTTATTTAGTAAGAGGACCAGTGCCAGAGGCACCAAAGGGGAAGCGTTGCTACCCTTGCCTTACCCTATTTGGCATTTATGCATGGTAGCCCTGTCATTGAGTTTACCGTTGTGGAAGGTGAAGGTCTAGCTAATGCTGCTTGTCATTCTAAAATGTCAGCTTTCTTCCACAGGTCCGTGCTGCTCATGACAGTAGTGAGAGAGCTCTATTCTCCCTTGCAAACATAGCAAACACGCGCACTATCAGCCAGGGCATTGCTGTCGGAGGCCAGTCAGAGCTGATGTTTGGCGCTTTTGCTTCAGTCCCGAGAGACACCTACTTCTGGGTCCTGCCGGAACGCTTCAAGGGAGACAAGGTACTGTGCATGTCAGAGTAATGGGATAGTTACCAGATCTTCCTTTTCTTGACTAATTTAAGAATTGTAGTTTTGCTGAAACGTTTGTTGAAATTAGCATATTGATTTATGATGTCTATCTAAAGAGATGATGTATATAGCCCACGTTTTCCCGTGTTTTACATGATAATGGCACACTAGCGGGACCAACTGCAGATAATTTAACTAGTCTTTCATTGGGACCATCCACCTTTACAAGTAATATAACTAATTTGGAAGCAAATCAAGGCTGTCTTGGAGATAGAAGGATCTGTTGCAAACTGATGTAAAGTTTAGTGCTGGATTCTGCAGTCAAATAATTTGACATCCTTATTATGGACTATCAATAAATCAACTTGAATGCAGTAATGTTGGCCTCGTTTGTTGTTGGACTACCAAAATGAAGGTAAATATTTATTTAGGGCAACTTTTAAAAGCTTTCAAAGGGAATGCTGTAAATAAGGACTGACTTTTTGTGACCAAACAAAGATGGAGTCTTCATCGAATTTAGCTTCTGTTTTGTGCAAAGAAATTCAGTGTGTGCTCTCAAACCCACTATGCATTACTATGGTGACATTTAAAAACGAGGGGAAAAGAAAACAAATGGCTAAAATTTCTCACTTAAGTTGGGAAGAAATAACCTGCATACACTTGTGATGCGTGCAGATCACATTTTACTGTTCATACAGTAGCGACCATCTACCGTTGGTGCCTTTTGCAGCATTCTGCTGAATGTATTTGCCTTTTTCCTTTAAGATTTCCTGCCTTACTCATATTGTGGGATTATTGCTTTGTTCCATTCTGCTCTAGGTGACGTCGTATGGTGGTGAGCTCAAGTACACAATCATTTATGACGAGTCTCCGGGATCTCGTGCTCTATTCAGCAAACCAGATGTGATCCTGCAGGGAAATGGAATCTTCCTTGAGCATTTCAGCAGTGTCGAGTTCACCCCTGGAACTCCCACTACTGTCACTGTCCTCTTCAGAGAGGTTAGTTAACAGCAAAGCGAAGTGAGGCTCATGTAAAGGTGGTTGCAATTGATTGAGAGTCCCAGCAAGTATTTTTGTTGTATGCTGTAAGAAAGGGAAAGCGTTTTATAATTAGCATAGTTCATGTCCAAGTTCACGTGCGATGATTGGAGACTAAAAAAAAATATATATATATGGTATTATTCTTCAGTATCGGAGGGTCAATAGATAGGCTGACTTTTATGACTGGGTAAATTACCTTTCTCAAATAACGACACTTGAAAGGGTAACTTATTTGGATAGAAATAGACTTCACTTCTATAATGGATTACAGGAAACAAAAATCTTAAGATTATATTGATAAAATTGCTGTTATATAGTCTGTTATAAAAATGTTGGCTATAAAATAGGACATCCTCCCCTAGACTTCTTTGACATTTTTCTTTTTTTTTCTTTTCCTTTTCCATATCTTCTTTAGTACTTGAATGTATTTGATTGACATTTTCTGTCATCGCTGATGTTCGTCATTATTAATATGAATTATTTATTAATTATTACTATTTTTTTTTTTTAATTAGATTTTTGTTAAAACAACATATGCCAAAAGAGTAAACAGTCAGTTTCCATTCTTACAAAATACGGTGGTACAATATGGGTTGTACCCGCATAAATATCTCAACTATATCACATATACATTTACTTATGAGCATACCTCCCATGATTACCACATATCTTTAAACCTCTGTACGGTTAGAGGTGACCCTTCCAGGGCGACTACACTTTCAGCATTATTGTTCTAGAATTCTTCATCCGATTGAGACCGCAACAGTGGTGGGTGAACAGTGGTGCAGATCTTCCATCTTCAAGAAATGCATTAATTGTTTCAACCCAAATCTCTTGATCCTCAAAAACCTTCTTGTCCATCCTAGACATTTTGAAACTCTTCGGCCAATCCCTACTCTGTTGTGTCATTTGGTCCTTTATCCACATATTGATTCTAGGGCTGCATAGTCTAGCTGCAATTAATAATTGGATTTCATTGGTTATTAGTATTGTAATCCAGGGCAAAATGTTAATACCAATGAAAACAAAAATATCTGGCATCATATGGAAACCAGAACAAGGGCACAATACCACCTCATAGGTTGCCCTCAATCCGAAATGTTTCAGGCCCCATTGATCTGTAATTTGTAACTTAGTTGTATTTTATTTACTTCCTGCATGTTTTTTTTTTTTTTATTCCTTTGTTTGACTTTTTAATTTTTTGTGATGTATGTATAATTTAAACCAGTCTTTCAGAGTTGACTTGATATTATGACTTGATATTTTGTCATGAATTAGTGGGATTCTTAATCCAAGTAACTTTTAAATGCAATTTAAAAACAATACTCATAAATACGTATAATTGAAAATATAATATTTTATTTTAAACAGTGTTTTATACATATTCTACTGCTGATTCAGTGAAAGGTGTAAAGAAATGGCTCCCTGTTGCAGTTACCCCCCACTTTTTGCCTGATACTGATGCTGACTTGACTGAGAAGTGTGCTGGGACCCTGCTAACCAGGCCCCAGCACCAGTGTTCCTTCACCTAAAATGTACCATTGTATCCACAATTGGCACACCCTGGCATTCAGATAAGTCCCTTGTAACTGGTACTTCTAGTACCAAGGGCCCTGATGCCAAGGAAGGTCTCTAAGGGCTGCAGCATGTCTTATGCCACCCTAGAGACCCCTCACTCAGCACAGACACACTGCTTACAAGCCTGTGTGTGCTAGTGAGAACAAAATGAGTAAGTCGACATGGCACTCCCCTCAGGGTGCCATGCCAGCCTCTCACTGCCTATGCAGTATAGGTAAGACACCCCTCTAGCAGGCCTTACAGCCCTAAGGCAGGGTGCACTATACCATAGGTGAGGGTACCAGTGCATGAGCATGGTACCCCTACAGTGTCTAAACAAAACCTTAGACATTGTAAGTGCAGGGTAGCCATAAGAGTATATGGTCTGGGAGTCTGTCAAACACGAACTCCACAGCACCATGATGGCTACACTGAAAACTGGGAAGTTTGGTATCAAACTTCTCAGCACAATAAATGCACACTGATGCCAGTGTACATTTTATTGTAAAATCCACCACAGAGGGCACCTTAGAGGTGCCCCCTGAAACTTAACCAACTATCTGTGTAGGCTGACTGGTTCCAGCAGCCTGCCACACTAGAGACATGTTGCTGGCCCCATGGGGAGAGTGCCTTTGTCACTCGGAGGCCAGTAACAAAGCCTGCACTGGGTGGAGATGCTAACACCTCCCCCAGGCAGGAACTGTGACACCTGGCGGTGAGCCTCAAAGGCTCCCCCCTTTGTCACAGCCCAGCAGGGCACTCCAGCTTAGTGGAGTTGCCCGCCCCCTCCGGCCACGGCCCCCACTTTTGGCGGCAAGGCTGGAGGGAACAAAGAAAGCAACAAGGAGGAGTCACTGACCAGTCAGGACAGCCCCTAAGGTGTCCTGAGCTGAAGTGACTCTAACTTTTAGAAATCCTCCATCTTGCAGATGGAGGATTCCCCCAATAGGGTTAGGATTGTGACCCCCTCCCCTTGGGAGGAGGCACAAAGAGGGTGTACCCACCCTCAGGGCTAGTAGCCATTGGCTACTAACCCCCCAGACCTAAACACGCCCTTAAATTTAGTATTTAAGGGCTACCCTGAACCCTAGAAAATTAGATTCCTGCAACTACAAGAAGAAGGACTGCCCAGCTGAAAACCCCTGCAGCGGAAGACCAGAAGACGCCAACTGCCTTGGCTCCAGAAACTCACCGGCCTGTCTCCTGCCTTCCAAAGATCCTGCTCCAGCGACGCCTTCCGAAGGGACCAGCGACCTCGACATCCTCTGAGGACTGCCCCTGCTTCGAAAAGACAAGAAACTCCCGAGGACAGCGGACCTGCTCCAAGAAAGGCTGCAACTTTGTTTCCAGCAGCTTTAAAGAACCCTGAGAGCTCCCCGCAAGAAGCGTGAGACTTGCAACACTGCACCCGGCGACCCCGACTCGGCTGGTGGAGACCCGACACCTCAGGAGGGACCCCAGGACTACTCTGATACTGTGAGTACCAAAACCTGTCCCCCCTGAGCCCCCACAGCGCCGCCTGCAGAGGGAATCCCGAGGCTTCCCCTGACCGCGACTCTTTGAATCCAAAGTCGCGACGCCTGGGAGAGACCCTGCACCCGCAGCCCCCAGGACCTGAAGGACCGGACTTTCACTGGAGAAGTGACCCCCAGGAGTCCCTCTCCCTTGCCCAAGTGGAGGTTTCCCCGAGGAACCCCCCCCTTGCCTGCCTGCAGCGCTGAAGAGATCCCGAGATCTCTCATAGACTAACATTGCGAACCCGACGCTTGTTTCGACACTGCACCCGGCCGCCCCCGCGCTGCTGAGGGTGAAATTTCTGTGTGGACTTGTGTCCCCCCCGGTGCCCTACAAAACCCCCCTGGTCTGCCCTCCGAAGACGCGGGTACTTACCTGCAAGCAGACCGGAACCGGGGCACCCCCTTCTCTCCATTCTAGCCTATGTGTTTTGGGCACCACTTTGAACTCTGCACCTGATCGGCCCTGAGCTGCTGGTGTGGTGACTTTGGGGTTGCTCTGAACCCCCAACGGTGGGCTACCTTGGACCAAGAACTAAGCCCTGTAAGTGTCTTACTTACCTGGTTAACCTAACAAATACTTACCTCCCCTAGGAACTGTGAAAATTGCACTAAGTGTCCACTTTTAAAACAGCTATTTGTGAATAACTTGAAAAGTATACATGCAATTTTGATGATTTGAAGTTCCTAAAGTACTTACCTGCAATACCTTTCGAATGAGATATTACATGTAGAATTTGAACCTGTGGTTCTTAAAATAAACTAAGAAAATATATTTTTCTATACAAAAACCTATTGGCTGGATTTGTCTCTGAGTGTGTGTACCTCATTTATTGTCTATGTGTATGTACAACAAATGCTTAACACTACTCCTTGGATAAGCCTACTGCTCGACCACACTACCACAAAATAGAGCATTAGTATTATCTATTTTTACCACTATTTTACCTCTAAGGGGAACCCTTGGACTCTGTGCATGCTATTCCTTACTTTGAAATAGCACATACAGAGCCAACTTCCTACATTGGTGGATCAGCGGTGGGGTACAAGACTTTGCATTTGCTGGACTACTCAGCCAATACCTGATCACACGACAAATTCCAAAATTGTCATTAGAAATTCATTTTTGCAATTTGAAATTTTTCTAAATTCTTAAAAGTCCTGCTAGGGCCTTGTGTGTTAAGTCCCTGTTTAGCATTGTCTTTTAGAGTTTAAAAGTTTGTTAAAAGTTTGAAATTAGATTCTAGAAACAGTTTTTAGCTTCTTTAAAAAGTCATCCAACTCTTAGCAAAATAATGTCTGATACAGAGATGAATGTGGTGGAACTCGACACCACACCTTACCTCCATCTTAAGATGAGGGAGCTAAGGTCTCTCTGTAATATAAAGAAAATAACCATTGGCTCCAGACCTACCAAAATTCAGCTCCAGGAGCTGTTGGCAGAGTTTGAAAAAGCCAACCCCTCTGAGGATGACTTCACAGAGGAAGAAATTAGTGACTTGGAGGGCAATTCCCCCCTTCCAGTCCTAAATAGGGAGACCAGGGCCTCTCAAGCCCTGTCTCCAAAAATGATAGTCAGAAATGTTGCTTCCCTCACAGGAGGGTCCAGCATTTCTGAAATCACTGAGGATGCTCTCAGTGAAGATGACCCCCTGTTAGCCAGGATGGTCAAAAGATTGGCTTTGGAAAAGCAGCTCCTAGCCATAGAAAGGGAAAGAAAAGAGATGGGCCTAGGTCCCATCAATGGTGGCAGCAACTTAAATAGGGTCAGAGATTCTCCTGACATCCTAAAAATCCCCAAAGGGATTGTAACAAAATATGAAGATGGTGATGACATCACCAAATGGTTCACAGCTTTTGAGAGGGCTTGTGTAACCAGAAAAGTGAACAGATCTCACTGGGGTGCTCTCCTTTGGGAAATGTTCACTGGAAAGTGTAGGGATAGACTCCTCACACTCTCTGGAAAAGATGCAGAATCTTATGACCTCATGAAGGGTACCCTGATTGAGGGCTTTGGATTCTCCACTGAGGAGTATAGAATTAGATTCAGGGGGGCTCAAAAATCCTCGAGCCAGACCTGGGTTGATTTTGTAGACTACTCAGTAAAAACACTAGATGGTTGGTTAACTGGAAATGAAGTGTGTGACTATGTTGGGCTTTATAATTTGTTTATGAAAGAACACATTTTAAGTAACTGCTTCAATGAAAAGTTGCATCAGTATCTGGTAGACCTAGGTCCAATTTCTCCCCAAGAATTGGGAAAGAAGGCAGACCACTGGGTCAAGACTAGGGTAACCAAAACTTCCACTGGGGGTGACCAAAAGAAAGGGGTTACAAAAACTCCCCAGGAGAAAGTGGGTAACACTAGAAACAAAGAAAAAGAGTCCTCTGTAGGCCCCCAAAAACCAGAACAGGTGGGTGGGCCCCAAGACACAACCCAAAACAAAGGTGGGTACCAGGGTAAGAACTGGGATGCCACTAAGGCCTGGTGCCACAACTGTAAACAGTCTGGGCACCACACCAAGGACACTTCTTGTCCCAAAAACAAACCCCAGAACAAAATTCCTGGGGTAACCAGTGTAGCCATGGGAGATGACTCCTCAGATGAG
Source organism: Pleurodeles waltl (assembly GCF_031143425.1). Taxonomy (NCBI): domain Eukaryota; kingdom Metazoa; phylum Chordata; class Amphibia; order Caudata; family Salamandridae; genus Pleurodeles; species Pleurodeles waltl. Next base: position 1,066,663,517 of record NC_090445.1, read on the forward strand.
GAGGTCTTCCTAGCCTTCAACTGGAAACAGGGCCCAACAGGTGAGTTGGAGATTCCAGAGGGAAGTAGACACTTCCACCACCTACTGGTGAATGGAATCCCAACCACTGCCCTGAGAGACACTTGTGCCAGTCACACTATTGTGCATGACAGGCTGGTGCTCTCAAACCAGTACATCCCAGGTGAGACTGCCAGGGTAAGAGTTAGCCTAGACAGGGTCACTAAGAGGCCTGTGGCTTTAGTGCCCATAGAAGTGGGTGGCACTCTTAGCTGGAGAAGGGTAGTAGTCAGTACAGACCTCCCCCTTGATTGTCTCCTTGGAAATGACTACCCAGAGGTTAGTCAGAGCCCAAGAGAGGAACTGGTCCAGTGCCAGTCCTCTCCCAAGGATTCTGGAAGTCCTGCCTCTGCAGTAAATGCAAGCAGGCCCCAGAAGAATAAGAAAAGAAAACAGAGTAGGAAAGGTGGACAACCTTTAGCCAAGGTTACAGCAAGCCAAGGAGATTCTGCTCCAGTAGGGGAGAACTCCAAAAATGGCCCTGATAAAGTCCAACCTGACCCACAAGAAGTCCTGGCTAGTCAGGCAACTGTTAAACCTGAGTGGGTGGCTCCTCAGCTAACAGAAGAAAGAGTGGAAGAAGGGTGTTTACTACAAGATGTGGTAACCCCCCACTCTAATACAGCAGACAGGCAACCTGAACCCAAAGAAGCCTGTAACTTAGCCCCTTCCCTTTTAGGTGAAGAGCTAAAGGTGTGGTTCTGGGCACTGACAGCTGTCAGTGGCCTCTGCTGGGTGTTAGCCTTTATGGCTGCACTATCCTTAGCATGGTGGTCTGACCCCATGCCAAATAGCAAGTTAGGCCCCCTGACCCTATTGGTCATGGTGGGGTTACTCCAGCTCTGGGTAACCTCTCTGGGTAAGCTAGGGGTAACCCTGGCCAAGATAAGGTTAGCAGAGGTGGATACCTCTAAGACCAAAATAGAAAGAATGGGTGGAGACATTGAAGAGGCAGACAAGAGGCAATTCAGACTAGGTCCTATCACTGTGGAAGTAGGTCAGTTCCCCAAAGGGAATGACCTGAACAGAAGGATGTAAGGCAGAGTAGGCCCTGCAACTAACCAGCCTATTTCTCCTACTCTTCCTCGCCTGACAGACTAGGAAGACTCTCCCAGCTTGGGCTGAGTCTCCTGGCCTGTGGGCTGGGGGGGGCTTGTGTAAAGAAATGGCTCCCTGTTGCAGTTACCCCCCACTTTTTGCCTGATACTGATGCTGACTTGACTGAGAAGAGTGCTGGGACCCTGCTAACCAGGCCCCAGCACCAGTGTTCCTTCACCTAAAATGTACCATTGTATCCACAATTGGCACACCCTGGCATTCAGATAAGTCCCTTGTAACTGGTACTTCTAGTACCAAGGGCCCTGATGCCAAGGAAGGTCTCGAAGGGCTGCAGCATGTCTTATGCCACCCTAGAGACCCCTCACTCAGCACAGACACACTGCTTACAAGCCTGTGTGTGCTAGTGAGAACAAAATGAGTAAGTCGACATGGCACTCCCCTCAGGGTGCCATGCCAGCCTCTCACTGCCTATGCAGTATAGGTAAGACACCCCTCTAGCAGGCCTTACAGCCCTAAGGCAGGGTGCACTATACCATAGGTGAGGGTACCAGTGCATGAGCATGGTACCCCTACAGTGTCTAAACAAAACCTTAGACATTGTAAGTGCAGGGTAGCCATAAGAGTATATGGTCTGGGAGTCTGTCAAACACGAACTCCACAGCACCATGATGGCTACACTGAAAACTGGGAAGTTTGGTATCAAACTTCTCAGCACAATAAATGCACACTGATGCCAGTGTACATTTTATTGTAAAATCCACCACAGAGGGCACCTTAGAGGTGCCCCCTGAAACTTAACCAACTATCTGTGTAGGCTGACTGGTTCCAGCAGCCTGCCACACTAGAGACATGTTGCTGGCCCCATGGGGAGAGTGCCTTTGTCACTCGGAGGCCAGTAACAAAGCCTGCACTGGGTGGAGATGCTAACACCTCCCCCAGGCAGGAACTGTGACACCTGGCGGTGAGCCTCAAAGGCTCCCCCCTTTGTCACAGCCCAGCAGGGCACTCCAGCTTAGTGGAGTTGCCCGCCCCCTCCGGCCACGGCCCCCACTTTTGGCGGCAAGGCTGGAGGGAACAAAGAAAGCAACAAGGAGGAGTCACTGACCAGTCAGGACAGCCCCTAAGGTGTCCTGAGCTGAAGTGACTCTAACTTTTAGAAATCCTCCATCTTGCAGATGGAGGATTCCCCCAATAGGGTTAGGATTGTGACCCCCTCCCCTTGGGAGGAGGCACAAAGAGGGTGTACCCACCCTCAGGGCTAGTAGCCATTGGCTACTAACCCCCCAGACCTAAACACGCCCTTAAATTTAGTATTTAAGGGCTACCCTGAACCCTAGAAAATTAGATTCCTGCAACTACAAGAAGAAGGACTGCCCAGCTGAAAACCCCTGCAGCGGAAGACGACAACTGCCTTGGCTCCAGAAACTCACCGGCCTGTCTCCTGCCTTCCAAAGATCCTGCTCCAGCGACGCCTTCCGAAGGGACCAGCGACCTCGACATCCTCTGAGGACTGCCCCTGCTTCGAAAAGACAAGAAACTCCCGAGGACAGCGGACCTGCTCCAAGAAAGGCTGCAACTTTGTTTCCAGCAGCTTTAAAGAACCCTGCAAGCTCCCCGCAAGAAGCGTGAGACTTGCAACACTGCACCCGGCGACCCCGACTCGGCTGGTGGAGACCCGACACCTCAGGAGGGACCCCAGGACTACTCTGATACTGTGAGTACCAAAACCTGTCCCCCCTGAGCCCCCACAGCGCCGCCTGCAGAGGGAATCCCGAGGCTTCCCCTGACCGCGACTCTTTGAATCCAAAGTCCCGACGCCTGGGAGAGACCCTGCACCCGCAGCCCCCAGGACCTGAAGGACCGGACTTTCACTGGAGAAGTGACCCCCAGGAGTCCCTCTCCCTTGCCCAAGTGGAGGTTTCCCCGAGGAACCCCCCCCTTGCCTGCCTGCAGCGCTGAAGAGATCCCGAGATCTCTCATAGACTAACATTGCGAACCCGACGCTTGTTTCGACACTGCACCCGGCCGCCCCCGCGCTGCTGAGGGTGAAATTTCTGTGTGGACTTGTGTCCCCCCCGGTGCCCTACAAAACCCCCCTGGTCTGCCCTCCGAAGACGCGGGTACTTACCTGCAAGCAGACCGGAACCGGGGCACCCCCTTCTCTCCATTCTAGCCTATGTGTTTTGGGCACCACTTTGAACTCTGCACCTGACCGGCCCTGAGCTGCTGGTGTGGTGACTTTGGGGTTGCTCTGAACCCCCAACGGTGGGCTACCTTGGACCAAGAACTAAGCCCTGTAAGTGTCTTACTTACCTGGTTAACCTAACAAATACTTACCTCCCCTAGGAACTGTGAAAATTGCACTAAGTGTCCACTTTTAAAACAGCTATTTGTGAATAACTTGAAAAGTATACATGCAATTTTGATGATTTGAAGTTCCTAAAGTACTTACCTGCAATACCTTTCGAATGAGATATTACATGTAGAATTTGAACCTGTGGTTCTTAAAATAAACTAAGAAAAGATATTTTTCTATACAAAAACCTATTGGCTGGATTTGTCTCTGAGTGTGTGTACCTCATTTATTGTCTATGTGTATGTACAACAAATGCTTAACACTACTCCTTGGATAAGCCTACTGCTCGACCACACTACCACAAAATAGAGCATTAGTATTATCTATTTTTACCACTATTTTACCTCTAAGGGGAACCCTTGGACTCTGTGCATGCTATTCCTTACTTTGAAATAGCACATACAGAGCCAACTTCCTACAAAAGGAAAATGTATAACGAAGGCCCTCACATTCTCTTTTTAGTCTCCTTCATAACAAATGTTTTTGGTGTGTGGAACCCAGAAGATTTAGGTTGTTTCTTCTTCTTATTGCAATGGTCATTGTAGGGATTTACTGGTGTGGAGTTGGAATTAAATCAGTGCTTTTTTTTTTCTTTTCTTTTCTTTTTTGTAGCATGCATGGCAGCGGGCTGATGGGCAGGCTGCCACTCGGGAACACCTTCTCATGGCACTGGCTGATATAGACCTCTTCATGATCCGTGCATCCTATTCAGATCGGATGTTGGAGAGCCGGTAATCCAAGACAACTCTGAATTGTTTGAGTCTCTATGTAGTTCGGGGGATTTCCAATGAATTTATAAACATGACTGCAAATGTTTCACTGTTGATAAATTGATGCCCGTTGTTGAAGGCTGGGGCAGCAGGTGCTTTCTCTGGCTTCTCTTTTGGTATGCCTTGTACTGCCCTTTCTGCTTTTCAGAAGTCATGAGTGTAGCGGGGGAAAAAAAGTAAACACGATAATTTAGTTTCTGTAGTTTACACACTTTCCCCTTCGCACAACCACCTAGCAGAAAATAAATGGCTGCTGAGGGGGCTAGAGTCAGTTTATGGGTGCCATGTTGTTATTGTAGATAAAAGGGCTTGTGCTGTAGTTTCAGCTACACCTTGGATTTTGCAGCATCGACAACCAAGGGTACTCTTAGAAAACCAAGATTGTGTTCATTTGAGAATTGCTTTGTTTGAAAAACCTGGTTCAGGCCACTGAAGCAGCACTAGTTTCCACGCAACTACCACGACCACAAGCCCACGCGCCATCAACCACCTCAAGTGCATCCTGGTCAACGCTCGTTCCGTCCACAAGCACGCCGTTGAACTTTGGGACCTCCTGGACTCCACAGCCCCGGACGTCGCCTTCATCACGGAGACATGGATGAACGCCTCCTCTGCTCCAGACATCGCTACCGCCATCCCCGAAGGCTACAAGATCTCCAGAAAAGACCGCACCAACCAAGTAGGAGGAGGTGTCGCCATCATCTTCAAAGACTCCATCAGCGTCACCACCTCCACCGAAGACCCCCCCCTCGCCGCTGAACACCTGCATTTTCAGATTCGCACCGACCCAAGGACCACCCTCAGAGGATCCCTCGTCTACCGTCCTCCCGGACCTCGCGCCTCTTTCAGCGACGCCATCGCCGACTTCATCTCCCCGCACGCCCTCGCCTCACCGGACTACATCCTCCTAGGCGACCTCAACTTCCATCTGGAACAAAACAACGATCCCAACACCACCACCCTGCTCGACAACCTCGCCAACCTCGGCCTCAAACAACTGGTGAACACCGCCACCCACATCGCCGGACACACGCTCGACCCTATCTTCTCCGCCAGCAAACACGTCTTCTTCAGCCACACCTCTGCCCTGCACTGGACCGACCACAGCTGCGTCCACTTCACATTCCGACGCGAGACCTCCCACCTCCGCACTCAACCCATCCCTCGTCGACAGTGGAACAAGATCCCTGAAGAGCAACTCTTCTCCGCTCTCGCCGCCAACCAACCCACCGACCCCAACGACGCAGCTCTCAACCTCACAAACTGGATCTCCAACTGCGCTGACAACCTTGCTCCCCTCAAACGCACGCATCGACAGACCAACACCAAAAAACCTCTCTGGTTCTCTGACACCCTCAAAGAATCAAAGAAAACTTGTCGTGCCCTTGAGAAGGCCTGGCGCAAGGACCACACCGCTGACAACATGACCGCCCTCAAGAACGCTACACGCGAACACCACCACCTGATCCGCACTGCCAAAAGGAACTTTTTCACCGACAGACTAGACAAAAACAGCCACAACAGCAGAGAACTCTTCAGCATCGTCAAAGAGTTCTCCAACCCCAGCGCCAGCGCCAACGCCGTCACGCCCTCACAGGATTTGTGCGAATCCCTCGCCACTTTCTTCCATCGCAAGATCAGCGACCTCCACGACAGCTTCGGACACCAGACCCAACCATACACCACTGAACCCGCTTCCCCGGACATCACCCTCAACAACTGGACCCACATCAACACGGAAGAAACCAAATCCATCATGAACTCTATCCACTCCGGCGCCCCTTCGGACCCCTGCCCGCACTTCATCTTTAACAAAGCCGACGACATCATCGCCCCGCACCTCCAGACCGTCATCAACTCTTCTTTTTCTTCTGCTACCTTCCCCGAATGCTGGAAGCACGCTGAAGTCAACGCCCTACTAAAGAAACCTACGGCTGACCCAAGCGACCTGAAAAACTTCCGCCCCATCTCTCTTCTACCTTTCCCAGCCAAGGTAATAGAAAAGACCGTCAACAAACAGCTGACCACCTTCCTGGAAGACAACAACCTGCTCGACCCTTCACAAACCGGATTCCGAACCAACCACAGCACGGAAACCGCCCTCATCTCAGTCACAGACGACATCAGAACCCTGATGGACAACGGTGAAACAGTCGCCCTCATTCTCCTCGACCTCTCGGCTGCCTTTGACACCGTCTGTCACCGCACCCTAATCACCCGCCTACGCTCCACCGGGATCCAAGGCCAGGCCCTGGACTGGATCGCCTCCTTCCTCGCTAACCGCTCCCAAAGAGTTTACCTCCCTCCGTTTCGCTCAGAACCCACCAAGATCATCTGCGGCGTACCTCAAGGCTCATCGCTCAGCCCGACACTCTTCAATGTCTACATGAGCCCCCTCGCCGACATCGTACGCAAGCACGACATCATCATCACCTCCTACGCCGACGACACCCAACTTGTACTCTCCCTCACCAAGGACCCCGCCAGCGCCAAGACCAACCTACAAGAGGGTATGAAGGACGTCGCAGATTGGATGAGGCTCAGCCGCCTAAAGCTGAACTCTGAAAAAACGGAAGTCCTCATCCTCGGCAACACCCCGTCCGCCTGGGACGACTCCTGGTGGCCCACGGCCCTCGGCACCGCACCGACCCCCGCAGACCACGCCCGCAACCTCGGCTTCATCTTGGACCCTCTTCTCACCATGACCAAGCAAGTCAACGCCGTGTCCTCCGCCTGCTTCCTCACTCTCCGCATGCTCCGCAAGATCTTCCGCTGGATCCCCGCCGACACCAGAAAAACCGTGACCCACGCCCTTGTCACGAGTCGCCTGGACTACGGCAACACCCTCTACGCCGGGACCACCGCCAAACTCCAAAACCGCCTGCAACGCATCCAAAACGCCTCGGCCCGCCTCATCCTCGACGTACCCCGCAACAGCCACATCTCCGCACACCTGAGACACCTGCATTGGCTCCCAGTCAGCAAAAGGATCACCTTCCGTCTTCTCACCCACGCACACAAAGCCCTCCACAACAAGGGACCGGAATACCTCAACAGACGCCTCAGCTTCTACGTCCCCACCCGCCCCCTCCGCTCCGCTGGCCTCGCACTTGCTGCCGTCCCTCGCACCCGCCGCTCCACGGCGGGTGGGAGATCTTTCTCCTTCCTGGCGGCCAAGACCTGGAACTCCCTCCCCACCAGCCTCAGGACCACTCCGCTTTCCGGAGACTCCTAAAGACTTGGCTGTTCGAGCAGCGATAACCCCCCCTTCCCCCCCTAGCGCCTTGAGACCCGCACGGGTGAGTAGCGCGCTTTACAAATGCTAATGATTTGATTTAGTAACTTGAAAATACTACTTAACTGTGCACACCATCATTGCCTCTCCACTAGACCAAGGAAAAAAGTTAAGGTGAATGTTTCATATACTATGCTTTTATAGGCAGATTTAGAAGTTTCAGTTCCACGTTTCAGATTTTTTTTTTTAAATTAATGAACTCTGTTTAATAACAATACATCAACTCATAATTCAGTTAGTCTTAATCCAGATACCACTTGCGTAGCTGTAATTGTGTTTTTTGTAATTTTGAGTTCTATTTCTGTGAGCCAAGAGCTTAATAAAGGCCTGTCGACTGTTCTTTAGTGTGAACAGTATCCGTGGAAAATGTAACCAAAATATGCTGCTTAAGAAAACATTGAAGTGGTTGGAGGTGGTGGGAGACATCTATTCCAAACTCCCATTGAAAGTATAAAAGCAGACTTTTACAGTACCTAGCAGGAGTCTTTTTGTATGGTGCAGCTATTGCGCACAACCTTCCTTTTCCGCTACAAGTTTATGGCTAATGCTTGCTAATCAGATCTTTTTCTAGAATACTGTGCTCTTTTTCTAGAATACTGTGCTTTGCACACTGGAACTCTAGAAACTCTAGCCTATTCATTCTCATCAGGCTCCTGTGTGAAAATACATTGACGCTAAAGGTTTCTTTTGCGACCGATGAAAATGATGTATCTTGTCTCTTTCCAGAATCTCCAATATCCACATGGATGTTGCTGTCCCTCACTCCACTGGCTTCCAGCGAGCTGTGGAAGTAGAAAACTGTGTCTGCCCAATAGGCTACACTGGGCCATCTTGTCAGGTGAGTTCTTTGAATGTAGAAGCTGCTTGAACACGTAGCTCTGTTCACTTGAGGACTGGAAACATGGAATAACCCGATTTTCTCATTAAGGCTATACAAGTAGACAATAGCTAAAAACGTTCAAAGTGCTGCCACACACCTAGTCATGCATTACTGCGCTTTTTCTCTTGATGCTTGCTAAGTAGTTTTCCTCTTGCCACAGTACACTGTTAGTCTTATATTGATAACTTTGTTAAGCAAATTTAAATCTGCACTACACATCATAGTTTTGTTTTTTTAACGGTTCATTTACATTTCAGGCCCTCATCCCTCTATTTCAATAATCATTTTCTGGTTGCTTCAAATAGCATAAAGGGAAGTGCGTTTTTTAATGAATTGCCTGGTTATTTTAGAACTCTACGTGGCACTTTTTATCACAGTTTCATTAATAAATGCGAAGAATAGTCTTCAGAATCATGATTTGTATGAGGCGCTGGTGTTTTTCTGGCACACTACGTTTTTAAGGTACATTTGATATATTTGAGAACATTCTTACAATTTGAGAAATATTATAATGTAAGATTCCTGATTTTGTTTGATCAGGTTGTCAAAAATTGTTAGTAGAGGGCTAACTCTGGTTTCTGTGTGGGTGTGTCGATAGAGAGAAATTGATATCTAATAATGTACTTCCAATCTTTTTGGATCACCTATATAGCACTCTCAAAAATCTGAAAGTAGTGTTAGTGAGAAGATTTTCTACTTTTTAAAATTAAAGAGTACCTCATTTTCATTTTGGAAGTATTGGATTTTGTAGGATACTGTTGATTTAATGTTTTATTGAGACCTTGTGCTCTAAATACTCAAAAGTATGCTGATTAAAGCTCAATCTTAAAACGTGTCACCAGTGGACTACAGTTGGCAGTAAAAGTATACAAACACAAATATGAATGCAAAGTAGTGAAAAGCAGTGCAAGATGCAGTCATTCATCGTTAAAAACATTTATAACACAAGAACAAATCAGTCTTGGGAACTTACGCTATGTTTGTGTGCCTAAAGCAGTGTATCGTCACTGTTAATCAACAGGGAAACTGTCTACTCCCCTGATCCTTGACTGAAAGGTCACTTTATCCATTGATTTGCGTTAGAGGTTTGACATGCGACTGGGCTAGGACAGGAGTACCATAGCTGTCCCGGAACACCATAGCTGTCCATTGGTCCCATGTTGTGGGAGGCAGTCGCCTGCTTAGGCTTTGTTTTAGCAAACAGCAGTTTTGCCTGCTTTCAGTTTTGAGCCTGCATCACATTTACACGTGGAGCTGTTCTGCAGGTCGGTTGTGAAACATACACGATTCTGTTATCTTCTTTTGCAGGACTAGAGAATGCATTTGAAAGACACATTGTACACGAAAGAAGGTGGTAAATTTAGCATGGCTAGGAAGTGTCAGTTTGCAGCATGTGTGGCTGTAGATACTCATGCTCGGCATGCTCCTGCCAGCTAGTGCTGGCCTCAGATATTTGCAATTACACACATTTAGTTTTTGCAGGCAAGATTAGACTATTTTATCGCACATAGTAGTAAGGAATTTGTGTGGTGCCACTGCAGCTACTAAACTATCCTCTTTAGTAGAATGAAAACAGTTTAGGGTTATGTGCATAGCATGAGAATCAATAAGATCTATAGTTCAGAAGGACCAAGTTACTTGTAACTTTAGCTTTGCTCCTCAAATCCCTTATAGACTACCATGTGGTCAAACTCTGCATCTCAGTTGATGTAAGTGGTAACCAATAAATGGGATAACGTGTTTTATGCATACACTATGCTATCTTCCACTGGTCGATGTCATGGAAAAACCAGTCTAAAGATGGCATCAGTCAAGTAGGAAACTGTGGGCTTCTGATCATTTCCTAGTTTTTAACAAAAATGTTATTTCGCATTAATCCCCTCTACTTTGAAAATGAATGCACTACATGGTAAGCTGTTGAAGACCCCAACTGATAAGGTACTTTTACAGTAATGTGTTGCCTAAGCAAGTGTTATTTTATGATCACTACTTTTGGTCCATGGTGTGATGATGGTTCAGGACCAGTTCCATACTATGTGACACAATATATGAAAGCACAAATCATATAGTAGTATTTATAAGAGTATATTTAAATATTACCTTTAATTGTTTGACATTTGAGTAGATTGTTTTTAGGGGAAGAACACTAGAACTGGAACCTGTTTAACAGGCTTCAGTGTACTGTCAGAGTTGAAAACCAGCATCTGGCCGTTCAAATGGGAGCAAAAAGTGTGGGGTGGCGGGGGTGGAGGATCTGCAAAGAAGTCCAGTTTCCTACAGATGGGGTCCACATTAGCAAATGCAAGTTGTGAGAAACAAAGTGATGGGGGGTGTGTAGAGAATGCTTATTGACTAAATACACGTTGCTACTGTGCAGCATTACTCTTATGATAGCTAGACTAGCCATCATAATATTATGGGGTTGCCCAGAGTCTCTAAGGCTGGAGCCCTGGTCACCAAATAAGGACTGATGATTGCAGGCAGAGAATTCTATATACAAGGCAAGTGCATGCCCTCAGAAGTTTGAAACAGGAAGTGGACCATGGAAAGAATTCTAAAATATGAATGGAAACCTCTGAACAGCATGGTGGGGAGGCCAAGGACGCTTTGAAGCAAGCCCCACTCTTGTCTGGTATTTGATTCAACTTTGACAGAAGCACACTGCGTTCTTGTTAACCAGGTCCCCAGTACAAGTGTTTCTTCCCCAAAACATTGCACATGGTCACTTGATCCCCAAGTGGCCAGGCCCCTTTAGCTCCTCCATAAGTCCCTAGTAAATGGTACATCTGATACCTTGGGCTAGGGTACTAAAGAGGGTCCCTAAAAGCTGCAGTATCACGTTTGCCTCTCTAAGGGACCCAGCACCAACCTCATGCAGACTGCCGTTGCAGGCTGTGTGACGCAGTGCTCCCAAAAGTGAAAACACAACATGGGACACAGCCTGTGTACCATGTCCCTTAAACACTACATGTAATATTTGTAAGACACCCCTACAGCAGGCCTTACAGCCCTAAGCCAGGGTGCATTATAATAGTTGTTTGGCCATAACTGCAGGAGCAGATATGAACCTGCTAATCCTTTGTTGATTCTTAAACATAGTAAGTGTGCAGTGAAGCCATTTTAAACACATGTGCTGGACACTGGTCAATACGAGTTCTCCACCTAAATGATGGCTTCACTGAAACTATGGATGTTTGGTGTCAGATCCTCACTGATTCCAATGATGGACTTATTAATAAATGCACCCGGAGGGCACCTTAGAGGTTTTCCCCGAAAACCTGCCAACTTCTGGTGGGCTCACTTACTAGTTCTAGGCAATCTGCCACCAACAGACTAGAATCTGACCCCCCAAGGTCCCAGCCTTTGCTCTCTGGAGGTCAAAAACAAAGCCTGCTCTGGCAGTGGTGTTAACACACCCCTCCCAAGAGGATGGCCCACAAATCTGCACTCCAAAGCAGGAGGCTTCAAAGAAAACCACCGCCTTTAGTATGCAGACTGTCCTCTGAGGAGGATGGTGACCCCCTGCCGCAGGGCCCATCTGGCACCTGGACAGGTGGAAAATTAGCTACGCAGGAGGCGTGTTGCATTTTCAGACTGGACACATCCTTAGGGTGAGCAGCCTGAAGTGGACACAGCCTAGGAAGTTCTGTCATTTTGTGCGTGGTTGAATTTAAGCACTCTGGACTGAGTGATGCCACTCCCCACAGGAAGTGATCATCTAGAACAGTCCTGTAGGTCGCTGTGAAGTGTCCGAATGCAGTGCATGTTTTCCCCCTTAGGATAAGATTACCACACCCAAACATTGCACTGTCAACTTTTAAAAATAGTAAGAATTCATATATTGAAAAGTACACACCTGAGTCAGATGACCTTGGTATCTAATTATATATAAAATGGCGTGTTATTTTTATAAATTGGTGTTGGATTTCTATATTGGGTGTGCGTCTCTCTCACTTATATGCTTAGTACTACCCTCTGATATGCTTAAGTGCTCGACGACACTAACATAAAAGAGCATTTGGTATGTCATTTGTGCCTCTGTGATACCACTGGGGTTTGCCTGGACTCTTTGCACACCGTACCTCAATTTTGTCCACTACATAAAGAGCAAGCTTCCTACAGTATGGTGTCCTTGAAATGTGTTGGGCTGTTACTTAACTATGAGATTGTTTTCACTACTTCTACCCCTGCTGAAAAACGTTTATAAAAAGCGTCAAAAAACAGATATAATTAATGTGCTAAGTGTAACAGGGCCCAAGTTAAGAAAACGATTTCCCTTCCTATTGATCTCACATAAGCTAAGATTTAGAGATAAAACTGGGCAAAAGAAATGAAATCTGGAGACTGAGATAAGAATTTCACTGTATAAATGTGTTCATTGCAGGTTACAATAGGCCCTGAAGTGGAGAACATTTACAGTCACCAGTGTATAGAATGATAAGAGGAAGGTTGGTAAATGGAGAAGAATGTACTTCACAGTGTCCATGCAGGGCCAATTTCACCAATGTTTAGCCAGAATGGCTGGTTAGTTTCTTTTACAAATCCAATGCAGAGTGAGCTCTTCTCTTCAGTCTTCCAGAGAGAGCCGGTTCTAGGTTACTAATTCCTTGGAGGAGAGGGGGGGCAGATGTCTGGTGACCCCACTGCCTTTTGAGACTTGAAGCAATCTGCCTGTCATACAGATGCTTATCATTGTGGCCAAATTGAACATGTCTGAGACCTCAAACCTCTCACTCTTTCTTCAGGACTGTGATGTAGGATACACACGCTCTACAAGTGGGCTCTACCTGGGCACCTGCGAACGTTGTGACTGCAGCGGGCATGCAGCGGACTGCGATGTTGAAACTGGAGAGTGCCAGGTTGGTCAGTAATGGTAGTTCTAAATGTCTGTGCAGTAGAACATACAAGTGAACGTTAATGCATATTCCCCAGTTTTATGTAAAAACTCAATTTTAAAAACAAAAGACTACAAAAAAGGACTGCATGTACAATGCGAAAACAAAGGCAATTCAGTAGCTACCTGTTTAAATTCCTGGGTCCCATCTTTTTCAAATTGGGATTAGTTATTTATTATTCAAACTCCATTTCTAGCTTGTTTTGTCACAAGAGCCTGATGGTAGGATTAGGCACATGTTGACTTATGTGAAGGTTAATATTTACATAGGATTTTTACATTTTTTGAGTATTTCTTTGAGTCTTGCTTTTGTAATTTGTGCTTCTTTTTATAAGCCTTTTTTTCTTTAGAATCTCTATCATAGTTTTAGAATTTTGATTTGGGAAGACAGCAGGGTAATGCCTCACAATGGTGATGAGTATATTTTGGAAAGCTAATGTCATTTCATCAGAAAAAGAACTGGGAATTCCTTACGGTAATTTATTATTCAAAATGGGGTAATCTGTCCTTGCCATTTTCTAGTATACAGTATGTTGTGGGTACCCATCTGTAAACCTTGAGGTCCTAGCCTAATTAGTCACATAAGATTTTCCACAATCCGTTTTGAATAATGTTGAGATAAATTTACAGACAATTAGCTCCAAAGGAGCCTCTTGCATATTTATTGGTTATAATGAAAACGTGGATAGCTAGAAAGAACTTGGTACAGTGATCTTGAACAGTCAGCGAGTACCCACGACCTGGTCACAAAACTTTAGAATACTTCTGGAGAATTAAGCATGCTTCCTTTCCTGAAGTACATTCTATATTTATTTGGGTATAGTTTGAAGAATGATACTGGACCCTCAACTGTGATAATGTATTAAAGAAATAACATGCAATTAAAATGTAACCTTTAGAAAGCACCAGCGCTGGCCATGTTACTGATGCTTGACTGTGGTGGGTATTGCCGACAGTCTGTGTTAAGGGTACATCTAGTCCACTGGAATTTGTACAGTGAGATTCACCATCATCATGTGCTATAGGTTGTCATAGAATGTTTGGATTTGTCAAGGAGTGCATGAGGTTTTTCATAGCATTGCTCTGAAATAGTGCCACAAAGACATTCCATGAAACTAATAATCTTCTTGTTTCCTTCCAGAATTGCCAACATCATACTGAGGGCCCTAAATGTGACCGTTGCCAGCCAGGCTACTATGGTCACCCCAGACGAGGATCCCCTGGAGATTGTCAGCCGTGTCCGTGTCCCAGCAGCGCCCCTTCCAGCCAGTATGTTACAAATTGTGGAATACTGCCCAGTTGCGCTAGTATCAGTGTTTTTTCTCAGGTCACCTTTCCTACCTGTTACCGTCCCTATTTACCATGCATTGTTTACATTGATCAATAACCAAACATTTGATGTGTTACTGCAGTGGATTCACTGGTTAACACTATTGTAAAATATTTTGCTTAAGCGTAAGACAGTGACCAAAAACTTAAGTATGTCCCAAATGTTATTCCTTTTATAAAGCAGCAGTACGATTTGGTCAGAACAGGCCTACATTCTCTTTAAATTCCTGCATTATACACCTATACATGAATTGCCCACCTTACTAGTCAGTGCGCTTAACTTGAGTGGTGAAAAACAGATTTTGAAACTTTGGAGCAATCCTTTTAATCGAATCAAACAGTCTTGTTCCTTCTGCATGTCATCTCAGGACATAACACTCCATCTCTGAATGACACAGTTTCATCTGCCTGTCTGAATGCATACATACCAATACATTTATCTATGTTTACAATCAACCATATGAGTTAATGTTATATTGGTACTGTTGAGCTCCTTTAAAAGATTTTTGCATGCTCAGCCGCCTTCTCTCTTTTCACCTGGTCAGTCTCTGTGTTGTGTGAGTATCCTGAGAGGGCTACCAAATTTTCAAATGATTTTTGTATACTGTATGTAGCAATTCTTACACTTCTTGTCTATTTTACCTAGAATAAAACCTCCCGCCTCTAGCGGATGGTGCCCTGTCAGGTCTGTAGATGAGTGTTTTGGTGCAGTCTGCGAAACCATTTTGTTTATTTTCCCGCTGGTTCCTACCCAGATGCACTAATTGTTCATGCGCCAAGTTTCATTCCAATTTTTCTTCTCATACCATCAAAAAATTCACATCCATGTAATTTATTTTCACTTTGTGAGTAAACCTTCAAAACTCTGTTGTGTCTTCTGTATGGAGAGCTGGTGTTTATTAATTATCAAAAGAAAATATGTTGCCTAACCACACATGCTGCTACTCCCTTGTGTGGGTGTCTCCTAAATGCATTTTGTGAATATTTTGTGGGGGATGAATCCAACCTTTTGCTTGTGGCTTATATTCTAAAGTAGCTTTATATTTATCTATAAAGGTGACATCCCTAAGGAATAAAGGTTTGGTTTCCATTGAAATGTAACTCTTAAAATTGATTGCTCTGTGGTGCTTTTATTTTTACTGCTAAAAAAAAGCGGTGGGCACAGGCCACATCCTTTGTCCTGGGGTAGGAGCAAACAGCAGCCTGCCTTTTCTTCTCTTAATCTGTTTATAGAGATTAATGAGGAAACTCCCGAAGGACTGAATTTATTGATTTAGACGTCTGTGTCCGTTCACTTTCCTAAGAGCAGGACGAGGCAATACCTCTCAGAGTTGATTAATGCAAGCAGTGGCACAACTGCAACCTTATCAGTTAACACTCATTTTATGACCTCAGTAGTAGATGGTGCTAAATTTTGATAATGCATACAACTTGTGGAGACTCTAACCTTTACCACCCCATAAGCCTGTGATACTGATTCCCCCATTTTCCAAATTCAAGTATCTTTTAATCCTGTTTTGGATAGTACCTTGAGTTATATGGTGAGGCGTCTAAGTTTGTCTTTGATACTGCTCACCCATGTTATATGGCGAGGCTTCCAAGTTTGTCTGCTTTATGTTTATTTTAAAATTAAGCTGTGTTTTGACTTTGGTCTTAATTTGGAAAGCTTTTCATTCAGAGTGGAACTTCATAACCGTGTTGTACCTTGGCTTCAAACAACTTCCAACTTGCTTTAAATAAATGTGTGTGTATGTGTGCATATATATATATATATATATATATATATATATATATATATATATATATATATATGAAAAATCAAGAGGTTACAGGGACAATATAGTTAGGTTCACATTTTAAACGTACAAAACCATAGAAATTCACCTGTTAGTTATCTCAAGTAACTAAGTTGTGCCCTAAGGTAACTATAACTCGTGTACACCATGCAATTTTTTCGTCAAAAATGTTACTGAAAATATCACATTGATGTTATCAAAGATGTCATGAGTCACGTAATTTGTGGGGTAATTAGCAGTGCATGGCGAGGGTGCAAGTTATGCACATAATTTTTTTGTCAAAAATGTTAATGCAGATATTACATTGATGTTATCAAAGATGTCATGAGTGCTGTAATTTTTGGGGTAATTAGCAGTGCATGGCGAAGGCACGAGTTATAGTTACCTTAGGGCATGAGCTATAGCTACTTGAGATAACTCTAATAGGTGAAAATCTGTGCTTTTGTACATTTAAAATGTGAGCCTAACTATAACGTCCCTGTAACTTTTGTGTTTTTAAGTGAATTTTTATATTCTTTGAATTCTATTTCCTAACTATAACGTCCTTGTAACCTTTGTTTTTTTCAGTGAATTTCTGTGTTTAACTTTTTTTTTTAACGTAAATTAATTTTCATTACTATCGTTAATCCAAACACCACTGCGCATGGCCGTGGTGGCCTGCGGCTAGGCCCTGCTGCCAACCCCCTGTAAGCACCCAACCTTGCAACGTGCATGGCCAAGGGCCGTGCGTGGTGTGGTTGGCTACAGGTCATGCCCTACAGCAGGTGCCCGTGGCCAACCCTCCCCCCCCCCCCCCCCCCCCCCCCAAACTATCCACCTCATGGTGTGCACAGCCTTTGGCCTTGTGCAGCAGGAGTGGGCTGTGCATTATCCTGCACATTATCCTGCCATCTAGTGTTGAGCTCGGAGTGTTACAAGTTGTTTTTCTTTGAAGAAGTCTTTTCGAGTCACGGGACCGAGTGACTCCTCCCTTTCAGCTCCATTGCGCATGGGCGTCGACTCCATCTTAGATTGTTTTCTTTCCGCCATCGGGTTCGGACGTGTTCCTCTTCACTCCGTATTTCGAATCGGGAAAGTTAGCTAAAGTATCGAAAATTCGACGGAATTGTTATCGCTCGGTACCGGGTTAGTGTTAGTGTATCGGCACAGGGACCCCATCCCCCAGTTCTTGGACTTCATATATTTTTTGGGGAGGGGGGAAGGGTCTATGCGGCCCCCTCTAACCACGCCGATCTCGATCCCGGGGATCCCATCCCCCAGGGCACCCAGTCAAAATGGTTATGGACCGTGGGGGGGCCTGAAGGTCCCCACTGTCCTAGCTGGCTCCCTGCCAGAGGCAGCATTGCTGGTACAGAGAAGAAGCTGCTAAAAATTCAGCTTCCTCTCTGTGACAGCAATTGTTTTCTCTGTTTCCCTGCCTACATCTCTGCAGGCAGAGAAACGGAGGAGATCTCTGCTCCCAGCAAGCAAGAGCTGTTTGACAGCTCTCACCTGCTGGATCCGGAGTGTTTTCTCTGACTTGGCAGTAGATTTGACATCTCCTGCCAGACAGCTATGTCCTGTGTGTGGGCACCCCCTGGACATAGCAGGAACCAGCCGTGGGGAATGGCTGTCCCCAGGGCCATATACATCTCCACAAGGGGAGCTGTGCGGGCCCCCTCCATTGTTCTATTTGTCCCAGGGAGTTGGTGGTCTCTGGGGCTCCGCAACGGACCCCCTTCATATCTCAGCATGAGATTGGGCGGCTTCTGATTCTTTGCATCCCTGTATATACAAATTTGTTTTTTCTCTATTTTCTCAAAATCCACTGAATGGATTTACACCTAATAACAAAAATGTTGCTTTCTAGATCAAGAGCTACCTTTGCTAAATTTGGTGTAATTCCGCCCAGTCGTTTGGGCTCTATTCCTGTTCAAAACCCCTATGGAAAAATGCATGGGAAAAAGCGTTTAGGGACTTCCTTTTTTCTTGGCCCCCACTTGACGAATCACCCTGAACCTTTCCAGACAGACGCCAAAGTGAGCGTTTTTTTGGAAAATTTCATCGAGTCAAGTGGCTCCAAAGTTACTAGCAAAACAAAAAATGCTTTTTCTATAGAAACTAGGCCCTAACTACGGCTACCTAGCGGCAACCGCCATGGAGTTTTGATTATATATACACATATATATATGATATATATATATATATATATATATATATATATATGTGTGTGTGTATTTCACCAAAGAGTAAAGACGCTGCACTCTCTTGGAACTTCAAGATTCAAGTCGATTTATTCAAAATCGTTATTCCATCTCCTATGCGTTTCAGCCATTACGGCCTTGTTCACGGTGTCAAGTCTGCTAACAATTGCACTGTTGATTACCCTTCCTTTTATTCCTGATTGGAATGCTGGTTCTTGCAGTATCATGGTGTTTCAACTGAAAATAAGTGAGTTCACGCCTGATTTACAGTCTTTTATGCACATGTCACTTTTATCACAATCAGAATGAATTTTTCTTAAAATGTCCGTGTCAATAATCAGGCAGACCGCAATTGATAGATATAGATATAGATATATATATATATATATATATATATATATATATATATATATATATATATATATATATTATTGGTGGAAGATGTTGCTTCCTGTACTGCATTGAAGACATTGCTTCCGGTCTACCAGCATGAAACCTGCTGTAGATACCTGTCAAAATAACACTTTTGACCGGTGGAAACATCTGATTTAAAATACTAAATAAGTCACCCCTAAGGGACGCTTGCTGCCCACAAGGTAAAGAGCATAATATTTAAGAGTAGGATATGTGAGACTTTAGAAGTGCCACGTTTTCCCATTGACTAGGCCCAAAACAGCCTTGTCACTCATCATGCTGCAGCTGGCACATAGTAATAGTCAAAGTATAGATTATACATTTATATCTTTTGACTTTTATCAGCTAGAGAATACTTATTTTTATATTTGATAGAAATCCCATGTAATGATAAAGTAATTCATCCCAGATTGTACATAGTAGTTTGACCTGAATTGGAAGATATGGCCCCTGTGAGCTCAGCAGAACATGCAAGGTGAGGGGCCCTGAGCATTCTTTCACACCACCATGTCAGTTCCTACCTGACTTGTCTGTTTAAGCCACAAGTAAAAAATTGTTGCACTGGTATGGGAGAGAACCGGATGCCAAGGCAATTCTGGATATCCCCTGTCTGGGTGTTGTAGGCCCCTGCCTTTGTCCTACCAGACTTCTGTCTCTTAGTTTGTAGTGGGTACAGGGCCTGGTTTAATGGGGATTTTAGGGTTAGATGTGAGAGGACACTGGGAATTACCATAATACCTTCTCCTACTCCCCTACAATCCTCAGAGCCCAAGTATTCATTTTCACAGTCTTTAAAATGTCCTGGCACATGCCATTTTGGGCCGGTTTGCACTACAGAGAGGTACTATTGAAAAAGTGCCTACGGTTCTCCTTAGATTATTTACCCCATTGGAAAGTTAGTTCTCAGGAGCCACCCTCACCCAATAGCCAGTGCCAGGCATAAATGCAGCATCCCCAAGAGCCTTCTACAGAAAACTTTCTGGATCTGCAGAAGAACAAAAAAAGAGGACTGGAACTGCCGTCTTTGATCTGTGAGGGGCTCTGATGGACTGGACTTTTCTTTGCTATGTACTCGGGATAGAGAAGTGGACTCCAAAGGTCAGATAGCTGACCTCCTGTGTGGCTAAAGGGAAACAAGCTACAAAATGCCTTTTTCCTTGCAATTCCCAGCAGACCAATGTCAACAGTAACTTGGACTGGACTTTGCTGGTGGCCTTTGGTTGGCCACCCTGAGAGCCTTTAAGTGCCCCTCCTGAAGATTTGGAGGATTAAAAGTATACTCTTGTGGTTGCTTGGGCAGCACAAAAAATGTTGACATTTTTGAAAACTTTTGCCAGAGAGCCAAGGCAACCTACCGCCAAAAATGCCCAACCAGCAGTTCTACAGTATTGAATTGAATTTCAGATTCAGGCTGTAATGTCTCTAAGACCACAAAACCCCTTTCTGCTTTAGGTCTTAGAAACTTTCTCAAGCAAAAACCTCAAAAGCTCCAGAGGCTTAGCAGGGCTAGCCTGTAGCAGTTCCACGGCAGCACCTAGATTTTCAGATTTGTCCCGTGAGAAGACAGTTTTTTCTTTAAAAAAAACAAAAGTCAGTACCTCTTGTTGATTAGGTCTTTGGAAATCTCAAAATGTTTTGACTTCCACACTTTCACCGGGACCAGTCCACTTCTTGTAGCCAACCAGCGCTCTATCATGGTCAGCCTAAAATCACTCTTATGTCCCAGTCTACTGCTTTTATAAACTGTCATTGGCTCTTTGTGCTTTTTGGCAATATTTTCACTTAACTATTTTTTTTAAAAGTATATATGCAAGTCTCCTTATTGGATTATGCTATTTTATTTTTATGTTATGCAGAACTTAATTTTTATTTATTAATGTTATTACTTTTTTCTCTATTTATGCAGTGCTTAAATACATCACACATTGCCTTGAATTTAAGCCTGACTGCTTTGTGTCATGTTACCAGGGATTGAGGACAGTTTTATTTAATTTAATTTGTGTGACTTCCTGCACGTCGTGACCTTTGAGGTAGACACATGCCCGCCCCAAATTATAATCCACTTTCCTGCAATCATGTATTTCATAGTCATGAGAAATGAGCAGATTTTGCAGAATTTTGTAAAAACCTATTAACTGCTTAAAGGGTGACCGAGAAGATATTTGAATGACAAAGTTTATAAGAAAACCGGGTTTGGAGAGAACACATTTTTTGTAAAATCATGAATTGTTTGACTAAAACAAATGACCAGATGGTTCAAATATTTTTTTTAATGCGACTAGCCAGCCTGTTCCTGTTTTGTATGCCCTAATCTGTGGCATTCACTCTCGGCTCCTCAACTTAGTTTTACAGTTTCACAGAATAACTTTAAACTGCCCTTAAAATGGCTATAATTAAGTAAAATAAGCAAATAAAAAGTTCACAATGTTTCAAACCCGCTGACAAGAGAGTATTGCAGTATTGGGTGGTTATCTCCAGGAGTACCTTAGGTTGTACTACATGCATCTGTGCTGTTGTAGCTCAGGTGTCCAGGTGGCTTTGAGAGTGCTGATATCTCATGAACTCATTGTACACATACAGCTACTTTAACAAATGCCTTAAGTAACGTAAGCTTTGCAGTTCTTTAGCCCAATTAAGCTGTCCTGTGGTTTCAATCTTTTAGGCTTCCCCCTCCCCCCACCCCCCCTAAAAGCGTAGTTTGTTGCCCACAAGATAAAGTGCATAATATTTAAGATTGGAATATGCGAGACATTAAAAATGACACGTTCCCCCAGTGACTAGGCCCAAAACCCTCAAGCTGAAGCTGACACATCACAAAGGTCAAAGTATAGATTACACACTTTAAGCTATAACTTTTGATTTGTATCAGGATGTTAGTTGGCTTTCTTCCTTCTAACATCTGCTTTGTTTTGATGCAAAAGGCAAATTTTCATTATCATTTTTCTGAGTGTTGGCAAATCTGCCCTAAGGCTGTACTATGTCCATTTGCGTTGTTCCATGCAGGCATATTTACTTCATCACCACAAGGGAGAGTTCATGAGAAACAATGGTGTTTTATAGTGATCGAGTTTGAGTTCATGACTAAAACAACTGTAATTGTGCCATTATCTTTTTCCTCCACCCAGACCTATCGGAACGTGTTCCCTGGGAACTGATGGACGTCCAACATGTGATTCCTGTCCCACTGGGTACATCGGTCGCCAGTGTGAAAGGTATAGTACTAATTGTTGCTAGTTGGATGTTAGTAGATATGTCCAGAAGCTCCTGCAATAGGTTTTGTTGTTTTTCTAGTCACCAGACAGGAGTCAATGCATCCTGTTTTCCTTTCTCCAAACTCCTTTAGCCAATTACATGATGTATTTTCTTTGGGAGATAATTTTTGTGGTTGTCTCCGATACCCAGCTTCAAAGGTAAGGGGATAGTGTTTTTCTGTTCTATGAAAAATGCTTTACAAATGACTGATGAATCCAACTAAACAGATGGGCTGGAATCCATCCTTGTTACAGTGTTTTATTCAGCTGTCAACCACAAGCAAAACAATAAGGCAGCTTGTCTGTGATTCAGTGCTGGAATTGGCTGTGGTGTGGTATACTCTTCTGGGAGACTATTCTGTTGTTCTTTGGCATTTATGGGACTGATGACTGTGTTTGTGTAACTGTTGCTGGAAAGTGGTAGCCATCCCTGATATATCTTGTTGTGTTCACGTTGTACTGTTATATGGTGGTTTTCTGGTTATAGCAGGTGGTTTTGTTAATAAAAAAACAGAGGTTTTAGCTGTGAAGATCTGAGCCTGCTTTTTTGTATTTACTTTATCCTAACAATTTGTTATTGGCAACAATTCTCTTTATACCTCTTGAATTAAAACTTCGTTTTAGGATGACAGTAGATTCCTCTTGCTGACTTATTTTAAATATCCACAGTAATTAACATTTAGGGTCCTTTTGTCAAGACTGGTGCTCCATGTGTTTCTTAAATATGAACTCTCAAATGCCCTGGGAGTCATCTTTTCCCCGTCTTTCTCCTGGCTGCTGCCCAATCACTATCAATATCCTGCCTTGTGTCACTCTCCCTGTCCATTTCCATGGTCCACCCTCTCCAGTGCTAACGCCTTATCTGGGTCCATCCTTCCGAACCACCTCCTGTTCAAAACACCTGCTTCCCATTTGTGTCCCTCCACAAACCTCACTCCTTTCCATTTTATTGTGTCCCATGGTCGGCCATGATTGTAATCCCAGTGCCTATCCTTTCTTGGACATCCTGTTCCCCTTTATGGCATGACACCGGTCCACTTCCCATCATGTCAGTGCTACACTGTCAAATTTACTATTGCTATATCCTCCCTCCTCATCTCTGCTCCCATTTACTTGAGGTACATTTAGAGACATCCTTTCAAAAGAATCAGAAGCAGGATGAATTGACATGATGTGATTAGTAATGCAGATGTAGCATCCCTTCAGCTCACTTTTTGTTAATCAGTTGAAAAGACAAAGTAAACTCTTCATAGGATGTAGCATGCAATAATTTTCTAGACACTCTTACGTCCTGAATGTTGCAACTTGAGAGCTTACTGTAAGAATCCACTGTATTATTCCCCCCTCAACGTTATTTACAGAGAGAATAGTTGACAAATTTGAAAGATGCGTGAAATTGTCTAGCCCTGTCTGTTTTAAACTTCTTTTCCTGGTCTTTTCTGTTCTCCTACTGCCTAGTGGTAGTCCTTACTGAGAACATGAGGGTCAATGGAAGTTCTGCCTTGCAGGACTTTTTTTTAAATGTTTGATAATTCACAAGGAAACCTATATGGACCTGACAAATTCCACAGATGATTTTCCATAGAATTCCATATTTCAAGAACAGCTATTTGATTACTAGTACCATCAGTCTGTCAATGGTTCCTGTCACTCTTATGGTTTTCTGTACAACAGCATAGTGTATCAACGTGGCAGGCTGTGCTGTGAAAAAAGTAGCTTAGTAACTGATGGTTCAAATGAACAAGTTACCTATTGTAAGATGCTTCCAGACACAGTCACTGAGCTGTATATGGCTTATCCACAGCACAATAGTTTCCCGTCCCTTTTTTTCTTTCAAAACCCTCAGAGATTGTGACGAGTGACACAAAATGCTGTGTACAAGAACTAACTTGGGACCTTAATATGATTTGGAAGACCACTCCTCAGACGGGAGAGGTGAGCGGGTTGAGAAAGGAATCAGCAGGTAGATGGAGTATCCACTAAAAAGATCACTGCCTTAAGTGCGTAACTTGCTTACATGGTGAATGTGTGTAGCACGAGATAATTTGGGATACTTGCATTTATATGCTGGAATGTATGTGTGCATGTGCATGGTGCGTAACATGGAGGCCTACTGGTTCCATTTTAGAAACCCAGGGACTGAAGAGGCTACTGAAGGTGAGGATGGCAAAGTCCAGACAGGAAGTGTGGATTGCTGACATTCTTGGGAGCAAACGTAGGACACCACACACTAGAGGTAGAGGTAGAGGAGCAGAGTATCCGCTGTGCACATCAAGGTGCACAGAGGTCTATTGTTAGGGAGATGGTGGGTCTGATATTACAGTTTAGCGGGGAATCTTGATAGAGGGGAAGGCTTAAACCTTTCACCCTTTGTGGGGTGTATTTCATGGAAGCTGACAGCTAGGAGTGGTTCCTGGTTACTCTCTTAGCCTTTAATGTCGATCATCCAGAACTGGGGCCTTCAGAACTGCCCCTCTGACAAAGGACAGGGCAAAGGATAGAAAATCTCAAAGAAGGGGACACTCACAACCTGATTTTCTAATGGCTAGACACTAAATCACATTTGTATCTGGATTTAACCCGTAGAGGTGGGAGCATGAGTCCCAAACGTAATTCAACAGCACTCTTGAGATCACCAAGACTTCTAGCTGCTGGATCCAGAACGACGGACAAAGGTCTGCTAGTCTCCCTGCTGGATAAGTCGCAATCACCCTCTGTCAACCAAGACCACCTGAACTGAGCTTGGAGCATCAGCCTTCTGCCTGTTTGCTTAGACCACTGTACTCTAAGGGAGGAGAGCACTTGGAGGCAGTGAGGCTCATTAGTGATCCGCCTGAGTGGACTCATTGATTAAAGTGCAATATGCCTGGTCTGGTCAAGACAGCGATACAGGCAAAGTTGGCAACACCTGTAGGCTAGGTGGGGGCCACCATGAAGTAAGGGCCTTCGATTTTGTGCAGAGCCAGTTGGCGATCCCCACATGGCAGGAGTGGGCCACTGTGAAGTAAGGGCCGTCGCCCTTGAGTGGAGGAAATATGCTACCCCATGTGCCAGGAGTGGGCCACCATGGAGACAGGGCCATTGCCCTGGATAAGCTTGCCCAGGCTGCTGTAAGGAACACTTACTGATTGTAACGAGCCCCAGAGAAGGCAAATCCAACACCAAGACAAGACACCTGGAGACTGAAGAGACCAGACGCGTCAACGGGGGAAAACCGCAAGAGGTCGCAGATCCTCACCATCAGGTGTCCTGGAACTCGCTGCGATGTGCCTGTCCTCTCCCACTTGCTGTCTGACATTGGGGTGAGTAAAAGTCTTAGATTCCAGCAGGCTTGTTGGGAATTTGCATAAACTTAGCGTGTAATGCTACTGAACTTCACTCTTAAAGCCAAAAGGTAGACTTTGTTGCGTGGTGACTAACGTGGCCTACATCGAAAAGTCACCCTCACTATCAAGTTGGGAATAGCCAGCCTCTCTGTTAAGCAACGGCGTCGCTCAGGGGATGCTGCCCAGGACAAAGCTAGCACACCAACCTCAAGAGACTGTGGATGTAACTTAGTTTGTTGCCTCTATACATCGTGTCCTTCTCTTAAAATACTGTTATTTTCATAAAAGCAAGTATTTGGACAATCACCATATGGTGGTTACTGTTTGTCTTTGATTATTGTGCCTGTATATGCCTCATACCTACCTCCCCTTCAAGGGACCTTAGACTTTTTGACTTGCGCTGCCTCTGAGAGTCAAGTGCTGAAAGGGTTAGTACTTAGCCCAGTTATTCATAACATACCATAGGTACAGCCCTGGGGCAGCAGGATTAAAAGGCTTCAACCCACCAAATCCCACCACACACCGAATTTGGCCCTAGCACCCCTGCTTGTCTTATGTCACTCCTTGAAGACTTAAGAGTTGAGACAATAATAGCTAGTGAAAGTGAAGACCAAAGTTTCTGATACTGTCTGGGAGAGGGTTTCTCCTTATCAAGGGAGAAGCAGATTCTGATTCACAAAAAGGTCCAGCAAGAAATCTGCTTCTAAATTGCCTTACTCTTCTAAGAACCAACATTAACCCAGGAAAAGTTGGTCCATCAACCTGAAACTCACAGGGACAGTGAATGCAAAACTAGGAGTCCTGCAAGATCCAGGCGGTGAAGCCTTCACTGCTCAATGGGACAAGGAGATGCGTAGACTGTCTGCAAGGTGATGCTTTGGGCTAAGTGAATTGAGGTAACTAATTTAGAAAGAAAGGAATCCCTAGTCTGCACTTAACCAGTTTGTCTAGAAAAAAGTGAATGGAGGTAGGACAAGGTCTACAGCTCGCTAACACATGGAGCTGAGATGATCAGATACTCAGTGTATGGAGTCTGTAGCCTCAAGGGGAAACTGTGCATGGGCTCGAAACATGAACCAAAAAGAAATGTGAGCACCAAATAATGGTCCTGCTGTGGCATGACAAACTGCAAAGAAGGAACCAAATGGGTCAACTCCTTCAAAAATGCTTAACAATAAGACATTTGAATGACAATGGCTGATTTTGGCAAAAAAAAGACAAAAGAGCAGATGAATATCCTGCAATACTCGCTGGTTAAGTGACAGTGCAAAGCACAACACATCAAACAAATGTGCCCTGGGGGGGATGGGCTTTCTTCTTGGCACACCAAGAAACAGTGTGACCAACATGCAGAGCAAATGGTCTTAGGTGAGGAGCATCAAGCTGTTAAGATGATGTCCAGTACCTCTTCATGCAAATCAGAAGAACTCTAGCTGCCTCACTAAATCTCCTGGCATGAAAGTGGAGGCTCTGGAGGTTTGATTGCTGAACTTACTCCTCCCTCTATGAGAGGAGGTCCTCAATAAGTAGAAGAGGACATGAGGATAAGCAGGACCCACTGGCAGTCCATTGTGATGCAGTTTTCTGCACATGGTCCGGATGCAGCTACCTCTGAACCAGGGGAATCTGAAGTATGAGTGGGAACAAGTAGTGAAGGTGGAAGTCCCACCTCAGATGGGAAGCATGGGAGAGGCATTCACTCAGTGACAGCTGGAGAGCTCCCTACATAGGGCAATGGGTGTGTTCGTGATTGGTAAATAGGTCCAAATGAGGCATTCCCTGGATCTCGAGGATGGGTGTAAGCACCCTTGGTGGAGATTCCACACATGATTGGCAAGACAACTGTGATTGTCTGCCCTTAAATTCAGGAATCCCGCCAGATGTACAGCCAGCTAGATAGTGAAGTTGTGCATAGGACCACAGCTTTCAAGGCCTTCAGTTAAGAAGGGGACGAGCACTCCCACATCATCTTGCTTGTTGGTATAATGTCAGTCAGAACCTATAGTAACATACTGTGAATGGAAGACGAAAACGCCTTGATTGGCCGGCGAATTGCCTGAAAATCAAGCAGGTTGATGTAGGACTGCGATTCCATGGGAAAGTGCAAACCTGTGATCTCCAAGGCATTGAGATTACCACCCCATCCAAGGGAGAATGTTTCCGTCACCTCTGTGGCCAATGCCAGTGGAAGGCATAAGGGCTTCCAGCAAGTGAGGTGACCAATCTGTACCCGCTTGTATGGAGATCCAAATGATGTGCATCATTTGGTTCTCTATACAGGCCTATGTTAACAAAGCCCCACTCCATGTGCCAGTGGGTGTAGGAAGACAGCAAGAAGCGAGCAGGTCTTAACCTGCTGGACTCTTAGGCTGGAAAAACTCCCTCCTGGAATAGCAGATCATAACCTGAATGTTATGAAATTGCTTGGATTGTGTGAAAGGTTTGAGGGAGCCAGTCACCTCTGCCACGATAAATAGGAGCCCGCAAGTGGGATAAATATTAGACTTGAAGAGGTTGATTGAAACCCCAAATCAAAGAGATCATGGTCTGAATGTGTCCTAACACCAGTTGTGACAAGCCCACCTTCAGCAACCAGTCGTCAAGGTATGGGAGCACAGAAGTACCCGACCTGTGAAGATGTGCCTCACCCACCATCATGGCCTTCATGAAGACACAGGTGGCTGGTATTCGATTGAATGGTAGAACTGCAAATTGATAGTTGGCGGTGCCTGGTCCAAAATATATGTCCCTCCTGTGTCTCTGCAGGACCGGTGTTTAAAAATATGCATCCTATGAGTTAGATACTATCTCTCTCCTGAATTACCCGCCCCCCCACCTATCGTCAGCCCCTAGAGGTCATAACCACATGAAATGAGAACGGCAGAAAGTAGTGCAGTCCCTAAAGGATGTAGTGCATTACACATTTTCAGGCATACTAAAATATTATAACAAACAAGGCCCTTAAAACACAAACTACTCCCCGCTGTGGAAATATACGTTCCAGCCATTAGACAGCTTAAAAAGGCACTCAGTGGTGGACGAGTTTATAATTTTGGGGTCCCCCAAACCTATTGTCCTAGGATCACCACATGCTGAGTTATGGGCAGAAATGTTAAAGGAATGCCTGGGCGAATTTCCAAATGCAGTGAATATTGTAGTATCTTGACTGTAATGTTCAGCACAGCCCTTTAGAGGGCACCACAATAGAAATAGCATTTGTAAGAAACAAGGTAATGTAATCATATAGTCAGCCCCTAGAGAACATAACCATGTGAAAACAGAGTGGCAGAATGTAATGCAGTGTAACCATATATTTAGCCCCTAGAGTGAGTAGTGCATTACACATTTTCAGTCCTGCTAGAATAATATGACACACAAGGCTTTTGAGGCACAAACTGCTCCCAGCTGTAAAACACAATTTCTAGCCATGAGAGAACTTAAAAAGACACTGAATGGTGGGAGGGGTTATTATTTTGGGGTCCCTCCCAGCCTAGTGTGGGGACCCAGAGATGACCTAGACAGAGATAGCGCATGGTTGTCCCATTGTCCTAGGACCACCACATGGTGACTTAAGGGAAACAAATGGTTTGTAAAAGGAATGCCCATAGAGGACACCACAATAAAAATAGCATATATAAGAAACATGGTCATGTAACCAAATAGTCAGCCGCTAGAGAGCATAACCACATGAAAACAGAATGGCAGAATGTAGTGCAGTGTAACCATATATTTAGCTCCTAGATAGAATAGTGCCTTACACATCTTCAGGGCTAGCAGGCCGATTGCAATAATCTTTAAAACAAAGTACTTAAAAACTCAGACTACTCCCAGCTGTAAACCAAAAGCTTCAGCCATGAGAGAGCTTAAAAAGACACTGAATGGTGGGAGAGGTTATTATGTTGGGTTTGCCCCAACCTAGTATGGGGGCTGAGAGATGACCTAGACAGATAATGTGTTGTGCTGAACGGTTTGGTGGTGGTTCCATTGTTGTAGGACCACCACAGGCTGAGTTATGGGCAAACATATTTGCAAAAGGAAGCCCTACAAAGCACTATGGGATGAGTTTCCAGAGTGCAGTCAATATTGTAGTATCTGCTCTCCCACTGTGTCGGGAGAGCCATGTTTATAATTTAGATGTTTTTTCTGTTTAAAATGCGCCAGCTTGTATATTTAACTGCTAATCTTGTATGCAAGTGGTACTCGTATAAAGGGCTTTCCTGATCGAGTTTGCGCTATTTGAAACTTCAACGTAAATAAAAAAAGTCCCCCCCCCCCTCCAGCTTGCAGCCTTTGGGCGCAGACACCACAAAGAAACAATGGCATGCCCAAAAAACAAGGAAGTGGAAGAAACAACATACGGCCAGGGAACGCAAAGCTGGGAGACAAAAGAAAAAAGTAGTGTGCAACACTAAGTTAAATGGCAGATCGTGTAATAATCCCTGTAACAAGGCAAGTCTCCAAGGCAGTAACAAAACAACCTCAAAGCGGGCCAAACGTAAAGCATTTACCTAGGACATCAAGGGAATTTTGAAAGGCAGGCCAAGGAATGAATGAAAATGTTGGGTGTGGTTAAAGCCCACAGAGTAGATTACAGCATGTCGAGAGAGCAGTGCATGCATGCCGCTAGGCTCGACCTAAAAATGAACAGACACTGGCGTTCTGGAGGTTGGGCTATATACAGCTATCTGATGTTGTGAATGGAGAGGATCCTGGGTTTGAGTTAGATCCTTGCCGCCACCTGTTGGTGCTGGAGAGCTATTTTACTTTTCCAGGTCCGACCTCATGCCCAGAGGAGATTCAAAAGGTGGGAGATGTGTAGGTCGGTGTATGCATCAGAAATGAATTTGTTCAGTAGCTGTCTTTCTTCTACCTTGCCATCTTTGCCGACAGGCAACTTGCTTTGCTAGATTAGAGTGCTTGTTTCTTTCATTAATTTTTTGTTTCTATATTGTTTTTCCAAATACCAAAAAAGCAGTCCCTCTAGTGTAATTTTGTTTTTGCCATCCACAGCTTTGTATTAAGCTTTTGATGTAAATAGAGATTAAAAAAAAGTCAATGTGACTTAATAGATATATCCATTGATTTTATTTGTATAGCAAGTGCTTTCCTCGAATGCTGTTGCTTGTTTCAGATAAAAATTTTAATAAAAAGATGTGAATGACTACATTTGAAAATAGAAAATGTGTGCTCCTTAGCACTCCTTTCAAGCAAATAATAAAAGGCTTTGCTTCAAATGGTTTTCCCAGGAAGATGGATGGCACCCCTGACTACGTTAAACAAGCAATTGCATTGAAGAAATACTTTGTCCTTTCTGCGTCATGAGATTTTGAAAGCAATTTACCATTCTCCCGCTTGGTGAAATAGTCTGGAATCATAGCTTTCTGTGTGGTTCTTTCTTTTCAGTGGTACTTACATCTGGTGGTTGTTCTTTTGTTTCTCTGCAGGAGTCTTTCTACACTAACACAGGACCTGCAATTTCCTTTCTTTATGTTTTTTTTTTTTTTTTTTTTTTTTTACTTCCTACGTCATTTCGGTGTTCTTCCTTTACCAGGTTTGGCTTGTTTTTCTGCCTCAGTACTTCCACACCACGGAATAATTCTTCATTGAAATCACAAATGAAAAGGTGCCAACAGTGGCACTTACATTTGAGTGCCTCTGCCTGTGTCAGACAACTTGCAATAGTTCAGTCTTTACACTTTATTCTGCTTTCTAAAAGATCTTAAGTTTTGTGGGGAAAAAAACCAAAATTATTTAATTCTTTGACTAAAGAGCAAGAGCGCTTGCCGGAACCAGCCACAATCTGGAGAACATCTCAACTCCTGACGAGCAGACACCTATGAACTGCAGTAAGGTGATTCCAACAGTGACGAACTTCCCAGAGGAGCTGAGTGGAGATGGTGAGTGGGACTTAGAAATTTCGGGAAGTGCGATGGAATCTTTTGATCCTGACTGGGAGCTTTTTAGCACATCTTCTGGGGGTAATAACTTAATCCTGACAAGCAGTCCAATGACATTACCAACTAAAACACCAGTCACGATCTCTGTGTTAAACTTCTTTAAGCAAAGCTGGTTTACATTCCAAAACCAAATGAAGAATTCAATGAACACATTCAGTCTACGTCTCAAGCTACTGGATGGCAACAATCTTGAACTAAAAGATGGCATCCAGATGGTGAGTGACCGGCAAAAACACCTGAATGTGCAAATGCAGAATCTGACTGAGAGTTTGTCAAAAACAGCAAAACAAGACCTAGTTTCAGAACTTGAAAATAAGTATGCAGATGTGGGTAAAAAGCTAGACAGTTTACAGGATAAGCTGGACATACTTCTTGGTGGATTATCATCTTTGACGAAGGAAATTAATGCACTTAAGAAAACCAACACTAAGAGACCTAAGACTGATATTGGATCTGTGGTTTCATCTGTGAACTCTTCTTCTGGAATGAAACGCTCATTGGCTTTTACGGCATCACCCAAAAAAGAAAATTCTCCTCCTAAAAAGTTAACACCTCCCAATGAGCCACTGTTCCCAAGTGAAACTATTTCCACACACATATATGTGCCTCTGGCAACAAAACCCCCTATTCTGGTATCGCCTCCACGGTTACAATATCTGGAGCCACCTGCGGCATCTGCTACACTCATGGCTTCAAATCTTCAAGTTGGAATTCTTGAAAGGAACCCTGTGAGTCCTAAATCTGTGTTTTCAGTCACCAAAACAGCAAAGGCTATTATTATACCCACAAGTCCATTAGTGGCCACCATTCACACACAAGCATCTATATCTACTCGCAGAAACATCTTCTCAAACCTATTCTCCCAATTATGGGGGAGTGGAAAGGCTGTTGAGGAATCCCAAGTGGTGCCACCTACAACTAAGCCTAAGACGACCGCCCAAAGTCCCAAACAGTTAAATGCTGTAGCAAATGCATTCTCTTCCTTCACTACTAGTCCACAAATGGGCACTTCTACATTTATAAACGAGACAAAGCAAACTTGGAAACAGCCTATTCACAATACAATTCGTAGAGTAAGTGGGCCTCAATCCTTTACTATACCTGCTGCCCACTTGCTTAAAGCAACAACTTTAAATGACAGACCACATAGCAATGTCACATCGGCAATGCTGATGCCTAGGATACCACTCAAAACCATGAAAAGTAGAACACCCCAAATGAGGACAACATGGTCACCTGCTGCCCAGGGTTTACCCAGTCAGGAGGCAGAGACACAGGCTGGTCTCTCCTTCATTACTTTACCTACATTACGAACAAAGACCCAAACGATCACTACTAAGAAAATAACAGAGCAGCAACAGAGTATCAACATTGAAATAGGAAGTTCTTCTGAAGCAGTGAATTTGGTGTTGAAAAAAGCTCCTGAATGTGTGTGCATATCCCATGCATTTGGCAGTGAGCATGGTAGTGGAGACATGGAGAGCTACCTTCCTGTAATCAAGTACACCCACAATACGGAACAGCCATCTAAGATCCTTCCCAGTGTTCAGCTGTCTAAGATGACTGATCAGCCAGTGAAAGCCCAGCCTCCAGGGACACAGCAGAAACCACTCAGGCAGGCAGCACAGTCCTCTTCTCTCAAGGTACCAACTAGGAAAAAGACTGGGAGACTTCCTGTTTCCTCATTTACTCCTGTGCCAACATGCAGAACAAAGAGCCACATGAAATCCAATAAAATGGGGCTTCCTCCTAAAGCACAGACAAAGAAAACTGCAGATTGTGTGTGTGTGCCTGATGTGTTTGACACTGAGCAAGGTAGTGGATCTTTGGAAAGTCATATCCCCGCAAAGAAGATATCTGTTAATAAACAACCACCATCTAAGAAGCCACCAACTTTACAACAGCACAAAATGCCAAAGAAGCCACATCCTACAAAGAAGGAGCAGAAGAAATCACATGTATCACAAAGGATTCCGACACCAAGGAAGATTGCACAGAGAAAGATACTAAAGAAAGTGTTGCCAAAGAAGAATTTACAGAAAAAGGCACACCCAAAAGTGCCACCCAAAAAGTATGTACAGAAAAAACTGCCACCAAAGAAGATTGTACAAAAGAAGGTTCGCCAGAAGCTGCAGCCACAAAAGAAGGAGCAACCAAAGACTGTACAGAGGAAATTGCTTCCTCAGAAGAAAGTGGAGAGGAAGTTCACACTGCAAAAGAAGGTGGAGAGGATGGTGCCACCGCAAATAAAATTGCAGAGAGAGACGTCCCTACCAAGTAAGTTTCAAAAGAAATTGCTACTGCAGAAGAAGATACAGAATAAATTGCCACCACAGCGGAAACCAGAATTACAGAAAAAGCAGCTGCTGCACAAGAAGCTTTTGATGCAAGAGAGTGTACAGCTACAGAAGCCAAAGCAGTGGTCCAATAACTGGAATCTGATCCGTTTTCTTCAAGGTGGACATCGGTCTGTTACTCAGAGTGACAGAGCAGATCCACCGCTTTATGTCCTCCTGGGAAGACTTGCTATTCCTGTCAGAATTATTCCAGATTGACCTTTTGTATTCACAAACAATGGCTACATATGTTGATGGCAATTGAATCTGCATTTATACCGGGGTATTTTGTATCTCGTCATGCCGATGGGGGAAGTTAACCAGACAGTGTTGAAATTTGGATATAAACTGTTTCGCAGGATCGAAACACGAAGGGCTGCTGCATTTCCCCCAATGGACATATTCTTATGCAGCGTTTTATTGTTTTGATTGTTTTTTTTAAAACAAAATGAAGGTGTCTTATTTAGCTTTAGTTAAGATTAGCAGCTTGTATTTTTTTTTTTTTTTTTTTTTTTTTACTTGAAGGCTTTTTACCACAGTTATCTTTTTTTGTCCTGCATTATGAGCAGGGCCACTGGAACTATGTGGCAAGGGAGGAACAAATAATGCAACAGGGTTGACTACATTATGCAGTGAGGAAGAACACATTTTTGGCTGTAATACAGCACATTTTGTGATGGTATTACTTCATTGCTTGGCCATTTTACACGTTACCTCTGTCTGGGCAAAGGTTTCACCTCATTAGTACCAGTTTAAAATCCAAATACTGCAATAAGCAACTGAAAGGTGAGATTTTAAACTTTGTGAAGGGGCCTTCCTCCTGGTGCCAACATGTTGCTTTGTTTTTAGCAACTCTTAATCCGTTTGAGGTAGATTCAGAATTATGCGAAAGCTGCCACAACTGTAGAATCACATAGTTGCAGTGTTGCCAATTAAGGTTAAACCTCGTGGTTGCTCCTTTATTTTAATCTTGTGCAGTGGTGTAAAACGTTTAGGACATTTTATGTGAATACTGGACAGTTTCTGATGTCAAAATGGAGATTCCGAAAGTGAAGAATTTATTGCGGAGAAGAGTCTTAATTGTTAAAAGAAAAATATAGAAGTTCATAGTTTTGCCTAAAATCGGTTGAGATTATCCAAGATTGTTTCAATTTATATTTAGCCCAGATGTCCTCAAAAATCTGCATATTCTTGATTTTATGTGTCTAAATATTTGCCGGGTGTCGCATTTCTCATTTGTGTGACCTTTGTGATTTGCTGTTTACTGCAGTCTTACTTGGATCCCACCATTGCAGAAGGCATGCACTACTCTTATCTGGCCACTAGGAGGCAGTGCTGCAAAACTGCTCCTCAGCCTCCTCAATTCATAGACTTTGGAGATCACCTAGGCAGTTAAATGCACATTGAAGAAAATCTGGGTACGTTTTTTTCCCTCAACTGCACACTTTTTTTTTTAACAGAAGAGAGTATACTCTGGCTTATAAATAAAGGTCTGATTTTCAAAACTTTGCAGATACTTAGCTGTAATGCACATTGTCCCATTGAAAGTGACATCTTGGCTGAGAAACCCATTGATTGTTGAACAGACCGATAAATTGATCTATCCTCATTAGCAAATTCTGACTCTCCTCTTATTATCCCCTTCCACCTGCCTGTGGACTGAATTAGTGAACTCTGAAGGCACTTATATGTGGAAGACTGAGCAGCAGAAGATTTGGGGTCAGCTGCTGGTGTCAGAGCCCAACGGAAGGCGCACTTTTCACAGAGGTTGTCCACACTTGCAGCCAGGCCTGCGCACATACTATGCCAGCTTGCAGCCCTCTGGCATTCTTTTCACTCACAAGACCACCCTTCCCCTCACAACCTCCTCAGTCTGCTTACGTTTCCACATTTCAATTGATCTCGGCCCCATGATATACATTCATAAAAACAAAATGTTGTACAGAGGTTTTCATTTTTAGTTTGCGTTTTGGATCATTAGAGAAGTAATGTAGCTTGGGTAGATATCTCTGATCCAGGCCAAATTTGTCTGGGTGACATTTTAAAAAATGGTGTATTTGTTGCAGTGATGTAATATTTCAGACACCATGACTTACATATTTTATTTTGGTGTCAAAACAGGTTTTAGGGGTCAAGTAGTCTTATAAACACAGACAATAAGTCCTCAGAGCAACTCTTCCTCCATTTTCCAAAATGGCAGCTGTAATAGAGGAATAAGAGACATATATAGAAATAAAACAAATAATGTTTTTTAATCCTTTTATGTAGATGCCAAACAATGTTTGAGCTGAATTTGAAAAAAATGTTTAGCACTCCTGTTTTAGACACATTTTCATAGTTCACTTTCTTTTTTTTCGGAAATCGCTCAAGGTACATTTGCAGAATGTTGAACATTTGAGAAGAGCATATCGACAGGGACATCTTTGTATCACTGGTTTTGCAAGTACATGTACGTGTAAGCTCTGTGGTAAGGCTTTAGAAATGTTGTAGGTTTTAGCACCCCATCAATATCTCCCCAAGCAAATTCACACTGATCTTTCTTTACATATTCATGATACAAAACATTTACACACATTCTGATCAAGTAGAATACTCTTTTAATGTGTCCACCTACAGAATATGATGCGGTGGAAGGTCACTTACCGGGACTCATCTATTGAACTTGCTGTACTGAAGATCGTCAAATATGTGACAGTCAGAGCTCGTTTTCCACACATGCACAAGATCTTTTTCTATGTCTTTACAGTCACATCTTCTGTCTTAGCAAATCCTTTTAGAAACTTCATAGGTTCAGCAGTTGAAGCCCCAAGCTTTGTTCCAATTTTGCTCATTTTGCTTAGTGTCATCACCCGCAAGAATATGTGCCTTGATAAGAACACTGGGCATCTCTGGGACAAGTGTCTTTTCTCGCCTATTCCAGCGTATCCATAACTCCGATGATCTTTGACTTATGAACATTGCAACAGATCTAAGTAGCACAATAATATCTGTCATTTCACAGTACAATGACTCGGTTGAAACCATCTCGTACAGTCAACTCAACATGTGGCACAACACGAAGGTCAGATTCCTTTAATTTGCTCTATATGGCCCATTCCTTTTGAATATATCTCTGCAGGCACCAGCTTCTCGTGGAAAATCATTCCGCTTGCAATAATTGGAAATTCAGTGTTCATTGAAGCATCAGCAATGTTTTGGTGAGTTACCATCTTCAAGTTCATCTTATTCAAAGTTGATGACCAGAATTTATCAAGTTGCACAGGTCTAGTTGTTGAATTTTTCATGCAGGCAAGGTCAGTTTTCCACATGAAGACATTCGTCTGATTCTCTCACATTCTTTGACAGATAGTTCAAGATAACTGTCAGACGATGTGCAGTTCTTGCAAGGTGAACCCTAACTTTGAAATCTGTAGAACAGTCTGAACGACCTCTCCGAAGTTTTTCATAAATGAAATCTTTACTATTTGCATTGTGACATATAGTCCACAACAACAGCAGTTGTCAATGAAGACACTTTTCCGAATTGAAATTCTTCAGGTGACAGTTTTTTGTTTCAAGATCTTGTACGCGTTTGTGCTTCACTGGTTTAATTGCACCATCTCTATCAAATAATGTGTTTGTTGGAAGATGATCATGTGGCAGAATGTCCTTGATAAATTCACCCCTTTCTTTTTCTACATCCATCTCCTTGTGCATCCGAAAGTTGTTTTTCTGTAACCTGTTTTGTAGTGGCTAGTTGAACGAAACTCTTACTGTGGCAATTAAAGTGTGTCAGTTTAGCTTCAGTGATTATGTCAAAGAGTTTTTTTTCTCTTTCAATACAAATCCCTCCTACTTCAGTTCTGCATATAGTTTTGATCCATGTTCCAGAACATCTAGAAGTTGTCTTTATATCGTCATCCACACATTTTTTGATCGCAAATTTGTGTGGTCGCACATGCTCAGTCACTTCAAAGGGGTTTCCTTGCTGCTGCATGAAATAAAGAAGGCTGTCAACATGTTTATTGAAACGTTCCTCTCTCTTTCCCACACGTTTGTGGCGAGTAACAGTTTCACGATGGTCCATTCATTTTGAATTTGCCATCTCTCTGAAAATATTTCCAATAGAAAGGACTTCATGGGAAGTCAGCTGCCATGGGGCAACATTTTCACTTTTATAAGTCTGGCTAGCAGTTTCCTTGGAGCTTTTCTGTGATCTCTGGGTTGCCTGTTCCAGTTTCATATCTGAAGCCACAGCATTTGAACCTTCCCTCTCTGCCTTTCACATTGAAATGTCTTTGGATGAGTTTTCTGTAGAGGTATTGTTTTTCCACTTGTAGCTTCTTCACTCTTTCCAAATACCAGGACCCATATCTCAGATAGTTTATTCAGTTGAATTTGCGAAACACAGTAATCAGTGACTCCACAGTCTTCATGTGCAGCTCCCAATCACCTTCACGATCAGCATGTAACAAGTTTTTTCACTAGAGCTATCATGGGTAAAACATTTCCACAGTACTTGCAAAGTTCCGATTTTTCTTCACATTCTTTGACAAATTCTACGAACTTGGTTTTCTGATTTTGAACTGTGTATTGAACATTGCTTAGCTTTGCATTATGTCTTTTGAATGAAGTCTGAGATGAGATGTGTAAAATCTAATTGGTCATTCTTGTTCTAGAGAGCAGTGTTTCTGTAGCCTCAGATATGATGATCATACTGTGTAACGAAGAAACATAATAAGTTCCACTCAATACTGACTGGACAGTTTTGCTTCCAATGATTTCAGCCTCAGTAAGTGCATTGTGTATGCCACATCCACTGAGATAACTTCGTGTACACCGCAGCACAACTTTTGTCATGTGGAAAATGGATTTCATTGGATAAAGATCATCAACTTCTACTGGATTGATTATACAAATGTCAGCTACAACATGGAAAACACCTTAATCACAGAAAATTGGCAGGATGGGCTGTCTTCAAGCTGGACATGCACATTTTGGAAATGTTTGAGTTGTGTATACTTTGCGTAGTTTGACTCGAGATGGTAGTAAAGGTAAAAATCCAACCTTCTTCAGTGGGACTTTGTTCTGGGAGATCAGAGCAGGAATTCCAGCCCACAGAGGAACTGGCTTTTCTTCATCCTTCAGTCCACACTGAATAAGAAATATGATATATTCTGTTAAATCAGCTTTGCGGATCACAGCATCAGGTAGAAGGTCCATTTCTTCAGCCACTTTGAAACTTTCTGGTAGACTGGGGCTTGTTGATGGCTTGTAGTGATTTTGGACACTTTGGCAAGGCAGTTGGGTGACAAGTTTGCAGCTTTGTTTGTTTATGCCTAGAGCTGACACAGCTTCCAGCAGCTACTTCACTGGTACAGTCTTCATAAAGCACCATGACAGTAGCATTTGTTCTGGATGTAAAAAATCGAAATCTTTCAGAACGTTACTCAAAGTGGTTTCAGCTGATTTTACTGCTTCCTGTGATCTTATTTTGGCTGAAGAATTTCAGGAGTCGTCAGTTGAGAACCCCTTAAGTAGCTCATTATTTTTGTTAGACTGACAAAAATGAATTTGATCATTGTACATTCTCACCAGAAAAATCTTAATTTTATTATTATGGATCAATACAGTTTAATCAATTTTGACCTTATTTCTCTGATCTCACTGATTGTGAACCCATAGCCACCACCTGAGTGGCTTTAAAACTTCATTTGCTTTTTTGCTCTTTCAAAGAGTGTAAAACTTAACTGAAGGCTGGCAGTTACCTTGCTGCTGGAAGCTCATTGTACATCCATAATTTCGAATGCATGCAGTTCGGGTGGGCAGACAAATCCGCTGGAAATACATTCACCTCGCTGTTAAGATGAGCTACTCGGCTGTAAACTTCATCTTGGAAGAAACTTGCTGCAGATTAAAACATGTTTGCCCTTTGAGCCACACATATTCTGTTTTGTTCTTTCGTCAGTCCCTTTGGCCCTCATTGTGGCTAAACCACAGATAACACATTGAAGATCCCCTGCTTTCTGGTCTGTTGTCGGAGGTGGACAAGAGGTAGCAATAAATCTTTCTAAGTGGATGGGCATTGGGTTTGGTTGTCGTAGTTTTCTCAGAAGACTCGGATTCTTGTTGTGATTCACTGATTTCTGCTACTTCTTGACAATTAAAAAAAATTCCTGGCTTTTTTCCATTGTATACGATTTGTAACACTTGTTACAATGATAAAATATTTGATCCTCGTCACCCATCAGTTTCATTCTTTTGCGAACTTAATATTTCTGCAGCACCTCAAACTCTCTTCTGTCCTACCGCAGTTTGTTAGCTTTTCTTTCGGATTAGTTTGGCATATGACACATTTTTCTTTGTTGGAGTCCTTAGATTTTGTAGTTAGCACTCAGGAGGTAAAGATCCTCTGCTACTACCTGCTTTGCTCATGTTTACTAATTTGACTCAACGGAAAACCTGAAACAAAAACAATATTAAAATAAATGACCACTATAATGGCTAAAACACATCATTATAGAGCCACCATTTTCGAAAATGGTGGAAGGGTTGCTCTCAGGAGTTATTTTCTGTCTCTATAAGACTCCTTGACCCCCAAAACGTATGTTTTGACACCAAAATGAAGTATACAGGTCTCATGGTTCCTTAAATATTATATCATCACTACAACACATCCCCCCATTTTTTAAAATGTTGTCCAGAACAAAATCAGCCCAGTTTAGCAATGTCTACCCAAGTGAAATTACTTCTCTAATGATACAAAAAACCGAATCAAAAATGAAAATCTCTGGACAACAATTTTTTTGCTGAAGTATATCCGGGGCCAGGACTACATTCTTACCACTATACACTTCACCTTTCCCCTTTGCAATATTGCCTCTTCACACTGCTTTCCTCTTTATAATGCTCGCCTTCCCTCTTACTGCCTACACAACCTGCCTTCCCATTCACAACCTTTCGCACTGGCTGTGTCACCTCCATGACCCCTTTCTCAAGCTTTCGCTTCTGATGACTGTGCTTGTGAGGGGTGATGGCCCTTACACCTGCTCCTCATCTCTGTCAGCAGTACTGCATTTACACTCACTTGTACTGGGAGTCGCCGCCCCTACATTTAATCTCTTGTTGTTACTCACTTACTGTTTTCCTACCTGTAAGACGTACATACTCACCTTGACATTTCTGGCAAATCGGCCTATTCCCCTGGTTGTCACCCTCACTGTTGTCTGGTTCCGAGACTGCATTCTGCACCAACTAGCCATAAGCTTTCACTTTGAGGATACAGTAAGTCGGATTTTTATTGGGAAAGCTTCACTTCACTGTGTGAAAAAACCTGCATACACCCAAGATCTGCCACCTGCCTTTTTTTTTTTTTTATAAGTCTACTAAGTTTGCAAATCTATTTAATTTAATGGCTCATCCAATTGCGCAAATTATATATAAGAAGCAAAAGTCCTTTCATTCCAAGGAACCTAGAATCACATAGAAGGAATGACCTGCTTACAACAATAAGGTACCCCTCATGTTTTAGTGTTATGTTAATGTTAAGTGAAAATTGTACAATTGTTGTTACCCAATTAAATGGAGCAATATGAGGCTTGGCTGTTTTAATAATGTAATGAATAAACAAATACAAATGACTAATACATTTGGACTTTTACTTTTTATATTTTAAAACTGCATAAAATGTGTATTTCAATTTGCAGTCTTTGGTCCTTTGCAGAGAGAATTCCATCAAGCCTCCTCCTTTGTACCAGAAATTTCTAACTCTCCAGTTTTGAAAGAGACGTATTTTCTGAAGGTCAGGAACTACACAGAGTTTACTTCACAGCAGAAAACACATCCTTTCAAAAGGATTAATTAGTGTATTAGATTATTGGAACATCCCTGCAGTATTGTACTTTAATTGTATGCAAGTGAGACAGAGTTGCATTCCTGTTACAATATATATGATATATCAAGAACATGGCAAAATATAGCATGTATTTACAAATCATATCACCACATTTGTAAATGTTTGTTTTAGAAGACGACCTGCCACTGTTGAATTAATGACCAGTGCATGGCAGTACTAGTTCAGAGTACAATTCTTACTTGGGAAAATATAAAAATTGAGTTTCTGAAAAACTAAAAGTTAAATCCAAGAAAATAGTGTCAAGAGCACTCAATTCTTTTTGTTTTCGAGTGTCTGAAAAAAGATTGAGTTAAATAGGAATTGTGAAGTGCAGGAGAAAATGTAGAGTAATATTTCCACAGGTAGCTGGGTTGAGAGACTGCTACTCGAGTGAATGTG
Source organism: Pleurodeles waltl (assembly GCF_031143425.1). Taxonomy (NCBI): domain Eukaryota; kingdom Metazoa; phylum Chordata; class Amphibia; order Caudata; family Salamandridae; genus Pleurodeles; species Pleurodeles waltl. The sequence goes on from NC_090445.1 coordinate 1,066,705,692, forward strand.
GGTGTATCTGCAATCTTAGCAAAACCATTATTCTATTTGTTTGTTGTTTACTTCCCACATCCTGAACACGTGATCTGAAACATGTTGGGTACAGTAGTACATAAACATAAATTGACTTTGTCAGAGGAGGCATTATGCCAATGTCTTTAAATTGTTACAATGCAGCAGCGGAACGGCCCATTAGACTTGTTGCGCAATGCTCTTGTAGTGGCGAGTCCCACGGCTGCTCACTGGTTGAGGCCCCTCAGTCTTACTGGTCTTCTTGAATAGGCAGATTTAGTGCATTGTTGAATTTAGCAGGTATTTCATTTTCTAATCAGACTCAAATTTTAATGGTCTCCTAGTTAGAGAATCTCAGGGGTCATGTATTCTAGCTGGGTTATCTTGAATCCTGTGCAAGTAAAGCCACAACATCAGAAGAGTCCTTTGCAGACTGTTAAACGCCTTCTAGTTTCTGGCATCTTACGCAGATTACATCAGTTTTGTTACAGTTGATTTTGATTTTTTTCGCACCATTTTGTTGTTAGTATTAATTTTTTATGTACGTAAAACTGTATACAGAAATCTGCTAAGGCATAAGCATTGTGAATTTGAGGAGTTGATGAGTCCCTCCTAATGTAGTTGTTTTATTTGACTTTGTGTATCATACATGACGTTCCTATTACATTCTCTCTGATGTACATCCCACCACCAACTATGCCATGACATAGCAGTAGTCATGGTTGACCTTTATGGCTTCACGTAAACCTGGGTTTTGGATCCCTTGGGCTTTCCAGACTGATAATGTAGAGGTACTTTCCTTTAAGTGTCACTGAATTCCACACCCCCATGTGATTTCAAATAAAAGCCACACCCTACATATTTAACACATTTTAAAGCTTTAATTCCCTATGTTGTTGCTCCTTTGGGTCTTGGTTTCTTCTAATTTGTGTTGGTTGACAAGATTAGATTGCTATTATATTTCTGGTTAGGTTTTTCACTTTGCTTATTTCTTGCTAGTGAAAGTCTGGAGGGAATACAGAGACATGGAAGCCTGCTTCTAATTAGATACGGGAGGAAAAACGTAATTTATTGTGCAGTGAAAACCATTTACAAATGTTTACATTATAGTTTCAGATGGAAACCTTTGGAAGTGGGAGGTGGGTGGAGGGTCGAGAGCATTTTGCAACAGGTGGAAATGATGTAGCCTCTTGGAACGAAGTAGAATAAGGCCAGGTAAGCTATTCTGTATGTGCTGGGAGTCTTTTACTGCCTCTTGTGGTCTGCCTAACAAATGCTGCTTCTTAGTTCTTAGTGTACTGGGTGGTGGTTAAGAATGTGATGTTGCTTTGTCTGTCGGCTTGGCACTGCTGATGGGTCAAGAGTGGGCAAAGAGGACACGAAGGGAGGGATTATCAGGAAATGTAAGAGATCCCTTATTAAAACTTGATTGAATTTCAGTGTCAACATGGGGGAACAAATGTTAAGGTGCTCATTGTCCCTACCAACGTATGTAAATCTCTGAATGTGGTGAGCACTAGTGTTAAGTTTTTGTTTGTCATTCAGAAACCTGCGATTGATAGATTGAGAAAGTGAAATTGACAACAGGGTAGAGTTCTCCTGGTATATCAGTGAGTGGTCTGCCTTGAAGTGGTCAGCAGCACCAGTGGTCATCTGGCTATGTCTCCACTAGATGTAAAGGCAATGGAAGGATTTCTTTCCCACAAATTAATGGATGTAGATGTAGAATGGATGTAGACAAAATGTGATCATGCATCGATCACAAATTATGAAGCTTCTGACACTTGCATTGACTGCCCTAATTCTTCTAGACCGCTACACTTCACTTGATGAGAGATCACAAAACATTTATTCCTGACTAACAGATTTGGCCCATAAAGAATCCCCACGAGTTGATGAAATCCTTTGTCCTAATTCTTTAAAACCGATTACTGGAGAAGGCGACCTTTTCAAAATATCCCAGTTGTTTGTAGTGTTTTAGGGATTGGCCATATCCACCCAACTTGTTAACATTTGTAACACCTCCGTTTTGTTCTCTAAGTTATTATGGTATTCCAGGCTCAAGATACTGGCACACAGCATTTATATCTTCATGCCTGCTACAACAGAAAACTTTACAGTACTCTAGGTGTTAATAAATGGACAATAACAAGCTAATCTTTATTGTATATCACTTGAGACCATGTTGCTGATATTTATTGGTACTGTAAGGAAAATGTGGTCCTACTGAATAGAGCTCCTTTTAATTGACATCTGAATGATGAAGGAAAGTGAATTTGTAATGTTGCTTTAACTAAACAGAATGAAACCTCAAAGTAGTTGGGCTAATCAGTTCAACAAACACAAATACTAAAATAAATGTTCAAATAAAAATGCCTAGGCTTTAATGCTTACTAGCACCAGCCTGTAGCAACAGAGCAGTTAACATTTGAAAATGTAATTGGCAGTTACAATAAAAGGGACAACCGTACCAAAAAAGTATGAAAAAATCCTGTTTGGTAACCAAACACCCTGGGTTGAATTTAAAGTAGTGACTGTTTTATCATTTGACCCAAGTATATCGACCCACATGCCCCCATCATTCTAGGATGAAATAGTTTTTTGGCTATTGTCACCTTACCTCAGGGTTCGTCTGTTCACTCTTTTACATGCATGTTTACAAGGTTCCATGTATTTTTCTCCTGACTAATAATTACTTTTAGGTTTTATCCCGGGTAGATAATTTTGGAAAATTAGCTGTTCACACAGGATGCCACCCCAAACAAGGGGTGATTTTAGAGAAAGAAACTGGCCCCTTTTCTTGATCTGTTTCCTAATGTCAGTGTGGCTCTGTCTTTGGACTAGGTTGTCTTGTGTATGGTGGAGCTTGACACTCTGGATTTGCTTGTGAGTCTTGGGGCAGAGCTTCTGGTAAACTAAGACCTCAATCTGAAGATTCTTTGAAATTTTACTAGCAGAACATCTTTAAAAAATGTCATCTCCATAATGCGGCCTAATAATGGTAAATCATTTTGTGGAGTAAATTCATGGACGATCGTCATTCAGTGAGACACAGATATAGCATCCTTTTACCATTAAAAATATCATGTTTAATTCATTTGAGTATTTGGACATTCTGTTTTGGGGATGGTACTGCTATGTAAAGCCCCCTTAAATCGTAGTCTCCCATTTTCCTTTTTTCAGCATAAGAATCTGTCTTGTGGGTTTATAGAGATTAGATGTCTGTCTCTGCCTGCATGATGCAAGCAGCTGAAGCCTCCAGATGCCAGACAATTTCGGGTTTTCCCCTAGACTGGCGAGGGCACAGTGTAATAACTGTGGTCTTTGAGGTTTTATTTGCAGCTCTTCATCCATATTCTGATGTAATAAGGATTTCAGGAGTGACAAAAATAAACCCTGTGATTTTTATGTTGCTGTGTCTTTATGTTGTAGTTTGTTTAGTCCAGTGCTGCTATTTGTAGTTGTCTTTATTTGGAGACTGAAGATCTAGACTTGATCTATATGCTCTTGAAAACAAAGGGAGCTTTTTACAGATTTTTACTCCCAGTTAATTGCAGTTTTTGTTTGATCACTGTAGGCGGAGTTTCTAGTCTACTGAGCTATCTATGCACCCATAGGCATTCTGGAACAACATTTAGGACTGACCTAGAGATGATAGGAAGGTCTGTAAGAGGCTGGGCGACACCAAACTCCTAGAAAGTGCTAATTGAGGATAGAAAGAGAGTTGCATAACCCAACCTTAAAGTGAAAAGAAGCCCTGGGGAGAAAGATTAACATTCCTCAAGTGCCCTCCCTTCCCCCAAGTAGTCAGAAGCTCTTGAAGGTGCTTTTTATTTTGGAAGGGATCCTTTCATCTTTTATTCAAAGTTTGAAAGCTTGTAGTCACAGCCACATGGCATTGTCTGTAGTAAGCTGTCAAACTTACAGTTACTGGATGTCTTGTTTGTCAATTATGTTTTTATGTTTACTGTTCTTAGCCAGATAGTTTGCAAGTGTTTGTAAATATGTCTGCTTGTGTAGTTTCTAGGTTTGTCAAATGGTGCTTGGTTGTGGTATCTACTTTGTGATTTCATGTTGGGTTGGCTTCTGGGTCATGAGTGGGATAGTAGGAATTCCTGAAGCATACACTACACATTTTTAAACCTATTGAATTCATAGGCTTACACATGCTATAGAGGGATTAGATATACTATTAGTTTCAGTATTCTACCTCCCTTAACCCTGCCTCCTCCCCTCACACTTTACTGTTTGGCCTGTCCTCTTGTTCCGTGTTCTTGGTCAGTCTATCATTCCTCAGTTAAACTACGTACCACTAGCCATGCTTCAACCTGCTTTCTCGGTGTATAGTGAATCCCACAGTCTAGAAACTTGCTTTTCCCCTCTGGTCTTGCTGCCGCTTCTTCTTGGCAGCTTCTTTAGCTTGATGGCGTCATAGGCGTCAGTGTACCAAAACGATATTGATAGCGGCAGCAGCATCCTGCACCTGACACCTGAATGTCATCACAGTGTTGGTCGCCTGGCACTCCCGCAGCCCACCAGCAGTCTCCTTACAGCTGAAGGAAGAGGGGACGGGGAAGCTATGGAAACTACACGTAGTAAACGGGGCTCTACAAGCCAATTTGTTTTGCTGCCTTCTTGACCCCTGAGAGCGATGGCAGCAGAGTCACTACCAGGGGTACTAAGGAGGAAGCCAGAGTAAGCATTGGCCTTTTTTAACTGACATCCATGAATAGCTTTCCCTCAGCTCTACATGGGTTCTGACACCACAGACATCTAAACATGTGCTTCCTTGTGGGGCCGTGTTTTTCCTCTCTGGTGCATGTCATTTAGTTTTCCTCTAAAATGTATTCCTGTTCCCACTACTAGCCTGCTGTGTCAAACTTTGTTTTTCCATTTACACCCTTTACATCCATGGCTTAAGGGTTCAGACAACATCCTGGCCTTTGGCAGTTTTTTTCCCGCTTATACACCAAAATATTAAGTTTGGGACAAGGCACCTCTTGAGTATTGCTAATATTTGTCTCAGACTGTTTTTCTTTTGTTCCAAAACATCTCTCGAAATATGGATGAGCCACAAAATGTAATTTGAGATTTTATTACATGATGGCACTATAGGAGATCCAGCTATCTCCCCAAAGTATTGGCATGTTTGTACTCTGTGTCTGCAGATTTTCATGTCTAATTCTTGTAAGTGTTTCCCGTCTTGCTTGTATTTGTAAAGCCATGTTCTTTTTGTAGGTGTGGTGGTGGTAAGGGTCTTGATTTTTAGAGTTGCTGATCATGTGTGTTTTTATTCACAGGTGTGCACCAGGTTATGTGGGTGATCCTTCTCGGGGACAAGTCTGCAGACGTAAGATTTTCTGTGTATTTGTATAATGCTCTGCTTAAAATGTTTGTTTGTGCAGGCTTGTGGTATCGTAGGGGACACCAGAATGCTGTTGTCTGGCACTTCACTATCCTCACCCAGGGGAAATTGCTGCCGTCTTTTGCTGTGGTTATTAAGTGCTTCTATAATATTCCACAGTTTTGTGCCAGCGTACAAAGATAATGGCCATGTGCAGATTGACTAAAGGTATCCGAATAACCTTTCTCTCCCTGGTGCAGATGTGTGTACCAAACATTCACTCAACCCTTTATTCCTTGTCTTACGCTTGGTATGGGCATAAAATACATGACTTGAAAGGTGAACCCAGTAGTAAGGTAGTGAAAGCTCCTAATGCTTTCCCTACTGAGTTCAGTGATTGAGCCTTTCCCCAGCTACACCTGGTGCGTTGATGCTCATAGAAATTTTCACCTGTAGACAGGTTCTGCGCTGCTCAACCAGGGCCTCGTCACTGGTTGTGTTTTTGGTACATGAGGTGAGCACATTCTGTTAGTCTAAAGGTCCTACTCAAAATCTTGCTTAAAAGAAGACTAATTTTTGCACCCTGTTGGGTTGTACCTGGGAATACGGCATGATGAACAGTTCTCTGCCGTCAGAACGTGTAAAATAGATGAAGAAATAAACTCTGTTTTTCGTTTCCAGCCTTATCTTTGATTGCCTTTAATGTGTGCTTTTAGTGTAAAATTAAGCTGGGATGGTTGCCAGAGTTTAATATTTTCTGTCTGATGGGCTGTAGAGGTTGTGCTTTTTGTGTTTTTTGGGATTATAATCTTCCAACCTATTTGGCTGACATGGATTTCAGGATCCTCACCAGCAGGCTTTGATAAGTGTGGCCGATAACTACTTCCAGTATTGCTTAAGGTTCCCTAGGAAACCTTTTGGGTGATCACTACTCGGCTGTACCTCCCCAGCACCACACAGGTTCAACTTTTCTCCCGTGCTCATCTATTTTACCACTTATTCTTATTTATCATACACACTTGCACCCAAAGACATACAGGTGCTAAGACAACTGTGGATGGTAGAAAGGTGGTCACATCTGGGAAACAAGGCATGTCAGTGGTGTAGCCTTAGCCCCCGCGGTACACTGTGCAGGGGTGGCGGGCCTTAGGACTGAGAGCTCCTGACTGCGTCCGCCGGGGTCCCACCTGCAGGTATTTAGCAAGGAGGGAGGGGGGGTGCCTTTCGAGTTTTGTGACGCCACTGAGACGTGTAATACTATTGAAAATTTTCAGCAGGGGCAGCTCCTCCATAAGGGTGGAGGAGCATCATTCAACATACCCCCCCCACCCCCTCCCGCCAGCTGCAAGACCTTTCAGAGAAAACAATAATAAACTGTTTATTATGGTTTTCTTTGAAAGGAGCAGGGCCACAGGGTATGAATGTTTGGTTAGCCGTCTCGGGCCGGCCAAACACACATGCACACAGGGCTCTCCTCAGCCCAGCAGCACGTTGTTGGGCTGGAGAGAGCCTGCACAGGCTTCAAGTCTGCCTGGGTGTGCCTTGTCTGTGCACTCCCAGCCAATCCTGATGCTTCTTTGAGCAACGTCAGGATTGGCCGCAGGGCAGGCTGTGGGATCCTGTGCCTGCACCAAGAAGACAGAGGAGTGGAATGGCGAAGAGGTAAAAAAAAAATTCTTTAATTTACCTTTTATTCCCTTCACACGCTGCCACCACCGCCCCTTTTGCGCCCTGCGAACCACCACTGATTTTCAGGGGTGAGTTTTCTAAAGAGACAGGCATAGAACTTTAAAACATCCTTCACTAAGATGTTCTTAATGATACTGGAGATGCAGCAGAGGTAACTCTAAGAGCTCGGAACTGAAGAAGAGATCCACCTCTAGGCGTTAGTGTACAAAACATGTGTATCAGAGAACCTTAAATTGAATCCTGACTTTTACAGGGAACAAAGCAAAGGAATGCCTTGCCACTGAAACATGATCAAATGTAAGCATCTCGGTTGGTGGCCATAAAAGCTGTGCTCTGCATAAGCTGCAGGTGTGGTCATCGTATTCCAGCAGACACATATAAAGGGCCTTCGGGTAGACCAGTTGAAACCGCAAGAGTACTTCTCGGAGTGCCGAGTGATAGTCTTTCTAACTTACCACAACTGTGTGTCATGTCGAGGATGAAAGAAGGGAAGTTTTCTTTGAATGTGCGAAACATATTTCCTTAACCTCCCCACATGCAGAAGACTTGCCTTTTCATGCTTTTCCTGCCATAGCTACTGTGATTTTTCAACCAGAGTTTAAAAGTCTTGGATTCCCACTGGAAATCCTGTTAACATTTTAATTACAATTCATTTTGCTGATATTTTCTGGGCCTATCTTGGAAACATTACCCAAACACAGGTTATTCCCATGGCAATACAAAGCATTACGTGCATCCACTGGTTGTGGCTGCTGTATTGTTAGATGTGTTGCTAGTGCTGAATATATTGCATTGACCATCTCATGAGTGGCCTGTACCACACCTGCAGTGGCTGGGTGAGCGCCTGTTTCAGCATTTATGATACAATCATATGTTTTTAAATCATTCCTGTGTTTGTAATTATTCATATTTCAAAGGTGTGGATGCACACTGCGGGTGCATCTAATGTGGCTACTGTCGTCTTTCCCAGTTGTGGATTACCTACTTTCCAACCTCACCATCTGAACTAAAATTCTAGTTTTTTGATCTCTTTGGGAATTAGACACATGAATGAAACCCTAAATACTTAAGACCAATCTCTGAACGATTACCCATACTCAGAATACTTCCACGCTAAACTATTGCAACACCTGACTGAAAGAAGCTTGTCACCATCTTTTAAAACAAAAAAACTTCCAAGCCCTTCAAAAGTCAGTCTGCCTGATGCAACTTGTCAAGACACTTCTAATAAAGAAGTAGTAACCGTGCAAGCTCCTGATTCTGTTACATAAATAACAAGGTGGCTACATATGAGTAACCTCTTGCCCTGACTTAAGGTTGAAGACCCTGGCAGTTGTTTATTTGAACTTGCCATCCTTTAAATTCTTTACTGTTTCCAATTAAAGATCAGTGGTTAGTGCAGGGTTTTGCTGGATAGCTTTACTTCTTTATTTCAGAAACATTAATGATGTCATTCCTTTCACAAGACACTGCGTTTCCTGGTCAGTGGAAGCTGAGGGTTTAACCAAGACTAATAAAACAGTAGAAACCCATCTGCAGCCTCAGGGAATGCACATGCTGAACTCTTTTGTCAATTGACTGATAGATTGTGGGATATCTTAACTGACCAAGCCTAGCCTTTGGGTTATTTTAGCCTCTTCATAACTTAGTCCCTCATTATAAACATAGCGGTCTGGGCCACCATCGGTATGGCGACCCAGACCGCCATATAATATTTGTGGCAGAACCGCCACTTCTGTAATCCTGCCACCGGCAGGCTTCGACCACCAAGCAGCCTGGCAATGGCGGAGATACATATCTGACAGGGCAGTGCTGCAAGCAGCGCTGCCCACCGGATAATGTTCCTGGTTCCACCAGCCGTTCCATGGTGGTTTACCCCTCTAGGGAAGAGCTGGTGGAATGGGTGCCTCGGGGCCCCTGTGCACAGCCCAGTCGCGCATTTCACTGCCCATTTCACTGGCAGTGAAATGCGCAACAGGTGCTGCTGCACCCGCTGCACTGCTGCATTGCCACTGGTTCCACATGGACAGTGTACAGGCCCTACATTCAGCTGGGCCGGCTGGCAGAAACACTGTTTCCACCCGCCGAACCAGCTGAATGTACACTATGTGGCCGGCGGGGTCTTCTGCACGCTGGCGGTCTTTTGTTGACCAGCAGTGCCGAACTCGGCAGGTTTTCCCGCCGAGTTCATAATGACCCTTTAGTCTTCACTTTACTGTGGCTTGTCTGGACATTGCTCTAGGAATGTTCTTTACATGCCAGAAGACAGCTCAAATGGCAAGCGTAGGAAAGTGCCTCTTTTTCACGTGGTCACTCCCACTTTCTGCTCACTGGTACTGATGGTTTTGATTGGAAGTGCAGCGGATCTCTGCTAACGAGGCCCCAGTGCCAGTGCTATTTCTTTCTTCCAATTGGCAAGGATTTTAGCACTGCTATAAGCCCCTGGTAGCCAGGGCATGAGTACTAGAGAGGGCCCCCAAGGGCTGCAGCATGTATTATGCCACCCAAAGGGGACCCCTACTAATATTGCACATAGACTGCTATTGCAGGATGCGTGAAATGGTGCAAACCATTCCATAAACACAACACTTCAGTGTCCACTCCCACTGCATTTAATATAAATGTAAGTCACCCTTACAGCAGTCCTTAAAGCATGAAGGCAGGGTGCATTATATTACGTGTGCGGGCACATCTGCATGAGCAAATTGTAACCTTGTGATGCCTTGTTCCATTGCTAGACTTTGCAGGTGCTCAGGAGGCCATTTTGAGAACATGTACTGGACACCGGCCATTATGAGTTACCTAGCTACATGACGGCTTTACTGAAGATGCCGGTGGTTGGTATCAAACACCTCATCTTAATAAATCCATACTGATTCCTGTAGCATATGTATTATGACAAGCACCCAGAGGGCACCTCAGAGGTGTTCCCTGGATCCCTTCCAGTCACTTGGTGTGCTGGCTGACTAGTAGAGTCCAGCCTGCCATCACAGATGAGTTTCTAACTCACTGCGTTTTAGAGCCTGTGCTCTGAGGCCAGAAACAATGTCTGCCCAGCGGAAGGTGGTCACACCTCCTCCAGCAGGATGGCTAGTGAATTTAGCATATCAAAGCCTTCTGCCTTTGATATGCGACCATGACTTCTCACCAGACCTGAGGAAGCCACCCCTGCCACGAGGCCCATTTGGCACCAGAGCAGACAGTAAATTAGATAGTCAGAAGGTATGTCACACTTACAGGCTAGATACACTTCTAAGGTGGGCCACCTGAAGTTAACAGCCGAAGAAGGGCTCCACCATCTTGTTTCGGTGAAAATAGAGATTTCTGGGTCAGGATTATGCCCACCTCCCACAGAAAGTGGTAATATAGGGGGTGTAGCCACCCTAGTGGTGAGTAGTCCATTGGCTACTACCATATAGTCGCCTAAATTGAGCATTCAGGGGTCCCCCAACACCAGACTGACAAGTTCGACTTCCTAGGAGCTGAAGAAGGACAATGAAGAGATGACACTGTGAGAACCAAGGACCTGCACAAAAAGTGGTCAAACCCTGCTGTGCTGCTTGCGCCTTAATGATTGCAAATACCTGACCTGTCCTGCCGCTGTGCATCTCCCCAACACTTGGAGGACTGCCCAGCACTTCAACAACCAGCGATCATCTCCTTTGGGGTGGAGGAGCCACCCCTCTGCATCTGCAGGCACCAACTACATCTGCCTGGATTACGGTGTTGTTGGCCATCAGGCCCACAGAGGGAGCAACACTTCAGGAGGAGGTTTTTGTGGCTCCAGGTCAGCCCTGCCTCTCTGCTGAGTTTCAAGCTGCTGGACCCTCGAGGAGCACCCATGCATCAATGCACTTGGTACCGGAGCACCTGCAACAACCAAGCCTTGCTAGTGTCCAGCCTCTAACACCACAACCGCCCAAACCGACCTGAACAGCAAAGACTTCAGGACCAACGAAGCTCACATCGAGAGTGGCCCTGCTGTTGTGTTTTCCTCCTCTCTACAGGCCGAACCAAAAACCGTGAGAGCCCACAACTGGAGTGTCAGTTACTCTGATGGAGAAGGCCAAGGGACTTCCCTTTCCAGAGAACTGTCGCTGTCTTGTGTGTCGTGCCTAAATGTATAATAATGCTGAGTTTATTTCCAGCATAGTTGGGTACATTGGTAAAGCCAGGATAAGATGTGAAGTCGTGTGTCTGCCCGCCCCAGTGAATTACTCACCTGTCACGTGTACTTAAATAGCATGTATTGTGACTGTTTTAAAGCACTCTAATATTTTCGTTTGATTTGAATAAAAACAACAACAACAACAGACTTAGATTGTGAGCCCGACTGTTTACCATAGGTCTTTAGGTCTTAAGTCCCTTTAATTTCATTGCAGTGCTGGGATCATTCATGCCATACATTCTTATCTTCAAAGGTGCTATTAGTGAGCAGTGAGGGCCCACTGCCTCCAGGGAGTGCTAGCAGGGTTGGAACTCGCAGTCAGTGCCACCGTAATAAGGCCCAGTAAGCAATATTCGGGATAGATATACATTTTAAATGATGCCTGATTTGGAAGAGTGAGCTATAGAACTGAATATCAAAAATGCGTTCCCCTGATCAGTTTCTGTTCGTGCAATACCTTGGATCACAATTAAGCATGAACACGGCTTATTGATTGCACAAAACTGTGGACCTAGAGCAGACTGAATCTGTCGCGACAGTGCCACCTCGTGGTAGTTACTAGAACGGCAGCATTTAAGGTTCAAGAAGCAAGGGCTGCAGTTTCCTCCAGTAGTCGGATGCGTTTGCTGTTCAAGGAACAAATGTGGATATAGGGTTTTAATGAACCGACGCAGCCCGACAAGTAAGCCTAAATATTGAGCCTTGAGCTGAGTTTTAATTAATCATAGAGTGAGCCCCCCGAGCAGAACATAGCTCCCTCTGGAGCATATGAAGAATCTGTACTGTTGCGTGGGAATTACTATGCAAGAGCTTCCTGCAAGCGTTTGCTACATCCATCACCACTGCAGACGTGATGAGACCGGTTTAGTCTCGTCCTTTTAGAGCCATTCAAGCCAGTGATCGAACTTCCAGGTGATTGTATGAACCTGTTGGTGAACAGAGGTTGCAGGCATCGTGTCGAGCCTGCGGTGGCGGTATGAAGAACGTTTCAATTACTTGACGGCAAATGCAGGGCTGTGTGAATTGTCCAGCCAATTTAAATGAATGATATAACACAGGATGGCGTTGTCTACCTATGGTGTGCTTGCATGCTATGTTTTTCAAAGATATTCTGGGCAGAGGGGGATGAGCTGAACTAGTGCTTAACTTTAACTGTAGCTACCACGCAGTAGGAGGCTGCAGTTTTTTTGTTTTTTTTTGTTTTTTTAACATTGACAGTTGCGAAATACAGCAATGTTGATTCGAAATTCCCACACACCGACCAACGCCTGGGAGTAACTTGTGTCTTTCCCTGAACCACAACGAACAAAGCTGCAACACTTGCCATTCCTTTTGGTCAAAGAAGACACTCCGAGACTGAAGAGCCCGTTGATTGAAGATGGCGTCGAAAACACCAGATGAAACTCCGGATATCTTTGGGGAAGAGCATGCGCGGGAGGAATTGGAACAGGAGGGGGGCCTTCGCCATAGAATACTCGGAGTCAGATGTCCAATCAGACATTGAAAGTCAACCTGTTTACCTTTGCGCAACTTGTCAGTACAACAGCCATGACTCCCCATACAAAGACTTTAAAAAAGCCTTAAAAGCAGGTAGCTGGACTGCAACTGCCTTCGGGCCATGGTCGTATCTGAAAAATACCTTCCAACTCAGTACCGTAAATAGCCAAGACCAAGATGTCTTCGACATTGACCTTCAGCTCAGGAACATCCCAGACAGCCTTTGAATTGAGCAGACTCACTGATCCAAGTGTTGTGGCACCAAGCAAAAAGTCCACCACATCGGCTTCGGAGCCGACGGTTTCCACTCAACACAGGGCTTCGACTCCAAAAACTTTGTAACATAAGACAGTTTCTTCCAGAGACTGCAGTCACCCCTCGGAAGCAGCCTCACTAGCAGAGCCCTTCTTAGACATAATGGATGCTCGTCAGACCCAGCTTCATATTGAAAAAGGAAGAGGGAGAATAATTGCTTCCCCCCACGTTCCCATCAAGAGGAAGCTTGCATTTCAGGAGGCCTTAGACATGTTTCTCCACCTAAAAAAAGGTGTACAAGGCTTCAGTTCAACCACAGCTTTCTCCATTACAATCTCCTGTGCCCCCTTCTACCCCTCCACCATCTCTCCATTCTCCTACACATATTACTGAACCACAGTTTTCTCCACAGGGTTCACCACCACCTCAGGAAGATGATTTAGGGGACCTCCCACAGGGCATTGACCCATGGGATTAATACAATCCAGATCCCATTCTACCAAATGACCCTGATCTATATCCAGCATGCCCATCACCTCCAGAAGACATAACATCATATCAGCAGGTCAGCAAGGGCAGCTGCCTACCACACCGTCCACATACACACTGACCCTATTGAAGAAGATATCGTCTGTGATACATTAACTTCCACACATAGTCATTTTTTTTAATCTATGCTACCTGGCAGGCTTAGACTTGCCAATGATATTTTTAAAGAACCGGTTAGTTCTAGAGTTAGCACCCTAAGTGTAGGCAAAAGAAATACAAATCTGCACCTACAGACCCTATTTTATGTGTACAAATCCCTCCTGACTCCTTAGTAGTCAGCACAGCACGAAAATGTGCTCTGTCTCGTCAGTGGTCTCAGTCACAGGGTCATCTCCAAGATCTAGTGTTGTTAGACAGCCAGACTCACCGCTCTGTGCAGTGGTGGAATCTCACCAACCTTTCCACGGGGCAGACCATTCAAGACCCAGTACCTCAAATCACACTGACTACAAATGCATCACAGACAGGTTGGGGTGCTCACCTCAACAACCTCACCATACAAGGAATATGGGATCTTATTCAACAAGCCTCCCAGATCAATTTCTTGGAGTTGCAGTCAAAGTCTTTCTGCCACAACTCTTCCACAATGTGGTTCTAGTCCACACAGACATGACAGCCATGTATTATCTGCAGGAGGGGGGGGGGGGCACTCTCTTCACAGTTGTCCCATCTTGCTCAAACAATATGGAAGTGGGCAATTCACTACTGCATTCATTTAGTGGCAGAGTATCTCCCAGCCATGGACAACCATTTGCAGACCTCAGAAGGATGCAGCGATAAGTCCACGAATGGAACTCTACCCACAAGTCCTTCCCCAGTACTTTCAAAAGTGGGGAACACCTCAAATATATCTGTTTGCCACTGCAAAAAATACAAAATGCCAAAACTTCGCCTTCAGATATCTTCACCCTCAGTCCAAGGGCAATGCTCTCTGGATGAATTGGTCAGTGATATTTGCTTACACTTTCTCACCTCTCCCACTCATTCCGTCTCTAGTGCGCAAACTGAGACAAACCTCACTCACCATGATCCTTGTAGCTCCTTCATGGGCATGTCAACCTTGGTTCACAACACTTCTGGATCTGTCCATAGTTCCCCATGAGAAACTCCCCAACAGGCCGGACCTTCTCATTCAAAATCAAGGTCAGATCAGTCATCCAGACCCCAAAACACTCAACCTTCCGATATGGCTCCTGAAGTCATGGAGTTTGGTCTTTTAAATTTAATGCCAGAATGCAAGGACATTCTTAAAGAGGGACTCAAACATACAATCCGATAGTGTTATGCTGCAAAATGGAAATGTTTTGTATTCTACTATGCGCCTAAACACATTAACCCAACCCACTCAGAGCTTCAGTTGAAGACATTATTTGCTGCATACTCCTCTATTCGTCTTCTTTTAGCAGCTATAGCTGCTTACCTCCAAAACAGACAGAATTCCAGTTATCAAAGTCTTCATGGAAGGCCTCAAAAGAGTGATTCCAAGGATTTCTCCAGCACCATCCTAAAATCTTAATATTGTCTTAGAGATGCCCCTGAAAACCTAACTGACTTCCAGTGTGGGCTGACTAATTTCTGCCAGCCTGCCACACACCAGACATGTTGCTGGCCACATGGGGAGAGTGCCTTTGTCACTCTGTGGCCAGGAACAAAGCCTGTACTGGGTGGAGGTGCTTCTCACCTCCCCCTGCAGGAACTGTAACACCTGGCGGTGAGCTTCAAAGGCTCACCCCCTTTGTTACAGCACCACAGGGCATCCCAGCTAGTGGAGATGCCCGCACCACCGACCACTGCCCCCACTTTTGGCGGAAAGGCTGGAGGAGATAATGAGGAAAACAAGAAGTCACCACCTCCCAGTCAGGACAGCCCCTAAGGTGTCCTGAGCTGAGGTGACTCTTACTTTTCGAAATCCTCCATCTTGTAGAAGGAGGATTCCCCCAATAGGATTAGGGATGTGCCCCCTCCCCACAGGGAGGAGGCACAAAGAGGGTGTAGCCGCCCTCAAGGACAGTAGCCATTGGCTTCTGCCCTCCCAGACCTAAACACACCCCTAAATTCAGTATTTAGGGGCTCCCAGAACCGAGGAAGACCGGTTCCTGCAACCTAAAGAAGGAGGACTGCTGACCTGAAGCCCTGCAATGAAGACAGAGACGACAACTGATTTGGCGCCAGCCCCACCGGCCTGTCTCCCTACTTCGAAGAAAACTGCAACAGCAATGCATCCAACAGGGTCCAGTGACCTCTGAAGCCTCAGAGGACTACCCTGCATCTAAAAGGATCAAGAAGCTCCCGAGAACAGTGGCCCTGTTCAACAAACTGCAACTTTCTGCAACAAAGAAGCAACTTTTAAAGACCACACGTTTCCCACCGGAAGCGTGAGACTTTCTACTCTGCACCAGACGCCCCCGGCTCGACCTGCGGAAAACACACTACAGGGAGGACTCCCCGGCGACTGGGAGCCCGTGAGTAGCCAGAGTTGACACCCCTGAGCCCCCACAGCGACGCCTGCAGAGGAAATCCAGAGGCTCCCCCTGACCGTGACTGCCTGTAACAAGGAATCCGACGCCTGGAACCAGCACTGCACCCGCGGCCCCCAGGACCTGAAGGAACCGAACTCCAGTGCAGGAGCGACCCTCTGCCTAGCCCAGGTGGTGGCTACCCCGAGGAGCCCCCCCTGTGCCAGCCTGCATCGTTGAAGAGACCCCTGGGTCTCCCCATTGATTCCTATCAGAAACCCAACGTCTGTTTGCAATCTGCACACGGCCACCCCTGTGCCGCTGAGGGTGTACTTTCTGTGCCTGCTTGTGTTAGCACCCTCCCTCCCCCCCCCCCCCCCCCCCCCAGGTGCCCTACAAAACGCCCATGGTCTGCCCTCCGAGGAGACAGGTACTTACCTGCTGGGTGACTGGAACCGGGGCACCCCTATTTCCATTGAAGCCTATGTGTTTTGGGCACCACCTTGACCTCGGCACCTGCCCGGCCCTGAGTTGCTGGTGTAGTAACTTTGGGGTTGCTTGAACCCCCAACAGTGGGCTACCTTGGACCCAACTTTGAACCCTGTAAGTGTTTTACTTACCTGTGAACTTAACATTTACTCACCTCCCCCAGGAACTGATGATTTTTGCACTGTGTCCACTTTTAAAATAGCTTATTGCCATTTGTGTCAAAACTGTACATGCTATTGTGATTATTCAAAGTTCCTAGAATACCTGAGTGAAATACCTTTCATTTGAAGTATTACTTGTAAATCTTGAACCTGTGGTTCTTAAAATAAACTAAGAAAATATATTTTTCTATATAAAAACCTATTGGCCTGGAG
This sequence comes from Pleurodeles waltl, assembly GCF_031143425.1. NCBI lineage: Eukaryota > Metazoa > Chordata > Amphibia > Caudata > Salamandridae > Pleurodeles > Pleurodeles waltl. Next base: position 1,066,722,513 of record NC_090445.1, read on the forward strand.
TAAGTCTTTGAGTGTGTGTTTTCATTTATTGCCTGTGTGTGTACAACAAATGCTTAACACTACCCTCTGATAAGCCTACTGCTCGACCACACTACCACAAAATAGAGCATTAGAATTATCTGTTATTGCCACTATCTTACCTCTAAGGGGACCCCTTGGACTCTGTGCACACTATTTCTTAACTTTGAAATAGTATATACAGAGCCAACTTCCTACACAGACTCAGTTTCAGAGAGCGCTCTTCACACACTAGATGTAAAAAGGGCTCTTTTGTGTTACGTTGATTGGACCCAAGCAATGTAGGAAATCTAAACAACTTTTTGTAGCATTTTCAAAGCCTCATAAATGTTACCCAATATCAAAAAATAATATAGCCAGATGGATAGTCAAATGTATTCAAGCTTGTTATGCAAAAGCCAAACAGCATTCACCTATTTCTCTTAGAGCACATTCCACCAGAAAGAAAGGTGCTTCTATGGCTTTTTTAGGTAACGTCCAAATAGTGGACATATGTTAAGCTGCTGCTTTGTCTACACCACATACAATTACTAAACACTATTGTGTAGATGTATGAACACAACAGCAATCCAATGTTGGCCAAGCAGTGCTCAAAACACTTTTTCAAGCAACTCCAACTCCTACAGGCTAGCCACTGCATATTTGGAGGGACTGTTTTACAGTCAATGCAAAGCATGTGTATCTACATCCACACATGCCATAGAACGGAAAATTTTACTTACCCAGTAGACATCTGTGGCATGCAGTGCTGTATATTTACATGTGCACTCCCTCCTCCCCAGTTCCGTGTGTTAGTTGCAGTTACATTCTCATGTAAATATTGTGTATATGTAACTACACTGCAAGGACATCTTTCTCTTTACTCTATTCACTCTTTACCTCACCTCCTGCTGGAAAACAATCTAGCAAAGGACTTGATGCCTATGTGCAGTATCGCAGAGAGGAGGAGCTACTCAATCTTGTGACTCAAAGATTCTTCGAACAAAAACAACTTGTAACACTCTGGACCCAACACTAGATGACAGACTTATACAAAGCATGTGAACATACCTCACTACATGCCACCAACAGATGTCTACTGGATAAGTAATATTTTCCTTTTGCAACATCTTGTGTTTTTCTTTCTTGTTTAACAGTATTGACTGACTATTGTGGTATTGCAAGTGCTTTACACTGCTCCTAGATAAGGTTAGGTGTGACCTCACCTTTAGAACTAGGTATCTCTGGGGTAGGGAGGCCTCCTGGCACCCCCAGACTGCTTTGAAGGGCAGATTTGGTGCCCTCCATGCATAAACCTGTTCGCACCAGTCTAGGAACATCCGGTTCCTGCTCTGGCGTGAAACCATACAAATGGCAGGGAAGTGACCACCCCCTGTCCAGTTCCTCCCCTAGGGAGGTGCACAGAGCTCTGCCAGGTGGCCACTTGACTACCATCTTGGAAACAAGATGTGCTGAGGCCCCTGGGAGCATCTGAGTGGTCAGGCCAGGTAGATGACACCCCTGACCCTCTCTGATAGGTGGGTCACTACAGAGCGTGTTACTTAAGTGCTCCCCTGAGGGTGGGTTCTCAGATTCGTTGATCAAGACTCTACAAGGAACTCTCTGCATGACATACATCTTCTGTTCCTGGCCTCCAGAACAACTGCTGGTCTGCTTTTTGAGCAGAAACAAGACTGTATCGAGTTGGGAGGGTGCCTACTGCAACATTGTTTCTACAGCTTCTGCAAGATTTCTGTAACATTCATGGCTGTGCATCCTCCAGGGTCACAAGGACTTTGTTTGCATCCAAGAAGTTAGAAGGGTTTTCCCTTGGAGTCAAGGAGTCACTCCCCTGCATCTGCTGGCATCTTAAAACGACGACTGGATGGTGGATCCTGCTGTCCCACAAACGTCTGAAAGCTCTGCAACACCAGTGGTGGTTCTCTGGTCCTCTCTGGGTCCTCCTTGTCTTAACAACCTGGGAGACGATGGGCCCTTGCTGGAGCCACTGGAACAGAAACCCTGTGCACCGCAACTGTTGCTCTTGCCAAGACTTGTTGACTTCCTCCAGGAGAACTTCAGACTCCAAGAATCCCCAACCTCCAGCACTCTGCAACTCAAAGATCAGCTTCCACTCTGCAGCTCCTGTGACGTGTGACTCCTGTTATGTTGTGCTGCCGAGTCCTTACTGGGGGACTCCCTGTTGCCCATGGGTCACTCGTGGGGGCTCCTCTGACTCAGGCTTCCCTTCTTGACTCTCTTCCAAAGGTCAAGTCACTAGGACCTTGCTGGTCCTCACAAATCTTTGCAACAACTATTTCCATTTGCCAAGGCTTGTTGGTGGCCCTGCTGGCCACTGACCTTTCTGCAATCCGGTGACCAACACAGGTCAACACGTGGGCCACTCCAAGGATCTCCTGCATCCCCTGGACTTGGCAGCTGGACTTCTTCCTTCAATGCCCTGCAGGAACTTCACCTCCAAGAGGGTGGGCATTACTGACAGGACATCTCTGAGAAGTCTAGACAATGTCCCCTTCTTCAGGGTCTTCACGTCCGGAATTCACTGTTGGGTTCCACTGACCTTCTCCAGGGTACTTATCTTTGCCAATTTCTTACTCCCCCGGCCGCTGGGATTCTAAAACACAACTTGGTTTGGCACCTCCTTTCCTATGCCACTTTCTTAGTATATGGTGTGCCCCCTGTATAAGGTCCGATGTACTTCTATGCTTTTCCTGTTTGTTGCTAAGTGTATTTTGTGTGTAGATATCTCCAAGTGGATATTTACTAATGTTAGTATAGTAGTAGTGTTGTAATAAAGAATACTTTATTTTTGCAACACTCGGTATGGTTCTTACTTGTGTGAGGGTTACTAACTGACTATTGTGGTATTGCAAGTCCTTTACACTACTCCTGTGGAAGCTTTAGCTGCTCACCGCAGCTACCCCTAGAGAGCTTTTGCTATCTGGACACCTAAACACTATCATTAAGGGTTGCCTGGACTCAGTATAGGGTGCCACACCATAGGTGTACACTATAAACTGAGCCAGCCTCACCAGTTCTATATGTGGCCCATTTGTGTGCCCTGCCCTAATGTTCACTTCCAAAGTCATAATTCTCCGTGATTGAAGCACAGAGAAAGGTTTTATTTTTTATGTTTAAAAGCGTTCAAACTATACTGTCATTTCTTTTCAACAAATAACATTTTATGGTCACTTCAAAATTCCATTAAAATATTAAAAATAACTTATTGTAAAATATTTTTACATAAAAGATTTTTGGCTGGACAAAGCTGATACGATTGTAAAGTAGCCAAGTAAGACTTTTTAACTAAATATATACTGAATTAGAAGCGATAGGGAGCCTCATGTGGAAACGCATTAATTAAAAATGGTTGTGTGCATCTTTGTTGTCTTTAGCAGTACCTCACTGAAGCTCACCCTAATCATTGTAGGCAATAACGTCACTCATGACTGCTACAACAGATGTTTATATGCCAGAGTATAAAGCGCAAACCTAACTAGAGAGCTGATGAGTGCTGAACAAGGGCAAGAGGCCATGGCTGCAATTTAGGATCATTCACACTGACATTTTCTGACAGGAGATTGTTTGGAGAGGTGATTTTCGCTTAAGAACTACGGGCCATACATATGAATACATTTTCCCATTGACACAGAATGGGAAAAACCCTTTGCTACATCTGGCCCTACATCTTTACCTCCTTTGCTGAGTTGCAGGAGCATTGTCACACTTCAGCCACTGATGGCTGTCTCTCTTCATATCCTGGCAGGTTGACTGAGATGTCCTCTGATAATCTCTTCAGCATTTTTTTGTTTATACTCAGGTGTCCTGGCTTCTAGTGTGGCACTGTCCCCAGATCTTTTTAAAACAACCCTCATATTGAAAATATTGTCTTAAGAAAACTATCTTAGTCGGGATGTGAATACGTCTGAGAGGGACACTTGCTGATGAGTCAGTGATCCTCAGCAATGTGAGCTGTTGAAGACCAAGAACCATGCTCAAAACATTTGATGGGATCTCAGGGTTGCATATTTAGATCCTGATGATTTCAGCTTAGCCTCTATCATGACAAAGGAAGCAGATTACTTTCTTATGTGTTTAACAAATGCCTTAGCTTCCTTAGTAATATTTGGGTGTTGTACCTCTTAGAAATAATCAATTCAGTTTCTCTAGATTCCCTCATATACATTCAGGTAAGGCCTTGTATAGCAAAGCAGTTTGTACAGACATGTTTCTCTGTTATTTTGCCTCTGAACGGCGAGCTTGTTGCAGACAATGTGCAAGGCATTGCAGGTTGTAGATGGGACCATGCTATTTCTGTGATTAAGTTGTCACTTTGTAAGCTCCTTGACAGAAAGTAACCTGAATGTGTGTGTTTTTTTCCTTTCTTTTAGAGAGCTCTGGCACAGAATGCAGATGTGACCCACATGGCAGTTTAAGCAGCCAATGTGATGCTAGGGGCCAGTGCCATTGTAAGGTACATAAGTAAAACATTTGTGTTGCTGACTATATGCGTTCCATGCCAGTAGTAACTGTTGCGTCTGTGGTTGATGGCTTGGTGATCAGCGGTGTATTGCTTACAGGGTTTAGGGAAGGGCTTAGAAAACATGGTTTAATGCAGGACATACTGTATTATGTTAAGCAAATAAGCCTCGCCTATCTTGATTCACAGTGGGCAGATCAGTGCTTTATTTTTTATCATTACGATGTTCATGCAATGAATCTGAATGAAAAAAAATATATATTTAAACTGGAAATCTGGAATGGATCAGTTCCTTGTAGGCAAACTTTGGACATCCCTAGTCTAAAACATCCTTTGCAAGGTGAAGGGGTGTAGGAAGCTGGCCTCTGGTTGCGGTCCCCCCCTCACCCTCACCCCCAACGCACTTTTTGCCTGGTTTTTGATGCAACTTTGAAGTGCACTGGTTCCTGCTAACTAGGTCCCCAGTGCCAGAGTGCTTTTCTCAACACCAGACACCTGGTCACTTGATCCCCAAGTGGCTAGGCCCTTTTGCACCTCTAAGTCCCTAGTAAGTTGTACCCCTGGTCCCTAGAGCATGGGTACTGAAGAGGACCTCAAAGAGCTGCAGCACAACATGTGCCACTCTAAGGGATCCAGAAGCAACCTCATGCTGACTACCAGTGCAGGCTGCTTGACAAGGTGCTCTCACAGGTGACAACACAACATGGCACATGTGTGCCATGTCCCCTAAATACTGCATGTAATATTTGTAAGTCATCCCTACAGAAGGCCTTACAGCTCTAAGGCAGGGTGCATTATAGTCCATGTGTGGACATATTTACAAGAGCAGATATGCCCCTGCTATGCCTTTTTTGATTCTTAGACATAGTACATGAACAGGGAAGCCATTTTAAATGCACGTGCTGGACACTGGTCAATAAGAGTTCCCCAGTTAGATGATAGCTTCACTCATTCCAGTGATGGATTTATCAATACATGCAACTAAAGGGCACCCTAGAGGTGCCCCCTGAAAACCTACCAACTGCTGGTTGGCTCCCTGACTTGTTCTAGCCAGCCTGCCACCAACTGTTGACATTCTGACTCCCAAGGGTGAGAGCCTTTAGTCTATGGAGGTCAGAAACAAACCTTGCTCTGGCAGGGGTGTTACACACCTCTACCAACAGGATGACCTGCAAATCTGCATTCCAAGGCAGGAGGCTTCAAAGAGGCCCATCGCCTTTGGTCGGCAGATCTGGACCCCAACACCGGGGCCCATCTGGCACCTGGACAGGTGCAAAAATTAGCTATGCAGGAGGTGTGTTGCATTTCCAGGCTGGATACAACCCTAGAGTTACCAGCTTCAAATGAACACAGCCTTAGGAATTCTGCCATCTTATGTGTGGTGGAATTAAAAATACTGGGACAGGGTGATGCCTACTCCCCAAAGGAAGTGATCATCTAGTGGGTGTAGTGACACCAAGGGTAAGTAGACCATTGGTTACTACCCTGCACTTCCCTTAACAGTATTTAGGGGACCACCTGATACGAGGATCTCAGATCTTCGCGGACACCAAAGAAGGAGTGAACAAGAAGCCTGCTGAGCCCAAGAACCGAGGAACACGATGGACTTGACGCTAACCCTGCCAGCCTGCCTACTGCACCCGACCTTTATGGAACAACTGACCTATTCTGCTGCTGCAGCAGCATCCAAGAAACTGGGAGAGATGCCAGTGCTTTGCAAACCACCAAGAAGACCTCCCTTGAGGCAGAGGTGCTGCTTTCCAGCATCTGCAGGTAAATCAAGAAAACTGTGAGCACCAGGACCACCAAAACCTGACACCGGACATAACCTCTGCATGCAAATCTCCTAGCCCGAGCTAAAGTGGGTCAACAGTGTCAACGTGTTTCCCAGGCCCTCCAGAGGCGAAGTCCACCTTGAGCTCGCCCACTGTGAACTTACCAGTGGAGTCTTCAGTCTGTTTCTGCAGACCCACCTGCACCGCCTCCGTTGTCAGAGACCCGACAGTCTGTGCACCTCTGCACCCGGACGTACCAGACCGTGAAGAAGAGGTCCACTGGTGTCCTTATATCCCCCAGGCCTGAGACCCGAGCCCGCTTGTTGGTTCGGACAGGCTAGCCCTCCAGTCCATGCCTGCCGCCTGTTTGGGGGGGACCCCTGCATTGCGACTGCCCCCGGTGACGGTAAACCCACGGTACAAACAACCTCTGCAACTGGATGCCCCGGACCAAGGAGAACAGGACCACTGATGTCCCTACGTCCCCAAGCATCACAAGACTTGAACACCCTTGGTGGTTCACCCGGACTGGACTCTCAGCCCACCCCTGCAGCAACTTTGTGACCGATCTGATCCCTGTAGACTTAAATGGGGCACCAAACGCTGAACTGCACCACTGCACTCGGCCTCCGTAGTGCCTTTTGAGGTGACCTGTTGGTGTGGCCATGTACTTTGCCCCGTACTTACTCTAAGTTCAGGAGATTAGTTCCGTAAGTCGCTGTACAATACCTGTATGCAGTGCTTGTTCTTCCTCTATAGGATAACATTACTGCATCTGAAAAATGCACTGTCAACTTCTGCAAACTATAAAAATGAATATCCTAAAAAGTACTCACTTGATTCCGGTGATCTTGGTATCTAAATTTATATATATATATATATATATATATATATATATATAATGTGTGTTATTTTTATAAATTGGTGTCAGATTTCTTTGTGTGTGTCTCACTTCATGTATGAGTATGTGCCTGTGCCTTACATGCGTAGCACTACCCTCTGTTATGCCTAACTGCTCGACCATACTGCCACAAAAGAGCATTTGGAGTGTCATTTGTGCCTTGGTAATACCTTTGGAGTTTTGCTTAGACTCTGCATACTGTGCCTCATTTTAGTCCACTATATAAAGAGTCAGCTTCCTACAAGGGGGCATTGCCTAACAGCATGTGTGTTAAACAAAGAACCATTCTGTAATGGAAAGTTCACCCAATAGTGTACCATAGTCGTACAGTAGGGCCTGTTCCCCACCCCAGTGTCATTGGATTCAGTTCACATTGCAATAGCTTTATAGATGGCACCAAAAGTTACACCACATCTCGGTGACTCGGATGTTTCAGTTTGTTTCTGTTTCTCTTTTAGCCAAATGTGGAGGGAGTCACCTGTGGAAGCTGCCGTGCCCACCATTTCCACCTGAGTGGTGATAATCAGGAAGGCTGCCTACCTTGCTTTTGCATGGGGGTCACCCAGCTGTGTACCAGCTCCTCCTATCATCGAGACCTGGTAGGTAACATCACGTCACCTGTAGGTGGTGGGGGTGGCTGTGGTTGTATTTATATGGTTCAGGTTAATGAAGCTGTCCCATCTCTCTAAACATGTACTCATAATCAAGACTTAGCCTCTTAATTAAATATGATTTTTTTTGTATTATAAATGTTTACGACAACTTGTGAATCTGTGATTAGGCAAACTGCCTCCCCCAATATGTCCAATTTATTGGGTCACCAACACCATCTATAAAGTCTGAAGGCGACTCCAATGTATAAGACTCACAAAAGGTAATTTGAGAAATGCTTACATATAGTTTAATCACTGCCTTGAGATTGCATTCCAACTCATGTTTTTTTGCCCACCATGCCACCTCAGATTAGACCCTTCCAAATGCAAAACTGCCTTGACCCTGTTCCAAAGTGAACAGTCCACCCTGAACTGCCAGCCCAGTCCTCTCTCAACTTGAACGAAGGACCAGTTTTGGTGTATTTGTGCCTCTTAATTTGGGTGCAGTTTGCAGTGGCACAGAGAGAAAGGGATTCTTGTTTGAACATACCATTGACATGTAAGGAGTTCCCCCAAACACACACAAGGTTAAGGGAGGAATCCTTGCAAAAATATAACCACTTGCAAATGCCTGGGTTAGTGTTACAACCCATAGTATTTTTGCCCAGCTTGTCCAAATGTGAGTCCTGTGCTCTCTGTGCCATAGGGTCTAAACTATAACTCACTGATGAGGCCTAAATAGTCCTTTCTGGCAGAGGCCTTGCCTGGCAGTTCGGAATGGTTTGTTCCCTTGAGATGCAGGCTCAATACTGATTTGTATAAGGCAGGTAGTAGACTATTGCTAGCATTCCTCCTGCTACTTTTTATGTACAAGGTGAATACCATGTATGTAGGCATTAAACTAATTCACAAGAATATGAAATATCAGGGAACATAAGGTTAAAATGCCAGCATGTGATATTCACTTGAACCACTAAAGCCTGCCACTTTTTCCAGTGTGCAGAAGTAACTTGTGAATCCTAAATAGGAGTTGTAAATAGGCCTTTTGATCGTATGGTATTTTAAAATCTATTTTAATCTACTTTTAGCTACATTTATTTTGTGCTCATCTTATTTATAGGTATACAGATATGTATATTTGTTAAATTTGTTGCTGGATAGAGACAAATGTAAGTTAGACGACCAAATCTAAAGGGAGAGAGCACAGTCAATGGGGTCCTGGTTAGCAGGATCCCAGTGAGCCTAGTCAAAATACACTGACAGGCAAAAATTGGGGGTAACCATGCTAAAAAGAGGCTACTTACCTAATGTGTGTGTGTGTGTGTGTTTGATGGCATGTGTAGCTGTAGATGCACATGCTTTGCATAAGTCCGCCATCTAGTGTTGTGCTCGGAGTGTTACAAGTTGTTTTTCATCAAAGAAGGTTTTCAAGTCACAAGATCGAGTGACTCCTCCTCTCGGTGATAGTGCGCATGGGCATCGGGTCCTTTGTTAGATTGTTTTCTTTCCGGTGTCGGGTTCGGACGGGTTTCCTCTCGCTCCGATGGATCGCGCTTCGGTACTTCTGAACTTAAATTTACCTTTGTACAATATTGTCGGTATTGTTTCCATCACGTTTCCCATCTATACGTAATCCGATTTAGACCGTCAGGGTCGAATTCTCACCCTTATAAGGGCCTCACCCTTTTAGGGCCTACTTCAATGTCGGGCTGATGGAACAAACTCTGTTTCGATTCTGTCCTCTGTGTCACTCTAAATTTCCATACACCGATCAACATTCCGTGTGCAATCTGTCTATCTCCACATCATTGAGAAGAAACTTGTGATACTTGCAGATCATTTCGATCAAAAAACACTCCACGGGACCGTAGAGCTCGAAATGGCATCCAAGTCCACAGAAGAGACACCTGATATCTTGAAGAACACGCCCAGGAAAAACTTTGAGAAGAGGCAGCGTTTTCCATCCAAGGTTCAGACTTCAATCAACACTCGGATGATGATAGCCACTACGTGCCTCCGGCGCAGTACGCAAGTACAACTGCCCCATTGCACCACACAAAGATAATTAAGGAGACTCCAGCACTAGTCATCAGTCCTCCACTGCCTTTGGGCCATGGTCTGATTCGAAAAGAAAGTGCAGATGACCATCCTTTGGGTTCGGCACGAGAACAAAGACTAGAATGCATTCAGGACCGACCAGACACACTGCTACGTCTGGTGTGGATTCCCAGAGAATGGAGTACCAACACCAATGAGCCCAGATGCATAGGGGTGAAGTCATGTTGGAACCTCCTGTTGAAATCAAGTGGGGACCTCAGCTGCCCAGCTGTAACAGTGACCCGTGGACTAGGTCGGTGGAAACCAGGCATAGATTCCGGATGAGGAGTAGAGAATGGGGACAGGGTCCAAACCACCCAAAGTCACCCAGGGGGTGCAGGAGGGCAATGCCCACCTTTCTTGTGTATAATTCACAGTAGGACGAAGGACTTGAAGATGCAGCTGTGGAGTCCAGGCGATGCAGAAGGATCCCAGGAGTCATCCACAAGCTGTTCCACGCCAGTTGTCAAATTGCAGCGGGTCAGTGCCCAGCAGGGCAACCGCCAAGCCTTGGCAAATGCAAAATACGTGTTACAGGAAGAGATGCAGAAGTGGGTACCAGCAAAGTCCGAGGGACTCAACCGTTAAAAGTAAGTAAGGGCCAGCCCTCAGCAAGGAGGAGAGCCAGCAGGAATCAATAGAGGTCCCAGGAGGACCCTCTGGCAGCAGGCACATGGAGTTGTAGGGAGGCTTCAGCAACACAAAGAAAAAGGATGCCCATATTGCAGGAGTTGGTCTTGGAGCTGTGTGATGCTGAAGGCTGGGGCTTCTTCGAACTGGGAGGTCTTCGGACTGAAGAGCCAACAAGCCTTGGCAACGACACAGATGCAGTGCACAGGGGTTCTGTCCAAGTAGCTTCAATGTGGGACCACAATCTTCTCAGTTGCAAAGAAGACAGGTCAGATCTCTGGGGAGCCACAGAACCACCACCTAGAGCCTAGTAGAGTCCGTGAGACGGCAGGATCCACAAACTGGTCATTGACGTTTAGGTGCCTGCGGTTGCAGGGGAGTGACTCCTTTACTTCAAGGGAAATTCCCTCTTGCTGTCCTTATTGCAGGCAGAGTTCTTGTGACTCTGGAGGCTGCACAGCCATGGATGTTTCAGAGTCCTTGCAATATCTGGGGACAAAGTTGCAGTAGGAGCACTCCGGTTGCAGTCTTGAGTCCCGGTGAAGTCCAGCAGGAGAATTCAGTGTCCAGGTTGCAGAAGTGTCTTGAAGAATAATCTTGCAGATGCGTCTAGGGTCCCACCCTCAGGGGATCCTTTAAGTAACCCAGTTAGGGGGTTGGACATCTACTGTGGTGACCCACCTATTTGGGGGAGGGGATCGGGGGTGCTACTCTGCTGGACTGACCAGTCAGATGCTCTTAAGGGCCTATGCTCATCTTATTCCCAAGATGGCAGAATCAAGTGGCCACCTGACAGAGCTCTGGGTGCCTTCCTAGGGGAGGACCTGGACAGGGGGGTGGTCATTCCCCTGCCCTTTGTGTGGTTTAATGCCAGAGGTGGAGCCAGGGGCTCCTGCACTGGAGTAAACTGGTTAATGCGAGGAGGGCACCAAATGTGCCCTTAGTGACACTCAGGAGCACCTCTACCCTAGCCCAGAGACACCTATTTCTAAAGGATTGGTGGTAACACCTCTACTATAGAGGAAATTCTTTGTTCTGCTTTCCCCTGCCCGAGGTAAGCTCTGCAGCAGTGGGACTAAACAGTGTCTGGGGTCAGCGGCAGCACTGACTTGCACGCAGACCCTGCAAGAATGCACAGGCAGACATGGGGGATTGCCTAGGGAACCCCCAGAGTACAAGGTATAATGCAACTAACACTGGGATCGGTGTAGTTGAATGATTCTAACATGTTTGATACCAAACATTACTAGGTTCGGTGGAGCCATTATGTAGCTGGACATCTCGTGTAGACCAGTATCCACGACATACCTTCAAATGGCTCCCCACCCAGGAAATGGAGCCTGTAGTTTGTAGGGGTACCCTCACACTTAGAACCATGCATCCTGCCCTTGGGCTGAAGGGCTTACCTTAGGGGTGACTTTTAGAGTCAGAGTGTAGTGACCAGGATATTAGGTAAACCTTATATCTAAGGTGAAAGGTGCATACATCATTTTACACAGGCTGCAATGGGAGGACTGTAGTCATAGTTTGCATGGGCTCTTATGGGTGGCACAATACATGCTCAGCCTATGGGGTATCCTGATGTACCAATGCCCTGGGTACCGAAATACCTTTTACTAGGGTTTTACAGCGATACACCAGTATGCCATTTATGGTGTGTAAGATTTAACTATCAACCAAATTTAGGGGAGAGAACACTGACACTTGCGTCCTGATTAGCAGGATCCCAGTAACCTACAGTCAAAATACACTGACACCAGGCAAAAAGTGGGGATAGCTATGTCCTGAAAGATCCTACTTTCCTACATCACTTAACGTAAAAATTAAATTCAGCAAGAAAAATCCAAAGGTTCTAGTGTCGTATAGTTAAGAAATAGAATAATAAAAAATTAAAAAATAAAGAAATTTTCTTAAAAAAACAAAGGTTACAATACAAGTAGGTTATGGTTAAATTAATATTTTTACTTGCACAAAACCATAGTAATTCAGCAGTTGTTGTTATGGTATCTCAAGTACCTATAACTTGTGCCCTTGCCATGCACTGCTAATTACCCCATATATTCCATCGCACATAACATTGTCAATGACGTTGTTAATAATATTACTGCAACATTTGCAGTAAAATATTGATGAGAAATGGTGCACAGCAGGATGCGAGTTATAGTTACCTTTGGGCACTATTTATAGTTACTTGAGATAACTATAACTGCTGAATTTCTCTGGTTTTGTACGAGTAAAATATGAACCGGACTAAAACAATCTCTGTAACCTTTGTGGTTTTTTTTTTTTTAACGTTTATTTCTATGTTTTTTTAAATCTATTTCCTGACTATAATGTACCTTTAACCTTTGTTTTTTTTCTGTGAAAATATATATAGATTGTGTGTGTGTATATGTAAACCACTAGGTTGTTACATTTAGGACCTTGTTTCCATAGAAAAATATAGAAAAAGCATTTTTGGGCTTGCCTATATCTTTGGTGTTGATGAATCTTACAAATTAAAAAAAAATAATAATAATTAAACACCCTCTTGCTGTCTGAAAAGTCAAGCGGGTCCAGAGAAAACGGGGACGGGGGGGGGATGGGGTGGCAAATCCTGTTTTCCTATGTTAATTCTGGTAGGGTTTTTGATAGGTGTAGCTGTTGATCCAGAATGCAGCTCCCTTTTTGGTATTTGGTGTAAATCCGTTTAGTATTTTTTTAGATATTAAAGCAAAATCTAATTTGCATATACAGGGACACAAAGGCTCAGCGAACTCTCCCTATCTCGTGCTGAGATCTGAATGGCTGCCAGATCTTCAACCAGGAAGTGTTTGCAGCCATCTTGGGTGCCTCTGCTTCAGCCAAGTCCCTAAAAAAAAAGATTAAAAAAAAAAAAAAAAAAGATAAGGGACCAGGGTAGAGTCACCCTGAGCCCCTAGCCTTGGTCTAGGGTTCCCCCTTGGACCCTGTCCGAGCTTAAAAAAAGAAAGCTTTCAGTGGGCGAGAGCTGTCAAAATGCTCCTGCTGTCTGGAAGTAGAGGTTTCATCCGTAGGTATGCGGGCAGGGACAGAGGTGAAATGATTGCTCTTGCACACAGGGAGCTGCATTTCCAGCAGTACCAGCTCTTGCAGGAGGTGGGCAGCCAAGTGGGACCAGGGGGGTCTTGGGGCTCCCCAAGCAGTCCCATTGCACACTGGGTACCCTGGGGGTCACCTAGAAGATGTGGCTGGGCCTCGGGGAATGGGCTTCCTGGGGCTGAAATTGGCCCTGGCAGAGGGAACTTGTGGCCCCTTTTCCCTTGTTGAACGAAGGCCAGGCCCAGGGGGAAGGGGTACCGGAGCCAAAATTGGCCAAGCTGGGAGGGTGGGATCGGGAGGGGGTCTTACTCCATATGTTTATGGCCGCACCCTAGTGGATGGGGTGCCTAGTGTCAAAATCGGCCTGGGTAGGGTGCTGTGTGGCCTCCATTTGCATTTAGCCAGGGCCCAACGGTTGGTGTCCCTGGGGCCAAAATCAGCCGAGGGAAGAGGACCGGGCGGCCGCCTTCTTCTCCTATTGAATGTAGTCCAGGAGACGGGCTCCCCAGGGCCCCCCCCTTCTATTAAGTGTGTTTATTTGGAGAATCTATATTGGAAAAACAATCTGAAATCCGTTGTGGAGGTGAATACATTGTTGATCTATTGGAGTGCAATCTGTATGTGACTGTGTTGACTGTCTCTGTTGCTTCTGAGACTAAGGTAACTATAACTCACACCCAAGCCATGCACTGCCAATTTCCCCAGATATTACAGCACTCATGACAACTATTACAACCTCAATAAAGATATTGTTAGTTATAGTTACCTTAGGGCACGAGTTATAATTACTTAAAATTGCTAACTGCTGAATGTCTATGGTTTTGTGTGCATAAACTCAGAACCTAACTATAATGTCACTGTCATCTTTGTTTTAAAAAAAAAAAAAATTTAAGTGAATTTTTATGATTTGTTTAATTCTGTTTCCTAACTATAACATCAGACAGGCCAGCACATTATTTTTGCGCTGTATTTGTGTAAGATCAGTAAAAACATACTGCTGAAATTTAGATCAAATTTCTACTGGGGGGGGGGGGAGGTCATCTTTTAAATGGAGAATGGGGGGGTGTTGTTCAAGAGCACTGGGTGCAGTGGATTTCCTATCTATAGAGCTTTTCAGATATCCTGTTAATGCTGAGAAGGCGACTGATGAAGGAAATGGGGTGGCACTAACAGATTGAAATGGTTCCTTGATTGCAGCCTGCTACTGGGTTCTCCATCTCCCCAACCCATGTGTGCTAATAGAGATAAACTTACAGGCTGCAAAGGGCAAATCTAAAAAAGCTAATTCTGTTGTTGCCTGCCCTGTTTAGGGAAGAGCACTGAGATTCAGTACTTTTTCTGAGTACTTGCCATGCGCCTAAACAATTCGTTTTAGATCCTCCTGAAGTGGAAAGGTTTTAATAGGGAGTGTGGTGTATACAGTTGTCTTCTGATTTCATGAACGATGATGGTTCCTGCATAAATTCTGGGCTAGAAAAAGAGCTATCTACTCCTTAATTGTGGGTGACCACTACGCCTGAATCCCCATGCTTTCACCTCCATTACATTCAGGTTGCAGTTGTGAAAACCCTTTATTATGTTGTGTTGTTGACTTTACTTGATTCCAGTTTCAGCTGCTAGCGTGGATTTCACTAATGTTGGCAACAGCGATGGCATCATTCTGTTATTGCTGCAGGTAGATTGTGCCAGTGTTTTCTTCAGTTATGTCTTTTGCCAGTAAAAAGTGTTTTTTCATATTGCAGTGGTTGACAATAAAGTGTCTAACATTCTGCAGCAACTAATGATCAGTTCTGCTATTATTAACCGCAATGATAAGACTCCTCTGCAGTAGACTGTTCGAAACAGTGATGTGATAGGCCATTTTATGTTTATTGGTCAATTGTGCCAGCATGGGCATTCGTGTTGGCACTGGTGATGGCATGCCTTGGTTACATTTGTTTGTGGATTTTTCCTAGTGTTAGATGCCTTTCATGAACTGTCTGCATGAGCATTATTGATGTCATTAGCCTTCCACAGCAGATGGTGAATTTTATTAGTTCTGGGAACAGAGATTTTTCTAGTTAGGTTTGGTGACAGATTGTACTAGCACTGGATGTCAGCAATCTGTTGCATGTGATCAATTATACAGTTCAATAATGTTGAGAGTGATTATTACCTTTGTACTTTGCTGGAAGAGATTCTGCTAAATCAAAAAACTTCAAATTGACAGAAATGTTGGCAAGTCATTGTAGGGATTGACATATCCATGTACACACCTAATGGAAACGTTTAGTTCTCTGAGGCTGTCTGTAAACGTTATCCTTTCTATCTTTGTAGGTCACAAGCCCATTCCTCCCAGGAAACTTCCAAGATTTTGCTCTAGTGAACCGCCAGCACAGCACACGCATCACCACAGGATTCACAGTGGAGATGTCAAGTGATGGACCACACTTATCATATAACCAATTTGGACAGCTTGGTCAAGAGTCCTACTTCTGGCAGCTTCCTGACAGTTACCAAGGAGACAAGGTATGGCTGGAAAGCACCCAAATAAAATTCAGGTCTTCTCCCTTTAACTTTAATCTGTTAAAATTAATGTAATTATCTGATACTCTTATAGTAACATTATTACGGATCTTGTGATCTCTTTGATACATAATGGCAGAAGTTTCTGTAAAATAGTCAGAAGAGCTAATGAGGAATTAGCCCAGTTTAAGGAGAGGCAACAATTTTGTGAAGTGTTTTGGCCTGGACCAATTTTAGGTAAAGTTGATGTGCCTCCTGAAAATGTGAGTGTACTTAGCAAACTACCTCCTGGACCCATGAGGGTCACTTGTTTGGAAATGCCTTTTTGTCACTTTTTTTCATATTGTATGGAATACTTGCCCCATTAGTGAAAAGCACCAGAATGTAAAGATGTGTGCTGTAAGGAAGATGTTAATTTGATTATGTTTTTGTTCTTTGTTTTTTATGATTGTGTCCAAAGAAATGTCACATAGTATATCATGTCATACTAACAGTCAAGAAGTACCTGCCTTATTTGGATCCACTTCATTTTTATGTGGTTCTTTCCAATTGTATGTGCCAGTAACGTGGCTGAAAGCCATTTGAATCTACAAGGTTGTTGCACTGGTCAGGTAGGATGTACCTACCACCTTAGTTGTAACAAGCAACTGTAATACTATGTTCGATGGCATCTGTCGCTGTAGATACGCATGTTCTGCAATAGCTCGCCATCTGGTGTTGGGCCGGAGTGTTACAAGTTGTTTTTCTTCGAAGAAGTCTTTCGAGTCACGGGACCGAGTGACTCCTCCTTTTGTCTCCATTGCGCATGGGCGTCGACTCTATCCTCGATTGTTTTTTTTCCGCCATCGGGTTCGGACGTGTTCCTGTCGCTCCGAGTTTCGGAACGGACAATTAGCTAATTTCGGAAGATTTTCGTCGGTATTGTTGCGTTCGGGATCGGCGTCCTTACATTCAACACCGCATCGAAGATCGAAGAGCTCCGGTGCCCTTCGGGGTAGTTTTTTCGATCCTCCGTCGGGGCCTGGTCGGCCCGACCGCGTGCTGAAGAACGCCGATGGAACGGACCCCGTTTCGTTTCTGCCCCAAATGCCACAATAAATACCCCTACACAGACCAACACTTGGTCTGCAACCTGTGCCTGTCACCTGAGCACAGCGAAGACACCTGCGAGGCCTGTCGTGCGTTCCGGTCCCGAAAAACACTCCGAGACCGTCGAGCCAGAAGACTTCAGATGGCGTCCGCACCGACAGCCCAACGGGAGTTCGAGGAACAGGAAGAGGAAGGTACCTTCTCGATCCAAGACTCTGACTCCGAAGGATTCGACGATACACAAACCGTGAGTAAGACGTCGAAAACCACACAGAGACACATTTACAAGGCCCAGGGGACGCCACTGCCACCAGGCCATGGCTCGACCCATAAATTCAGTGACCGACCATCGGCACCGAAAAAGGCCCAAACAGTGCCGAGATCGTCCGACTCCGGTCGAGACACCGGCACGCAGCCTTCTCGGGACCGAGAAAGTGCTGGAGACAAGCCTCGACACCGTGATGCCGGTGTGGACACGGCTCGACGCCGAGACAGCGGCACAGAAACAGATCGACGCCGAGAGGTTTCGGCCCCGAAAAGGAAAAAAGTCACCTCGGAGCCGAAAAAACACGCAGACAAAGTTTCGATGCCGAAACAAACTGCAAGCGACCCAGCTTCAGGCTCTTATACAGAAGAGCACTCGCTAACCTCCCAAATGCAAAAGCATAGGTTTGAGGAAGAGCTACAAGCAACTGATGTGGACCATACGCAAAAGCGTATCTTCATTCAGCAGGGGACAGGAAAAATAAGCACCCTTCCCCCCATTAGGAGAAAGAGGAGGTTGGAGTTCCAGACGGAACAAACACCACAACCAAAAGTGGTGAAAAGAGTTACACCACCACCCTCACCTCCGCCCGTGATTGACGTTTCACCAGCACAAACTCCATCACACTCCCCAGCTCACACCACCATGAGCCAGGGTGACCAAGATCAGGACGCATGGGACCTATACGACGCCCCAGTGTCAGATAACAGTCCGGAGGCATACCCTGCGAAGCCATCTCCACCAGAAGACAGCACCGCGTACTCTCAAGTGGTGGCTAGAGCAGCACAATTTCACCACGTAAGCCTCCACTCAGAACAGGTTGAGGATGATTTCTTATTCAACACACTCTCCTCCACCCACAGCTCATACCAAAGCCTGCCTATGCTCCCTGGTATGCTCCGCCACGCAAAAGACATCTTTAAGGAGCCGGTTAAAAGTAGGGCAATCACACCAAGGGTAGAAAAAAAGTATAAGCCGCCTCCTACGGACCCGGTTTTCATCACTACACAGCTGCCACCAGACTCTGTCGTTGTAGGAGCAGCTAGGAAAAGGGCCAACTCTCACACATCTGGAGATGCACCACCCCCAGATAAAGAAAGCCGCAAGTTTGATGCAGCTGGTAAAAGAGTCGCAGCACAAGCTGCAAACCAGTGGCGCATCGCGAACTCCCAGGCACTACTTGCGCGCTATGACAGAGCCCACTGGGACGAGATGCAACATCTCATTGAACATCTGCCCAAGGACTTACAAAATAGGGCAAAACAAGTGGTTGAGGAGGGACAGGCCAT
Organism: Pleurodeles waltl; assembly: GCF_031143425.1. Taxonomy (NCBI): domain Eukaryota; kingdom Metazoa; phylum Chordata; class Amphibia; order Caudata; family Salamandridae; genus Pleurodeles; species Pleurodeles waltl. The sequence goes on from NC_090445.1 coordinate 1,066,741,215, forward strand.
CTCCAACAACCAGATCCGCTCCTCCATGGACGCTGCAGATACAGCTGCACGGACAATTAATACATCTGTAACTATCAGAAGGCATGCATGGCTCCGAACGTCTGGATTTAAACCAGAGATTCAACAAGCAGTTCTCAATATGCCTTTTAATGAAAAAGAACTGTTCGGTCCAGAAGTGGACACAGCGATTGAGAAACTCAAAAAAGATACGGACACTGCCAAAGCCATGGGCGCACTCTACTCCCCGCAGAGCAGAGGGAATTACAGCTCATTCCGTAAAACGCCCTTTCGAGGGGGGTTTCGGGGTCAAAGCACACAAGCCAGCACCTCACAAGCCACACCGTCCAGTTACCAAGGACAGTATAGAGGAGGTTTTCGGGGACAATATAGAGGAGGGCAATTCCCTAGAAATAGAGGAAGATTCCAAAGCCCCAAAACCCCTACTACTAAACAGTGACTCACATGTCACTCACCCCCTCCACACAACACCAGTGGGGGGACGAATAGGTCATTATTACAGAGCATGGGAGAAAATCACTACAGACACTTGGGTTCTAGCAATTATCCAACATGGTTATTGCATAGAATTTCTACAATTCCCTCCAAACATACCACCAAAAGCACAAAATTTAACAACACACCATTCCAATCTCCTGGAGATAGAAGTGCAGGCACTATTGCAAAAGAATGCAATCGAATTAGTGCCAAACACACAAATAAACACAGGAGTTTACTCACTGTACTTTCTGATACCAAAGAAGGACAAAACACTGAGACCAATCCTAGACCTCAGAGTAGTGAACACTTTCATCAAGTCAGACCACTTCCACATGGTCACACTACAAGAAGTATTGCCATTGCTAAAGCTGCACGACTACATGGCAACTTTAGACCTCAAGGATGCTTATTTCCATATACCAATACACCCATCGCACAGGAAATACCTAAGGTTTGTATTCAAAGGAATACATTACCAATTCAAGGTACTGCCTTTCGGATTAACAACCGCACCAAGAGTCTTTACCAAATGTCTAGCGGTAGTCGCAGCACACATAAGAAGGCAGCAGATACATGTGTTCCCATATCTAGACGACTGGCTAATCAAGGCCCATTCGTTAATAGAGTGCTCAAATCACACAAATCATATCATACAAACCCTCTTCAAACTAGGGTTCACCGTCAATTTCACAAAATCCAAAATTCTGCCACGCAAGGTACAACAATACCTGGGAGCCATAATAGACACATCAAAAGGAGTAGCCACTCCAAGTCCACAAAGAATTCAAAATTTCAACACCATCATACAACGCATGTATCCAACACAAAAGATACAAGCAAAGATGGTATTACAACTCCTAGGCATGATGTCATCATGCATAGCCATTGTCCCAAACGCAAGACTGCACATGAGGCCCTTACAACAATGCCTAGCATCACAGTGGTCTCAAGCACAGGGTCACCTTCTAGATCTGGTGTTAATAGACCGCCAAACTTACCTCTCGCTTCTGTGGTGGAACAACATAAATTTAAACAAGGGGCGGCCTTTCCAAGACCCAGTGCCACAATACGTAATAACAACAGATGCTTCCATGACAGGGTGGGGAGCACACCTCGATCAACACAGCATACAAGGACAATGGAACGTACATCAAACAAAACTGCATATCAATCACCTAGAACTTCTAGCAGTTTTTCAAGCACTAAAAGCTTTCCAACCAATAATAGTTCACAAATACATTCTCGTCAAAACAGACAACATGACAACAATGTATTATCTAAACAAGCAGGGGGGGACGCACTCCACGCAGTTAAGCCTGCTAGCACAAAAAATTTGGCATTGGGCAATTCACAACCAAATTCGCCTAATTGCACAGTTTATACCAGGGATACAAAATCAACTCGCAGACAATCTCTCTCGAGATCACCAACAGGTCCACGAATGGGAAATTCACCCCCAAATTCTGAACACTTATTTCAAACTCTGGGGAACACCTCAGATAGACTTGTTTGCGACAAGGGAGAACGCAAAATGCCAAAACTTCGCATCCAGATACCCACACAAACAATCCCAAGGCAATGCCCTATGGATGAACTGGTCAGGGATGTTTGCTTACGCTTTTCCTCCTCTCCCTCTCCTTCCTTACCTGGTAAACAAACTCAGTCAAAGCAAACTCAAACTCATATTGATAGCACCAACTTGGGCAAGGCAACCCTGGTACACAACGCTGCTAGACCTATCAGTGGTACCCTGCATCAAATTGCCCAACAGGCCAGATCTGTTGACACAGCACAACCAAAAGATCAGACACCCAGATCCAGCATCGCTGAATCTAGCAATCTGGCTCCTGAAATCCTAGAATTCGGGCACTTACAACTTACCCAAGAATGTATGGAAGTCATAAAACAAGCCAGAAGGCCATCCACCAGGCACTGCTATGCAAGTAAATGGAAGAGGTTTGTTTGCTACTGCCATATTAATCAAATACAACCATTACACACAACTCCAGAACAGGTAGTGGGTTACTTGCTTCACTTACAAAAATCTAACCTAGCTTTCTCTTCCATTAAGATTCACCTTGCAGCAATATCTGCATACCTGCAAACTACCTATTCAACTTCCCTATATAGGATACCAGTCATTAAAGCATTCATGGAGGGCCTTAGGAGAATTATACCACCAAGAACACCACCTGTTCCTTCATGGAACCTAAATGTTGTCCTAACTAGACTTATGGGTCCACCTTTTGAACCCATGCACTCCTGCGACATACAGTTCCTAACCTGGAAGGTGGCATTTCTCATCGCCATTACTTCCCTAAGAAGAGTAAGCGAGATTCAGGCGTTTACTATACAGGAACCTTTTATACAACTACACAAAAATAAAGTCGTCCTAAGAACCAATCCTAAATTTTTGCCAAAGGTTATTTCACCGTTCCATCTAAATCAAACAGTGGAACTTCCAGTGTTCTTTCCACAGCCAGATACCGTAGCTGAAAGGGCACTACATACATTAGATGTCAAAAGAGCATTAATGTATTACATTGACAGAACAAAAAACATCAGAAAGACTAAACAACTCTTTATTGCATTTCAAAAACCTCACGCAGGAAACCCAATTTCAAAACAAGGTATAGCCAGATGGATAGTTAAATGCATCCAAATCTGCTACCTTAAAGCTAAACGACAGCTGCCCATTACACCAAGGGCACACTCAACCAGAAAGAAAGGTGCTACCATGGCCTTTCTAGGAAACATCCCAATGCAAGAAATATGTAAGGCAGCCACATGGTCTACGCCTCACACATTCACCAAGCACTACTGTGTAGACGTGTTATCCGCACAACAAGCCACAGTAGGTCAAGCCGTATTAAGGACATTATTTCAGACTACTTCCACTCCTACAGGCTGATCCACCGCTTTTGGGGAAATAACTGCTTACTAGTCTATGCAGAACATGCGTATCTACAGCGACAGATGCCATCGAACTGAAAATGTCACTTACCCAGTGTACATCTGTTCGTGGCATCAGTCGCAGTAGATTCGCATGTGCCCACCCGCCTCCCCGGGAGCCTGTAGCAGTTTAGAAGTTACCTTCAATTATTTATATATGTATCATCTCACCCTTAAATAGGTGCATACTTAGTCACTCCATTGCATGGGCACTATTACTACAATTCAACTCCTACCTCACCCTCTGCGGGGAAAAACAATCGAGGATAGAGTCGACGCCCATGCGCAATGGAGACAAAAGGAGGAGTCACTCGGTCCCGTGACTCGAAAGACTTCTTCGAAGAAAAACAACTTGTAACACTCCGGCCCAACACCAGATGGCGAGCTATTGCAGAACATGCGAATCTACTGCGACTGATGCCACGAACAGATGTACACTGGGTAAGTGACATTTTCATTATTATACACAAAACAAAGCACCACTTTTCTATTGTTCATTAGCTTGTTTGTACTCTGTAGGTCCCAAAAGCAAACGTGCATCACCAATTTGTTCTTTGCTTATCCAAAAAACAGTCATCATACATCAAGGTTGTTGGAGAAACACTTTCTGACAAGGACTCTATCTTGCTGATGAATGTATTAATGCATTCTCCTAGTGGCTTGTGGGTTCCTGTACTTCTGCCTTCTTTTGATACAAATGCTTAAAGACAGCCATGTCTGTTTAACATGTCAAATACAATTCAGATTCTATGGAAAAACATGGTTGCATAAGAAGATCTCTCTGAGGCCTGATCATCATAACTTTGAATAAAATCTAGTGGGTTCATCCAACTATATCACCACCACTACATTGTCAGATCCCAGTATTGTGGTTACTACATAAAATGACCAATACATCTTGAGCAGCTAAATTGACTAGGTCGTCTACGGTAAGTAGCATTCATTAAGGTTGATGAAAGGCAATTAAAGAAACGAAATTACATACAAATAAATTATACATACAGATTTAAAAAATAAAGGCATATTTAGCTGATTTTTCCCATGGTTAAAGTTTTTTTTTCTTATTCAAAGTTGTCAGTTACTTCAATTAATTTTAAATAATGTAGAATTAATTCAACATAGTTAAAAGTTAGGCTTTAGTTAAATGAATTACAAAAAAATCATAAATAATTAAGATAAATTAATATAATTCAAACCAATGTTTGAATGTTAAAAGTGAGGGTTTGGTTTTTAAATTAATTTTAAAGTAATGAAATAGATGTGAAGTATGTGGGTGCATTTCTTAAATATAGAATGTATGTGATATTTCTTTAGCAGAACCCTAGCCAAAAAGCAGTGAAAAAGTACAGATTCAAAGATGAGCATAAAGTCGATGAGTGATAGGAGAGGTAGCTGGATTGTGGACGATTAATGAATTGTGATGTAGTGTTCTTTAAAGATGTGCTTCTTCACGTCTTTCCTACATTTGAACAATGTTCGCGTGGGCCTGTTGGGTACAGGAATATAGTTCCAGATCCTTGGTGCAGAAATGGAAAAGGCTTGTATCTTATTTTTGACACTTTTTAGTCTGCAGTATGATGGTTTCCTGCCTGCAGAGGTGCCACCAGCGATAGTAAGCTTGTCTGTAAGATAAGTGGGGATGCTGGTAGTTACAGCTTTATTAATTATACAGCTGGTTTTGAAGATGGTGCGGGCTGACAAGCAGAGCCAATGGATTTTCATCATGATGTGGATGATTTTATTCCTTCATGCCATCGACTAGGTGTGTTGCAGCTTGTGGGATTCCCTTAGCTTGTGCCTGTGAGGATTCTTGAAGGCCATGAAGAAGGGCATGACCACCTTCCAAATATGAAAGTACAAGGGCTGAAAAAAACGGTTTCACTTTCTTTAGAAGTGAGAGGTGGTACGAATGGCATCTTTTTTTTTATTTTTTTTTTATAATAGCTATGTGCTCCTTGAAGGTGAAGCTGGTGTCCGGGGTGATTTCAAGTGACTTAGCACTTGGTGGAAGTTGGAGTTTGAAACCGTCAGGGTTATTGCCTTTTGGCCTGGTTTGCACTCTTTCTTTATTGTTCTTGCCAAATAACTGCATTTCTGACTTAGGTTGAGCGTTAGTTAAACGCTAGACATCCATGCATGGATGATGTATAGGCACGGTTTGAGACATTGGATGTGTAAAGCAGAGGAGACTTTCAAGTAAAGTTGTGTATCATCAGAATGTTGGTGAATCTATATGCTGTTAACTGTCAGCACCAAGAGGCACTCCATATATAATCAAATATGTGTAAAGGTTAGCATAGACTAGACAGATATTTTAAACTTTGAATTAACTAATTAGACGTACAATATTACATTAAATTTAAAACGGAATAGTTGGGTTAGGTAGGTTACTTAATTGAATTATATATTATATCTAAAGCAAGAGTTAGGGTTTGAATTTCAGTTAGTTGAAAATTAAACATGACGAATGGTTAGTCGATTTTTAAAAATTAAACATAATTAAATAGATATAAAGTTGCTGCTTCAAAGTCGAATATCAAAAGAGGATGTGGCATCAGTATAAGGGAGGGTAAAAGAATTTTTAAAAAACTTAAAAAAAAAAAAAAAGTTATATACATAGGAAAGGTGTAGGTTGAATGTAAAGGTGGGGGTCGTGCAAAACTTCCTCTTGACATTGAAGTGGGAGACAATGCAGTGGCTCTGATGTGGTAGTAGGACCTATGTGGTGGTGGCTCATGCATTAAGATATAGCCACTAATAGTTTACACTTTTTGCAGGTGGTTAACAAAGTCATTGATTTACTTGTAGAAGATCTGTGCTGGTAAGCCGAAGTCCAGAGAAACTGTAAAATGTTGTTTCAAAAAGCTATACCAAGATTATATTACCAGAGAGAACTCGCATTGAGGGCTGTGATGACAGTCCTTGGATAAAACAAGACAGTGACTAAGCATCCAGCCACTATAAAAAAGAATGCATAGGGATGTCAATTTGTACAGTGTTGCCTCTGAGCAGCATATGTTTTACATAAATCAGACTGCTGTGCCAAATATGCTGAAAGAAAAGATTATTTAGCCAAGGTTTTCACATGATATCTGAATCGTTTCCAGGTGTCTGACTTTAATATGCATGAATCACTTAGACCCAGAGGTAACTCCTTACATAGATGTGTAGAAGCTACACAATTGATTAGGAAAGGGAATGTTTTCAGGAGAAGGTGATGCCTGTGTCTGAGGAGAGATGCTTTAAAGACTGAAGACCTGCCTTTCTTGTTCCCAGTATAGAACTCAATGCATCACTTTTGCTTCTTATAAAGTTGGTTGTGCCAGAAGTACTAGTAATTTACATACGTTCTCCTCATGTACTTTTGAAACTGTTCAGAGAGCAGCTAAAAACAGAAGTAATTTAAAGGTAAGGTAGCTTGAAGTGTTCTCTGTGATCCAGCTGAGTAGAATATATTGGATCCCATCTCTCAGCAGAGCAAATGCCTGGAACTAAAGCCATCAACACTCATGGCAGCATATGGGGTGGAGTATGTCGGCAGCATTCTGTTTGATTTGTACCTCTTTTCTTTCTTTTGCTTTTTTGCTTTTGTGTCATTAGAGGGAGAATTATTTTGCCAGGATGCGCCGTGCCCATAAGGTAGTCTGAGAAGCCAAGGCATGGATTGTTGCCCAGTGCATGTTTTTTGGCCTGTTAATATTACTCACATAAAAAAAGTTGAACAATTTTCTATTTAAAAAGGGTAGTTTTCATCAGGCTTTTTGGGGGTCGGGGGGAATCAATGCGAGTCCACTTCTTGTGTGATACTAGAGAGCTCTGGGGGAGGTAATTAGGACAGAGGGAGAAGCATGCCTGCACTTCCTGATCCCTGAAGCAAGTGTCAAGTCTCCCTCAAGCGTGTGCTTGTGTAATAAACTTATTGCATGCAAATTAGAAGTTTATACGAATTGGGTGAAGCATAGCATCCTGTTTAGATTATGTTTGAGTGTGTGGTTGTAGGCAGCCTTACTTAATGCATCATTAACCTACCTTACAAAGGGGCACATTTGTATTTGACTACAAGGAATCAGTTTCAGTACCCATTGAAGATCTTTATTCACAACAACACAGAAATGTATTTAGCATTGTCACATTTTAGGAAAGGTAAATCCGAAAATTGCTTACAAGGTAAGGAAATGTCGTTCCTAAACATGTCCATCATTCCTGAAATGTGGTGGACGAAACTGTTGGACTGCAGACGTCAGCGTAGACAATGTATATCAAAGCAAGCATTGTCAGTAACCTCACCCAAGCTCTTAAATAGCTAATGACTTAAACTGTTAAGCCTGCTGAGGAAGCAGTCATGAGCTAGCCACATTTTTAGGCTTGTATATCTGGGCATCTCTAGACAGTTGATATTTACAACAATATATATTATACAGTTTTCATGCATACTTTGCAGGCATTTAATCACTTCCAGTTATGTCTGTTTCCGCTGGAAGGTGAGGCTGTGAGGTTTAGTGGAAGTCCCTTTGTATTTAAATGATGACTGCATGCTGGATGACTTGCAGTGAATGCTTACTCTTAATGCATGTCTTGTGTCCCCAGCGTCATTTCAGATTGTATTATATAGGACTAAAGCAGAAGAATGTTCAGTTGCACCACAGCAAATATTAGTATAAATTGTAGTTGTGGAAGTCATGGGCTAAGAACACTACGGCAGAGCTTGAAAACTGAGGTAGTGCCACAATGGTGCAGTCCAGTGTGTGCACAAAGGCCAATTTGGGTTGGAGCAGAGTGGAGGAGGCTTCTGATCGACATCGTGATTGGGATTGGAGTCACAGCTGCAAGCCGTTTTTGCACATAGATTAAGGACCGGGTACACCGAGGAATTAGCCACCCTCCCACCATACTGTATGTAACACTTAACCACTTCGCTGCCAGGCCTTTTCCCCCTCCTGTGCCAGGCCTTTTTTTGCCTATTTGGGGCAGTTCGCACTTAGGCCCTCATAACTTTTTGTCCACATAAGCTAACCAAGCCAAATTTGCGTCCTTTTTTTCCAACATCCTAGGGATTCTAAAGGTACCCAGACTTTGTGGGTTCCCCTGAAGGAGGGCAAGAAATTGGCCAAAATACAGTGAAAATTTCGTTTTCTTCAAAAAAATTGGAAAAAGGGGCTGCAGAAGAAGGCTTGTGGTTTTTCCCCTGAAAATGGCATCAACAAAGGGTTTGCGGTGCTAAACTCAGCAGCTTCCCAGCTTTCAGGAACAGGCAGACTTGAATCCGAAAACCCAATTTTTCAACACAATTTTGGCATTTTACTGGGGCATACCCCATTTGTGCAATTTTTTGTGCTTTCAGCCTCCTTCCAGTCAGTGACCGGAATGGTCATGAAACCAATGCTGGATCCCAGAAACCTAAACATTTCTGAAAAGTAGACAAAATTCTGAATTCAGCAAGGGGTCATTTGTGTAGATCCTACAAGGGTTTCCTACAGAAAATAACAGATGAAAAAGAAAAATATTGAAATTGAGGTGAAAAAAACATCAATTTTTCTCTACTTTTTACTCTGTAACTTTTCCCTGCAATGTCAGATTATCGAAAGCAATATACCGTTACGTCTGCTGGACTCCTCTGGTTGCGGGGATATATAGGGTTTGTAGGTTCATCAAGAACCCGAGGAACCCAGAGCCAATAAATGAGCTGCACCCTGCAGTGCGTTTTCATTCTATACCGGGTATACAGTAATTCATTTGCTGAAATATAAGGAGTAAAAAATAGCTATCAAGAAAACCTTTGCATTTCCAAAAAGGGCACAAGATAAGGTGTTTAGGAGCAGTGGTTATTTGCACATCTCTGAATTCCGGGGTGACCATAGTAGCACGTGAATTACATGGAATTTCTCAAATAGATGTCTTTTTTACACACACCCCTATATTTGGAAGGAATAAATGTAGAGAAAGACAAGGGGCAATAACACTTGTTTTGCTATTCTATGTTCCCCCAAGTCTCCAGATAAAAATGATACCTCACTTGTTTGGGTAGGCCTAGCGCCCGCGACAGGATATGCCCCAAAACACAACGTGGACACATCACAGAAAACAGAGCTGTTTTTAGCAAAGTGACTACCTGTAGATTTTGGCCTCTAGCTCAGCCGCCACCTAGGGAAACCTACCAAACCTGTGCATTTCTGAAAACTAGAGACCTAGGGGAATCCAAGGAGGGGTGACTTGTGTGGCTCGGACCAGGTTCTGTTACCCAGAATCCTTTGCAAACCTCAAAATTTGGCTAAAAAAACACATGTTCCTCACATTTCTGTGGCAGAAAGTTCTGGAATCTGAGAGGAGCCACAAATTTCCTTCTACCTAGCGTTCCCCCACGTCTCCCGATAAAAATGATACCTCACTTGTGTGGGTAGGCCTAGCGCCCGCGACAGGATATGCCCCAAAACACAACGTGGACATATCACAGAAAACAGAGCTGTTTTTAGCAAAGTGACTACCTGTAGATTTTGGCCTCTAGCTCAGCCGCCACCTAGGGAAACCTACCAAACCTGTGCATTTCTGAAAACTAGAGACCTAGGGGGATCCAAGGAGGGGTGACTTGCGGGGCTCGGACCAGGTTCTGTTACCCAGAATCCTTTGCAAACCTCAAAATTTGGCTAAAAAAACACATGTTCCTCACATTTCTGTGGCAGAAAGTTCTGGAATCTGAGAGGAGCCACAAATTTCCTTCCACCCAGCGTTCCCCCACGTCTCCCGATAAAAATGATACCTCACTTCTGTGGGTAGGCCTAGCGCCCGCGACAGGATATGCCCCAAAACACAACGTGGACATATCACAGAAAACAGAGCTGTTTTTAGCAAAGTGACTACCTGTAGATTTTGGCCTCTAGCTCAGCCGCCACCTAGGGAAACCTACCAAACATATGCATTTCTGAAAACTAGAGACCTAGGGGAATCCAAGGAGGGGTGACTTGTGTGGCTCGGACCAGGTTCTATTACCCAGAATCCTTTGCAAACCTCAAAATTTGGCTAAAAAAACACATGTTCCTCACATTTCTGTGGCAGAAAGTTCTGGAATCTGAGAGGAGCCACAAATTTCCTTCCACCCAGCGTTCCCCCACGTCTCCCGATAAAAATGATACCTCACTTGTGTGGGTAGGCCTAGCGCCCGCGACAGGATATGCCCCAAAACACAACGTGGACATATCACAGAAAACAGAGCTGTTTTTAGCAAAGTGACTACCTGTAGATTTTGGCCTCTAGCTCAGCCGCCACCTAGGGAAACCTACCAAACCTGTGCATTTCTGAAAACTAGAGACCTAGGGGAATCCAAGGAGGGGTGACTTGCGGGGCTCGGACCAGGTTCTGTTACCCAGAATCCTTTGCAAACCTCAAAATTTGGCTAAAAAAACACATGTCCCTCACATTTCTGTGGCAGAAAGTTCTGGAATCTGAGAGGAGCTACAAATTTCCTTCCACCCAGCGTTCCCCCAAGTCTCCCGATAAAAATGATACCTCACTTGCGTGGGTAGGCCTAGCGCCGGCGACAGGAAACACCCCAAAGCGCAACGTGGACACATCCTAAATTTTGGAAAAAAACAGAGGTGTTTTTTGCGAAGTGCCTACCTGTAGATTTTGGCCTCTAGCTCAGCCGGCACCTAGGGAAACCTACCAAACCTGTGCATTTCTGAAAACTAGAGACCTAGGGGAATCCAAGGAGGGGTGACTTGCGGGGCTCGGACCAGGTTCTGTTACCCAGAATCCTTTGCAAACCTCAAAATTTGGCTAAAAAAACACATGTTCCTCACATTTCTGTGGCAGAAAGTTCTGGAATCTGAGAGGAGCTACAAATTTCCTTCCACCCAGCGTTCCCCCAAGTCTCCCGATAAAAATGATACCTCACTTGCGTGGGTAGGCCTAGCGCCGGCGACAGGAAACACCCCAAAGCGCAACGTGGACACATCCTACATTTTGGAAAAAAACAGAGGTGTTTTTTGCGAAGTGCCTACCTGTAGATTTTGGCCTCTAGCTCAGCCGGCACCTAGGGAAACCTACCAAACCTGTGCATTTCTGAAAACTAGAGACCTAGGGGAATCCAAGGAGGGGTGACTTGCGGGGCTCGGACCAGGTTCTGTTACCCAGAATCATTTGCAAACCTCAAAATTTGGCTAAAAAAACACATGTTCCTCACATTTCTGTGGCAGAAAGTTCTGGAATCTGAGAGGAGCTACAAATTTCCTTCCACCCAGCGTTCCCCCAAGTCTCCCGATAAAAATTATACCTCACTTGCGTGGGTAGGCCTAGCGCCGGCGACAGGAAACACCCCAAAGCGCAACGTGGACACATCCTAAATTTTGGAAAAAAACAGAGGTGTTTTTTGCGAAGTGCCTACCTGTAGATTTTGGCCTCTAGCTCAGCCGCCACCTAGGGAAACCTACCAAACCTGTGCATTTCTGAAAACTAGAGACCTAGGGGAATCCAAGGAGGGGTGACTTGCGGGGCTCGGACCAGGTTCTGTTACCCAGAATCCTTTGCAAACCTCAAAATTTGGCTAAAAAAACACATGTTCCTCACATTTCTGTGGCAGAAAGTTCTGGAATCTGAGAGGAGCTACAAATTTCCTTACACCCAGCGTTCCCCCAAGTCTCCCGATAAAAATGATACCTCACTTGCGTGGGTAGGCCTAGCGCCTGCGACAGGAAACACCCCAAAGCGCAACGTGGACACATCCACAATTTTGGGAGAAAACAGTGCCTACCTGTGGATTTTGGCCTGTAGCTCACCCGGCGCCTAGGGAAACCTACCAAACCTGTGCATTTCTGAAAACTAGAGACCTAGGGGAATCCAAGGAGGGGTGACTTGCGGGGCTCGGACCAGGTTCTGTTACCCAGAATCCTTTGCAAACCTCAAAATTTGGCTAAAAAAACACGTTCCTCACATTTCTGTGGCAGAAAGTTCTGGAATCTGATAGGAGCCACAAATTTCCTTCCACCCAGCGTTCCCCCAAGTCTCCCGATAAAAATGATACCTCACTTGTGTGGGTGGCCCAGGTGCCTGCAACATAATAAGGCCCAAAACCTGAAGGGATAGAAGGGATAGCACAGCAAGTTTATAAGGGCATATTCTTTTATACATCTTTAGACGGACTCTGCTTTGGGGACCCACATAAGTGAGGTGTCATTTTACTTGGGAGACTGAGGGGAAAACTGGGGAGTAGGAATTTTGTGCTGGAGCGGTGATCCTACTAAGAAAAATCAGGAAAATATGCTTTTTTATGCAAATTGTGAGGTTTACAGAGGAGTCTGGGTAAGAAAATGTTGGGGGAGCCACACAAGCCACACCTCCCTAGACTCCTTGGGGTGCCTAGTTTTAAAAAGTTTCTGGGTTTTGTAGGTTTCCCTACATGACGGCCGCACCCAGGACCAAAAACATAGGTGGGCCCTCCCCCCCAAACACAGGTATTTTTGGAATATATCACTTTGATGTGTGCACATACGTCCGTGATGTGCCAAACACTAAAATTGTGAAAAGAAACACACTTAGGTTATGTGAAGAAGACCCCTCACCCACCAACCAAGTTGGTGGCATGCTTCATCATCGGGGTCCCACCTGAGGCACTTAGCGTGTCTCAAGTGTGCTGCGACGCCTGATTACAGCGGAGCAGGTTTTGTCATTTGTACCACACATACTGGTTGGATTTGGCACGAGGGTGAGTGATGGTTCAGTAGATCAAATTTTATTAACAAGAGATTTCACAAAAGTGAAATGCACTGGTAATAACTGAAAGGCCAAAAAACTGAACCAATGACTCACAGCTCGTGAGCTGTAAAGCCACGACAAGGCACCAACCGCTTTACAGTCCATTCACACACCTTTCATACATGACATGCACTAGACCATTCACGCCGCCAGCCACGGGCCCAGCACATTACAAGACTCGCATCCACAGACAGCGCCAGTCAAGGGCCCATCACTTTCATACGCCCACATGCCTGATACAGCAATCACACCAGCTGATGAGTGTGTGGACTGGCGTTTGGCCGGCACTGCCAGCCAAGCGCCACACCACCAGCCAAGCGCCACCCCACCCACACCACCAGCCAAGCGCCACCCCATACACACCGCCAGCCCAGCGCCACCCCACACACACCGCCAGCCAAGCGCCACCCCACACACACCGCCAGCCAAGCGCCACCCCACACACACCGCCAGCCAAGCGCCACCCCACACACACCGCCAGCCAAGCGCCACCCCACCCACGCCGCCAGCCAAGCGCCACTCTACACATGCCATCCCCTTTTTTTTGTTTTTAAACAACAAAGAAACCACTAATCATAAATTAGTACAAAACTACAAACACAAAAGCTCTAACTGAATACATGACTAATGCCAACCGTGAAACCGAACATATAAAAATATAAAACACCAGTTTACGCTCACGGAATTTCCCAATAATTCTTCTGTTTGTGGTAGCTCCTGAAACAGCCACCCACACACAGCCCAGGCTTTGAAGGACAATCAGGGCAGTACATCCTAGTCTCCTTCCTGATACCTCTTCGAGCACAGACTCTACATCTCTTAGCAGGAAAGTTTTTTTTGGCCGTGGGAGGAATGTGCTCAGCAAAGTGACGATCTTTCAATCTAGCCACATCCTCCACCACTGCTTCTCTAGGAACTCTTGCCTGTTCCAGCACAACAAGGCTAGCTATAATAGACTCCTGAAATTTCACAAATGTCATCCTTGACTCTGGAGAACTATCCTTAAACACAACAAAAGCATTAAAAGTTGCCAAGTGGAACAAGTGAAGCGCTAATTTCTTATACCACACATAAGACTTACGAGCAGCAGTGTAAGGTTCTAACCTCTGATCTACTCTATCAACACCACCCATGTGCTTATTATAGTCTAAGATGCACACAGGTTTGCGCACTTCGGCAACCTGACGCCAAACAGCCACAGGTGAAGTACTCTCATCATGCATGGTGCTTAGCATGTATACATCCCTCTTGTCTACAAATTTCAGAGCTAGCAGCTCATCATTCCGCAAGGCACTGCACTGTCCCTTCTCAAGTTTTTTACAGACAAGCTCTTTTGGATAGCCTTTCCGATTAGAGCGGATTGTGCCACAAGCAACAGTGTCCACTCTGAACAACTCCTTGAACAACCGAACTCCAGTGTAGAAGTTATCTACATATAAATGGTGACCTTTGTTAAACAGTCGTCTACCAAGTTCCCACACAATTTTCTCACTAACTCCAAAAGTGGGAGGACAACCAGGGGGGTCAATATTGGAATCCCTACCAGTGTAGACCTGGAAATTATAAACATATCCTGTACTACTTTCTGACAGCATATACAATTTAATTCCATACCGTGCCCTCTTGCTAGGAATGTACTGCCTAAAAACCAAACGACCCTTGAACAGGACCAAAGACTCATCTACAGATATTTCTTTCCCTGGAACATAGATCTCTGAAAACCGATCTACCAAATGATCAAGGACAGGTCTAATCTTAAAAAGACGGTCAGAATCAGGATGATCTCGTGGCAAGGCTAAAGCATTATCTACAAAATGCAACATCCGAAGAAGAAGCTCATACCGGTTACGACTCATGATGGCAGGAAATATAGCAGTTGCCATCAAGGGACTAGTAGACCAATATGAAGACAGCGACGGCTTCCTTATCAGCCCCATCAAAAAAGTTAAACCCAAGAACTTTTTCAACTCTTCCAGATTTGTGGGAATCCACCGGCTAGCTCTAGAGTGTGGCCTAAGTCTGGCAGCGTTGTCCCTCAAAAACTGCTCTGCATACAAATTTGTCTGCTCAACAATCTCTTCCAAAAATATATCGTCCATAAACAACTCAAAAAAGTTGACGGGCAAAAAGTTTTCCGTATTAACTCGACACCCTGGAAAACCAGTAAACGCAGGCAACTGTGGCTGCTCCATGTTTGGTGCAACCCATGCGTCAGGTCTTCCAATGGGAAGCCTTTCAGCCGCTGGCTCCTGCACCATTGTCACATCACTGTCCTCCTCTAAAACAGGCCCTTCATCAGCACTGAGAGTGGCTTCATCATCAGATGATTCATCTCTGACAGAAAATTCACTTCCAGAATCCTGCACTTCCTCCTCTGCCTCAGATGCAGAGTCAGTCTCATATTCATGGTCAGAAGATGACTCAAAAAGCACACTAACAACCTGCTGAGCGGTCATCCTACGGCTGGCCATGATCCTTCCTACTAAAATTAACTGGACAAATACACCACCAACAACCAGCACTGTGTAAGATAAGTAACAAAGTATAGGTTTATCACTAAGAATTATAAACTCAAAAACTATACTGCTCACTTGCCTGAAAAAGCTTGACTCACCAGCAACTACTCTGCACAGCCACAGCAATCACCAACGATATCCCACTAAAAAGAGAAAAAAAAAAGCAAATTAGACATAAGACAACACAATAATCATTGTGCATAACTCTAAGGACAATTTCACACACAATCCTGCATTCAGTACACCACCTACAAACATGTCATTCATGCATTGCAACAATACTCACTTGGAGTAAATTTATTTACTTACCTAAAACATGCAACTACGCAAACCGCAGGACAACTACTGCCAAAACTGCAACAAGCCACAGCAAAGTCAGCAAAAGCTTTGAACTAAAACAAAAAGGAGAAAAACTGTTATTATCATAAAAGCAAATACTTCGCCAGTTGACAAACACTCCGCCACTAACCATTTTTTCATTTTCCCCTGTGTCTAGTCTTCTCTGCTTGGGGGAAGATGGGCCTAAAAAAAAATAGGCCAATCTACCCCCAAGGGGAGGGGGCAGAAATCGCCCAGATTACATTGCACCCTTTGGGGGGGGGCGACCCTTGCCCAAGGGGCCACACCCCCACACAAAGCACACACACACACATAGTATCCCTGGCGCTATGGGGATTCTGCCCCCCTTGGGGACAGAAAGGCCTAAAAAATAGGCATATCTGCCCCCTAGGGGGGCAGAACTGCCCAAAAATACATGTGGGCCCCTGGGGGCGACCCTTGCCCAAGGGGCCGCCCCCCAACACAAAAAATAAAAACCAACAATAAAATCCCTGGTGTCTAGTGGCTTTCTGCCCCCCTTGGGGGCAGATCGGCGTAAAAATAGGGCCAATCTGCCCCCAAGGGGGGCAGAAACGACGATAAATACATTGCGCCCCCGGGGGGGAGCGACCCTTGCCGAAGGGGCCACCCCCCCAACACAAAGCACACATACAAACATATCTTTCTGGCGCTATTGGGATTCTGCCCCCCTTGGGGGCAGAAAGGCCTAAAAAAAATAGGCCTCTCTGCCCCCAAGGGGGGCAGAACTGCCCAAAAATACATGTGGGCCCATGGGGGCGACCCTTGCCCAAGGGGCCACCCCCCAACACAAAAAATAAAAATCAACAATAAAATCCCTGGTGTCTAGTGGCTTTCTGCCCCCCTTGGGGGCAGATCGGCCTAAAAATAGGGCCAATCTGCCCCCAGGGGGGGCAGAAACGACGTAAAATACATTTGCCCCCAAAGGGGAGCGACCCTTGCCCAAGGGGCCGCCCCCCAACACAAAAAATACAAATCAACAATAAAATCCCTGGTGTCTAGTGGCTTTCTGCCCCCCTTGGGGGCAGATCGGCCTAAAAATAGGGCCAATCTGCCCCCAGGGGGGGCAGAAACGACGTAAAATACATGTGCCCCCAAAGGGGAGCGACCCTTGCCCAAGGGGCCGCCCCCCAACACAAAAAATACAAAGCAACAATAAAATCCCTGGTGTCTAGTGGCTTTCTGCCCCCCTTGGGGGCAGATCGGCCTAAAAATAGGGCCAATCTGCCCCCAGGGGGGGCAGAAACGACGTAAAATATATGTGCCCCCAAAGGGGAGCGACCCTTGCCCAAGGGGTCGCTCCCCTACACTAATAAGCACACACACACATACTGAAATCCCTGGTGTCTAGTGGGCATTCCTGCTGCCCGATCGCATCGCGATCGGGCAGCAGGAATGCTCAAAGAGACATCGAGGGAAAGGAAAGCCCTTTCCTTTCCCTCGATGCCTCTCTGAGAGCACCCCCACCCCGCACGAAGGTGAAAAACTCACCTTCTCCCTTAGACGCGCTGGAAGCAAATGGCTTCCAGCGCGTCTTTCCCCCTTTCCCTGAAATCAGCGCGCGATTGCGCGCTGATGTCATAGGGGGGGGGGTGGGGGGGGGGTGGGCGTGAAAGGGGAAGGGATTCCCCTTTCAGCCCTGGCCTGGGGGTGTTGGGGGGCGGCCCTCGGGGGAAGCGCTAGCGCTTCCCCCGACTGCCAGTCCCAGGATGTAATGGTTACGTCCATGGCGCCACACGGGCGCTGCCATGGACGTAACCATTACGTCCGTGGCGGGGAAGGGGTTAAACATGACACAGACATTCAGAAATGCTTGATGAAACCATCAAATATACCACAATTGATAACATTCAGCTTGCTGATGAAGCACAAGTTTGTGGTCCTGCCAGCGTATAGTGCATGCCTGCAGAGCCATTGGGGTCCAAAGATAAGGAAGTCGTAGACCTCATGAAGGTTAGACACAGAAGGCAGTAAGTGACTGTACAGAGTAAATATTGCCTGACCTTCAAAAAATTCACGGATAAGACAAAAGGCACGTGATGGGAAACTAAGCCACTAAGCTCATGCTATTTTGCACTGCTGAAGAATATATGATGTGAATCAGAGTGCAGGTAGAAAGATATTGCCAGACGCCATTCTCAAACAGGGGAAAATACCATCCTTTTGATCACCTCCCTCCCCTTCATTGTAAACTTACTCTTGACCCTCGAGCTCACAAGGAGAAATAATTCAGTAGCCCATGCTCTTGAGCAACAAGGTCTCAATCTGTATGCATTGCCTTAATTAAACAGATTCAATTTAACACATGCATGCTCTTGCAGCATGTGCCACATACACATGACTAATTTGGCAGACAAATTTGAAAGGAAGATTCTCAAACCTCACATTTGAAAATTCTAACCAGGTTGAGAGGAGATGTTTTTGCTGCTAATGTTTGGGGATTACTGCACAAAACAGCATGGATTTTAGTTTTCGGAAAGCAGTGTGCTGGAGTGACATCTGCTTTTGCATGTGCCAAAGCCCCATTCTCTTGTAGCTGGACAATTTTATTTGGGGAATTAGTTCATTTGGCATGTTTAAGAACTTATTATGCCCTAACTTCATCAGAATGACTCCTCTGTAACCGAAGAGCAACTGAGAAGGGATGTGGCAGCTGGGAAGATCCTGGATTCCCCTGGCACCAATATTCGATCAAAGCGAGCTGCAAAGGTAACAGGGGTGGATTAACATATTTTTTCCAGTGATAGCGTGCTGTTGGCCAATGTTGCCTCCTTTATTGAAGTTGTTGTAAGGAGAATTTAAATGCATTGTGTGTAATACAGCTCTGTCATTTATTGTCACTGCAAAATTGGTGTTTGCCCAAGCAGATGTCTTGTGACCTGTATAGAAATTAATTGTTAGTTTGGTATGTCGAAGTTCCTTACTGCAACATCAGGGGCATGGCCTGGATAGGAACAGATCTCTTAGCCAGACAGAAGTGTCATCTTTCTTTGTACTAAAACAACAGTTTGACTGGTAAAACCGGATGTCCATGTAATCACGTTGACCTATTCAGAAAATATGTTTTTAAAATGGTGCGCACGCACGTGCACACACAAAAAAAAAAAAAAAAGGTTAAAGTAATGTTATAGTTAGGTGAAATGCTCAGGAACAGCATAACGTTTTAAACTTACAAATTCCCCAGTTATAGTTATCCAAAGTAACTGTAACTTGTACCCCAAGGTAACTAATTAGCACCTTACCGTGCACAGTTGTCTCATCAGTAATTTCATTGCAGATGCTGCAGTGATATTAATGATGATGTAATGAGTGATGGAATATGTGGGGAAATTAGCAGTGCATGGCAAGAGGGCAAGTTATAGTTAACACACGCCAGAGCCACTCTCCCCAAAATAATTCAAGCATTGCATCCTCCGGGCCCTTGCCCACCCCATTTTTATGGGGGAGCGCAACGCGGTCAGTTCATTCAGTAATCTCATGTCACGTCAGTCACTTACATTGGTTCGTGGGCTTGCCTTTTAAAATCCGCTTGCTTTCATTTGTGAAAGGCATGCATACGTCATGTCTTTTCCGGTGTTTAGCCCACCTACACAGCACCGTAAACTACTAGAAACATACGAGTTTCGATGTTTTGAGCCTGGGGTCCGGACTACTTTACCATTGTGCTGCATTTTACATAGTGAGATCGCACTGCGTTTTTTTTTTTCTTTACACCTCTAATAGCTCTAACTCGAGCAAATGCGAGACCCATTGCATTGAAAATGCTTGTTTGTTGTTTCTGCAGATCCTCAGTGAATTTGTGGCAAAACTTTAAAACAAAACAAAAAAAAAAAGTTTTTATCCCCAAGGGGGTCCCTCTGGGTCTCCACCACCAAACCTAGGGGCTCAGGGTATCCCTAGCCTGCTCTCTATGATTGAGTCCCGAGTTCTAAGATGCCTGCCACCACTTCCTGTTTGATGGTGGTGGCAGCTAATCAGATCTCAGCAGATCTGTCAGTTCCGCGGATCCTCTGCTGCGGGAAATATACAACGTTTCTGAACACTAATTGCTCAAAAACTGCTGAACAGATTTACACCAAATAACAAAAAGCACTCTTTTTTGACTAAGATCTAGATTTCTGGCAAATGTTGGGTAAACCCCTTCCCTGGTTTGGGCTGTAGTTGTGTCTAAAGTTCCTATGGAAAATGAATGGGGAAAAAGTGTTTTGAGAACCCCCTTGTTTCTCAGTCCCCACTTGACAGATCACCCTGAAACTTTCCATGCCAAAGCAAGTCAAAAAAGTAGCACTTATGCTGTGCTGAATAACATCTCTTAATGCATTCATTCCAGGTTGACCTTACTATGTAGTATTACACTTCATTCTAGACGTTTGGGAGACCAAAAAAGTTTCACAACACAAAAGAAACAAGACACTAATTTATAAAACAATAGAGCTTATTGTTACAAATTTTTAGATACCTTAACCATTAAAGTCCACCTTAGGGTTCTGGTGATACAGATTTTTGAAGCAATAAATAACTTTAAAGTCAACCGTAAACAAGCATTGGTAAACAAAAAAGGTTGGAAACTATTGAAAAGTTAGTTTGACAACTCTGGCCCGAGTTGAGTGACCAAGTCTGGCAGGACAGAGGTCTACTGAGCTAAAATGAACACTTTGTATATTTATCTGGCCACCAGAGCATTTTTAAAGAAAGATGAAAACTTTACAGGATGATCACCATTAACAAAAATGGAGTGCTCCTGATTCTGAGGGTGCAGGCTTAAAGATGATCAAGGATGCTTCTGATGCTGTGTGGTCCATGGGGGTGAAGTCTGGTCGAGTCCTTAGTCCACAATTGAGTCGGGGTGACTCTGTCCACGGATCTCGGGGTCCCACAAAGTGCATTTTGCAGGGTTTCCAGGGCTGCGGATGCAGACATTGTGCTTTTGCAACACAGTGGTCACAGTGCAAATCAGTGCAAAGGCTCGTGCCTTCCCTGGGTGACGAATCCAGTCACAGCCAACACTGACGAGTCCAGCAGACACTTCTGCAACTTTAGGCTATCTCTGATTGTCCTTTGGGGTGCCCAATGTCCTGTGGCGACAAAACCTCTGTGGAGGCTCCAGCTTTAATGTCATCCGTGCCGTTCTGAGGGGCCAGCCAACTGACCACCTGGAGTCTCTGCTTCGGACTGGGAATACATTTTTCCCCAATCTAGGCACACAGAACAGGGTCCAAACTCCTCTAGCCCAAAGTGCAGCAGGTGCAATTGCTCCGGCATTGCTGCTACTCAGTGTGCTTCATATGGGTGCAAAGTGGTCTTCTCTTCCTCCTTCAGAGTCCAGTGAATACTGAAGATCAGTGTGCCAGGGGTGCCATATTTACCCACAAAAGTGCCCTGAGCCCGCCACACTGTCACTAGCCAGTGGGCTACTGATTCCCACCCTACCTAGTGACAAACCTCCTGTGATGTGTGGCATCTGGCTATTCCAGAATGCCACATTCTTGCCCCTTCCAAGATGGCACACCCTTCCTCGGTTGTGAGAAGCAAGGTAGCCCACTCTAGAGGTGTGGCTACCTGAGGGCAACACACCCAGGGTTAAACAGATTTAGGTGCATTTCCACTCTAGTCCTGTCTCCATGCTGTCTACAGGAACAAAATGAATGCCTGCCTTTTGGGCTAACACCCGTTGCAGCCCATCCTTTAAGGCTGGGGGGGGGGGTCAGACCTACGGCAAGGCCACAGTCTTCGTTACTGGCCTGGGAGTCATTTGCACATCTCCTGGGGCTGGTGGAAACCTAACTCGGTCCCAGTTCTTCTGTAAAGTCACTGCACCAGCTGGATCAAAGCATGGCAACTTTTGCAAAAGTTGCCAGTGTCGGAAGCTGGCTCTCTATATGGTGCACTAAAGAAAAAATACACATGCAGTGAGCCCAGTGGATCTCCAGTTGGCTTGCAGAGGCAAAGTAGACGGGGCTAATGCTCCATTTTGTGGTAGTGTGGGTCAGCAGTTAGGTTTATCAGAGGGTAGTGTTAAGCATTTGTTGTACTCACAGAGGCAATACATGAGAAACACACCCAAAGAATAAATCCAAGACCAAGTTAGAAAAATAAGACTTCTTTTTACATATGTTTCAAACCCAAGAAATTCGTAATCCGATAAGTATTTTTTAAGCATAAATACTTTTCAGATTAAAAAATCTACACTTCGTGCAATTCCTCAGAGTTCTTCAATGTTATCCTATGTAGGAAAACAATGTTCAGCAATCACAGAGTTAACAATGACTTACAAGGCAAATCCCAGAGAGTTAAGGTAAGTACTAGGCACTGATCAGAACCACACCAGCAGGTCACTCAAGGCAGCATTGGGGCGGCCCGGTGCAGGGGTGCAGTAAGGCTTTGGGTCCCCAATGCTTTTCAACAGGAGTTGGTCCTCTGGACAAACAGACTGCAGGTTCTGGCTAGGAAGACACTTGGGGACAACAAGCAGGTAGGTTGTAGACTTAGCGTGCTCAGGACATAGGAACCCCTTTGGTCCTTTTCTCCAGAGGCAACGGATGCAGGGATGTCCTTAGGTGGTGTGTTTCTTCATCCGGGAGTACTCGCTGTCAGTGGGTCCTGTGTGTCAAGGCTGCAGGGGTTGTCAGGGAGTCCAGCGGGTAGGCCCAGGGTGGACGCGAGCTCAGAGGAGCCAGAGAATATAATTCACTAGTGACCCACCTCAGAAGGGGCCTGGGGCGACTGGTGCAGTGGTTGCTGCAGGTGTCAGATTTTCTCTCACCACAAGGCCGCAGGAGATGGGGCCTGCGTGCAGAGGAAGCAGGTGACTTGGAGTCCAAGAGGGATGAAACCTGAGTGGACTCAGATTCTGGACAGCTGGGGAACCTTGCTGGCACCGTTGGTCGGCTTAACCTCGGGTCGTGGACATCAGGTGCAGAGGTCACTTCAGGTGGCGGGCCTTTGTTGTTCCTGAGGTTGCAGAGTCCTTTCCTGAGATTTTGTTTCAGAGCAGATCCGCTGCTCACTGGAGCCTGAGTCTCTTTGGAAGGCAGGCAGTCCTCCTGGGTTTATTGGAGGCTCAGCTGCAGGACGAGTCCATCAAGGTCTGAGCAGGCCTATGGGGCTGGTACGAAGTCAGCTAATTCTCCTCTTCTGCAGGAGCAGCTATTCTTTGTCCTTTGCTTCTTAGGTCATCAGGATCTAAGTTCTAGGGTTTAGGGGTGCCATCTAAGTACTCAATTTTATTGGTGCTACAGGGAGTGCCAGGTGGTAGCCAGTGGGCTGATCACGTTCAGGATGACTACACCCTTCTTATGGCCACTTCCGCGGGGGTACCTTTTACTAGGGACCTACACTGCGTGCTTAAGGTTTTGCCAACTGGGAAAAAATTACTGTGCAGTTTTGAGGGAAAGAGATCTGGCACTTGGGATCCAGTGCTCTGTCAGTCGAAATTGCACCAGAAACCAGGCAAAAAGAGGCACTTTCCTACAGCCAGCATTAAATTTGACATAACTGTCAACTGCGCTGTTAAGTCGCATTTAATGTCCTCTTTAATTTGATACCTTACATGACCCACCTTGGGAGTCCCTCTCAAAAGTTAGCCTGGTTGGAATGCCACCCGGTAACTCCGTATTAGCCAATGGGGCTACCAGCTTTACCCAGGGCAAAACGACAACTTAGAAGTGTTGCTGCTAAGACATATTGTAAAACATATGTCTTAACAAAAAGCAGCTCCCTGCCATAGGACTCCATAGGGCCTAATTGGAGTAGACTTATATACATAATGTTAAGGGATAGGGTGGCTTATAGGTATGGCCACTGGAATTATGCAGCTGGAAGGGCCAGATTATAGGGCATGGTTGAGTAAATTATGTGGCAAGAAAAGACAGATTATGGGGCATAATGCAGTATATTTTGTGATAGTATTACTTCATAATTGTCATTTTCAAACTTGTTTACATTGTTTGTGCATTGCTGGAACTCAGCAGTACCAGTGTATCACCCAAACATAGCAATGCAGCCACGAAAATCTAACTTTGAAGAGGGCCTTTCATTGCGCGGCAATGCATGTGCTGCATTTTTCGTAATTTTTGAACCGTTTGAGCTAGAAACTATTTTGTGTTACAATCTGTAGTTTATGCTACAGATGTTGGATTATTTTGCAAATGCTGCAAATCCGTAATTATGTGGAAATCGCTGTGGCCACAAAATTGCATAATTCCAGTGTCCCTGGTTATAGGGTGGCTTTTTGCCATAGGTTTAAATGGCAAAGTCGAACTGGCACTGAAAGTACTGTCCTTCCAGTCTGAAGTGGTAGGCTGGGGGCCATTTTGTATCTTGACACTCGAAGGATGGCACAGACAGCCTTTCATGTCCTAAGTACCCTATGTACCATATATATTAGGAACTTACAAGTAAGTCAGGTCTTGCCAATTGAGTGTATCCAATTCAAAATGCAATTTGTATAGGGTTAAAACACTGGCACTGAGGACTGGATAGAAGGCCTAAGTGCACTCTGAGTCGAATACCTTTATCTTATAGCCCAAACGGGGGCTAAAAGTGGTTGGGAACCTGAAAAAACCTGTTTCCTTACATGCGACCAGGATTGTTAAGACAACTCAATTCAATAAATAGGCCTTCATTATGAGTAGGCCGGAATTTGATGTGGTGGCACTGGGAGGCAGACATTGCCTGCTGCTACCTGGACATTTGCAGTGGTGGCTGGGAGCTGTGCACTGCAGCTGTCAGCATCCTGCAGCAACTGAGGCAGGTCTGTTGTCTTTGAGCCTGGAAATATTGAGTCCAAGGTGTGAATGCCTGGTAGTTCCGGGCAAGGAGACAATTGGAATTGCAGTTTGGGGAATTTCAACTGGGAGTTGTCTCTGCGGGTGAAGTACCCCATCTTTCACGGCATGCTTTGAAGGAGGTATCTTTAAAGCAGCAGCAAGCCATGAAACTGGTTTCAACCTGGTTGTAAATCCCAAGTTAACAAAATGCATTCTATATAATGGGCAGTAGTCAAACTGAACTAACAGTGGACTATCTCATTTTAACAGTGTCACTGTTTTTATATTTATTTACAAAGTATAGATGAGTGTTGAAAGGGAGTTCACTAGGGAAAAAGATCACCTTTTTCTAACCCTATGATACGTATACAATACTCAGTATATCATTAGTACACCTTAATTTCTTAATGGTTAAGCTGCTCAGTAGTAACTGTTAGGGCCAAAACAATTGATGAGTAAAACACAAATTTAAATTGCATTCTGAATAATTGAATTCTTATTGTGCTTTGGTGAAGAGACTTTACAAAAAACTAATATGTTGCAATAAACAGCATGATTTCTACTGTACACAAAACCAAGAAGGAAAACAGACCGAGCAGAGGTACATGAAAATTATCCCAAGAGAAAAGTCATTCCTATAAGAGCAAGTTGATTGAAAGTTGTAAGAGACTCTGCTACATGGGTAGATGAGATTGAACAGCAGAGACGTGAGAGCAACAAGCCATATTTTGGGACTGGAACGTGGAGGATGAAATCTAATGTATAGAGAGGAAAGACAGAAAATTGGTAAGGTCATGGTAATTAAGACCAAAGCTGCAGACAGGTGTAACCAAAGGGAAACCCAATTGCAGATGGGAGTGAAAAGGAAAATAACAAAAGGAAAATAGAAGGGATGCTACATGGCCGGAACCGAAAACTTAGGAGAAGATGAATATCTGAATAGTGTATCAGCCCAAAAGGACAAATGTCAAAAAACAAGAAACATTTGCTAAGACTGGTAAATATGAATTCATTGAGTAACTATTAACTGGAGCTGGCAAAAAAAGAAAAGAGGAGAGAGTCCAAGAGGAAGTGCATAGGAAGTTTGACGGATAGAGGCTGCAAGCTTTCAATGTTTTTTTGTATTTGTTTAAAAGAAATCCCTAAACAGGATTTTCTTCTTTAAAAAACAAAACAAAAAATAAACCTCAATTTCTCCCGTGTTTAGGGGAGGGGGATAATTTTACAGTTTTAACTATCCCTTCGGAAATTGAAAATTGATCATTTGTCATCCCACTCTAAATTGGGTGGGTGGACATATAGTCAAACTTCCAACGGCTATTACTCTTCCAGGGAGGGTACTCCGTAGCTGTTGTAATGGGGTACCCTCTCTGCCAAACTATAAATCATGCCCTTAGTTTTTAGTTTTAGTTTAGCATAAGAAACTATTTTTCCTATTCATATTTTGAAAATTATCAGATTCAATACTATGCAGATGAGGGATAGTTGAATTCAGTTTAGCTTAAAAAGTACCTTTCTTCCAGGGGTGCTCTCAGAATCCTGGTGTCCTGCTGGGGTAACATGTGAAGTTAATTTAAAATATAATGTAAAAGTATGTTGTTAGAAGCTGGATTAGAAAGAAGCAGAACTTTGTCATTTAATGGATGGAACAGAGGTTCTTCAAATAGAGCAAGAGCCAACAAAAAAAAAACACATGGACATTTCGGAAAGGTTTGGCCACTGCACTAAATTTACTAAGTGGATTAGCAACTAGTTAAAACCCCATGTCCGCTGGTTCACTGAAGTTAGTTTGATGCCCCCAGTCTGCATTGTGCAGACTTATAATTATTCAGTGTGATTATTCCTCTGATACCTTATTTTTGTGTGATCATTTCCTTCATCTTTTCACCATACTCTCTGAATACTGTGCCCCTTTCCACCCTCCATGTCTGTTTTGTTTATTTTCTTCAACCCTTTTTCTTCCTGACTTTCCTCTCCACCTTCCTTTATCAATTGTCATTTTCTGCTTCTCCTTAAAACTGTCATTTCTTTTATTTTCCAGCTAACCCCATATTTTCTTCTTCATAAGTTCATACTTTTAATCTCTTTTGCCTTCTCCTTTCAAACATGAATTAGTCTGATGAAGATCAGAAGCGGATCGACCAAGAAATATGGGACCTGCTGTCCAGCTTCGCTGCTAAAACGGGAGCCCCCAAAACATCAGTGTCTCCTGCAGTGAGCAGGAATTCCTCCCAAGCTCATCGCCGATCCCCAATAGCTGAACCCCCAGGACCAGCTGCTTTTCATTCCCCAGTTTCTCATCATCAGCCTGCTGGTCCTCCCCTCTCCAGCTCCTCTTTTTCCAGGGTTTCTTCCATTCCCTCCTCTTTAGCTGCTGCTCCCGGTCACGCTCAAAGGCTTCCTCACTCTGAACCTCAGGTAGGAGGTGCATCTGGATATTTTGCTGATGTTTCTACTCATATGGGGTAGAAGCTCCTGAGAATCGTGCTACAGGTGGCTAATTTTGTATTATCATTCAACTCTTGTGAGACACATACTCGGATAGTATATGTTAGCCCTTGTGAGGTTGGGTAGCAGGTTCTCATACATTAATGAGATCAGAAGGCAGTGTGCCTTCCTGTGTATAAAGTGTTGTTGCAGGTAAATGTAACCAAACTTGCATTCACTTGTAGGTCAGCACCACATTACTGAGGGGGTCAGTTGAACTGAAATAATTTGAAACTAGGCAATAACACCTGGCATATCCCACCAGTGTTTTAACCTCAGAAATAATTATTTGAGTTGATTAAATTGCATCCTTGTAGACCACTGAGCTGGACACCAGCATTGGGCTTAAAATAGAAGGGGTTGCAGTCACAGTGCAACTCATTGGAACACGTTTTGAAAGAAAGTAGCCATGCTTGCCAGCTTCCTCTTCTTGTGGGAGTGTCTAAACCTTCTTGTTCAATGTCCTTCAATCATTGATTTTGCTGCTCTTTCTGCTAGGTAAAGGTAATTTTTCTGCACTGCAAATTAATGTGAGTTTAAGGTTCAGACATCTTGTAAAGATTCCTGCGAAATCCCTGTGATCGCTTCAAAATAGTAGCCTGTATGTTTCATGACGTTTGGAGTACAGAGCGAAGAGGTATGGGAGATTGACAGGCATCAGTCTAGTTCTGGAAATGTCCGTAGTCTGTGTAAAGGCATATTAGGCACAGTGCATTTGTCATTATAATAATTGCTGCTAACATTGGGCAACCTAAATCACAGCACTGGGTTGTGGATGTTCTTAAAAATCCTCCAGGCTACAGAAAGCTTTTTTTAATATATTCACAATGCGACTCAAGTTCCTGCAGCCATTTTGAGATCAGTCAATGCTTTTGCAGATTCGAACTTAGCTGTCTATAAAAGGGTAACTGTGACCATGCCATGGGTTCACACGAAGCCCATTTGATGGATATAGTAGGAGTTTATTGGATTATTCTGATATTTATGGGGAGATAAATTGCTTAACATAGGGACATGTACATTTGTGTGTGAGTTTGAGTGTGTGGTTTTTTTTACTAAGCCCTGGTTTGTTTTTGATTGCTCAAGGCTCAGGGTGGAAATGCACCTCAGTTTCGGGACTCCAGCAACCTCCTATTCTCATCCCCAGAGGACCCCCGGGTCATCAGTTCCAGGAAGGTATCAAAAGGAATGCATCCTACTTTGTGTGGAGCATGTTAAGCATCTTTCCAGAGTGGTGTGTTGTCAGATTTGGAGAGTTACACCTCTAGATGCATTAATTACAGATAGTCATTCATGAGGGAAAAAAAGATCATGGAAACTTCATAGTCATAAGATTGACCCTGCGTTAATGAGTTGTTCAACTGTCTCATACAAAGGTGTATTTTGACCAACATTGTGGAAGGTTCTTGCTGTGAGAAGTACGTTTCTGCTTTTTCTGTAGAGGGGAAAGGTGTTTGAGGATGCACGGTATTCCCGTACTTGCATTCTGAGTTGACAGTTTGCATGGAACATTGGCTGAACCAGATGTTAGATGTGTGCCTCAAGGACTGTGGTATATAGGGTAACAAGGCAGAAGATTTACCCTTTAATGTATTGTGATGCCCAAGCGGCACTGCTATAGAGTGGCACAAAGAACATGCCATGGAAAGAACAGCGAGACCTAAGCAGTGCATGGTGATATATAGGGATCCCTGGAAGAATGCACAAATGCTGAGTTCTGTGGTTTAAGAAACACCTTGAGAGTGATAGTACTGTCCATCTCATTAATTACAAGTTTGAGAGGTCACTGCATATTTTACAGGCTAGCATGGGCGCATTAGTACACTGTATTGGGCTTTAGTGCAATGGGCAAACTTGGCGTGAAATTTCATTACCCAACGTGTACACCATGAAAGTAAAGAGCCTCAAGTCTGCACTGAGGGGTGTGACTCCAGTAGGGTCTTGGAACAGGGCATTTAGTGCAAGGGGACACTTGGCCAGAACAGCAGTGAACGAGGAGAGATAAATCTAAGACCCTAAATGATGATGAGGAATTCTGAGTAATCAGAACAGCAAGAAGGACTGAGTGTTTTGAAGTCCAGCATACAAGGTCTCTAAAAGTATACATAATCACAAGGAGTATACATTACATTCATGCTCCGCCTTACACAGTTTTTAGCTGTAACAAGAGAACCTCCACATTAAATCCCCCTGGTACCTCTTAGTTATTTTTAAATCACTACACTTAATTTACAAATAGAGCATGACACCTGCACTTCAGCATGGCAGTGTGCTTTAAAAAGACCTCCGGCAAAGAGCACCGAGGGGACTGTTGGCATTGCAGCACGGGTCCATCGAGGAGATACCTGATGATGAGTCATGACACCCACTTGGGTGTGTGAGGGCTCTTGCTTCTGAGCAATTAGATCCCCCAGTTCTGCTTGCCCTCCTCCCCCAACGCGCTGACTGACTGTCTTTTTCAGACTTCCTTCAAAAGAAACTGCATAATCCTTATGATTGAGTTCTGAAGAGTGACATTCATTCCCAGAGTCTAGTAGTAAAGCAACTTGCAGTGCTCTGTAAGTGGACAAAGGCCATTGATTTGACAAAAGGAAGAAACTTCAAAGAAGTGCTGTGAGATGACGTTCATGGGACCACGAGGAATAGAGACCAGTGTGTGACCAAAGATGGGGCATGTGGAGGACAGTATGGGGGAATAGAGCTCGGTTACTGAAAGTGAAACGAGACACCTCCAACTTACCTTCTACACACAGGAAGTTTTTCTATTGTAGCACTCTAAAAGGACGGACAGAGATTCTCTTGTTGGGTGGTCCGAAGCACATTGAGGAATGTCATACCACAGTGGAAGAGAGGCTTTTAGTGTGATTGTACTGGCTCGGTTGAGGCACTCTGAGGAAAGAGACCACAGTGGTAGTGAGGCCTGTGGATCCCCTCATGGAAGGGATTCCAGTACAGTGAGTTTATAGATGCCGGGAGCATTAAAGCTGTGGAGGACAGTGAGGAACCTTGGTGGAAGACAGCACTGTGGTGCATGCTGAAGAGCTAGCTACCACAGGTGAGGTGTGCTCAGTGACAGAAGAAGCTGCAGAACCCAGGGAAAGTGAGATAGTTTGAACACATCTGAGCAAAGTTACCAGAGAAGCACAAAAATTGGAGCACGGTGAGGAAAGAAACGTTGTTGGGGGAAAAAAGCGCTGTAGGGAGGGACTACCTGGGGGTTGGGGGGGGGGGGCAGCATGAGTGAGTGTTGTTGAGCACCCTAGGAAATGTAAGGGCAGTGAATTGCTGTGCTGGAGAGACCTTGTATAGTAGTCCACTGAAGAATAGTATTGTGAAAAAGAGAAGCAGTGCCTATTGAGTACTCGGAGAGAACAAGTAATATTGAGCATTCTAAAGTGGGAGACATGGTGGGGGGGTGCGGGATGCTGGACAGAAAATAGATACAGGAGGCCTACATGGCATGGTAGCAAGTTGCAGAGGGAAAACGGGGATTGTTACATTTGTTAGGGAAAAACCTTGCATGAAATTAGGCTTGCCAGCAAACGGACGTTGGACCACAGGGCAAGTTTAAATGCCCTCTGAGCACGTCTGTTTGGTAGTGCACACTGATGGTTGGGAGTACTTCACAAACTAGCTGAAGAACATTGATGGAAGTTCTTCACTGTCTAATTTCGTTTCCTTGAAACATTTATTAACTGGCACTCACTTTGTTTTATTTTTGAGTTTGCAGTGGTCATTTCCTGCATGTACTTAAATCTTCTTTTACTCACATAGCCCTTCTACTAGGTCTTCCTATCACCCATTTGCTTAATGTAGCATGGTTTACTAGCCAAGTCGCCTTTTTTTCACAGTGGCCCTTACTTTAACCTGTACCACTTCAGTAATTTCGTATGGACTCTACCATGCAGAAGTTGAAGCCTATAACGCCAATTGTAGGGAGCTCTGTTTTGTTGCAGGACTCCCTCTCACACCCCTTTTGCCTGGTATTTGAAGCAACTTTTTCTGAAGTGCACGGGGTCCCTACCAGCCAGGTTCTCTATGCCAGTGTTATTTACCGCAAAAGTATACAATTGTTTCCCCAATTGGCAAATCCTATATCACCCTCTGCAAGGTAAATAGTACCCCTGGTACCTAGGGATTGAGGTGCTAAAGAGGGTCTCAGAGGGCTGCAGCACAAATTATGTCCCCCTAAGGTACCTCTCACCAAGCAAATTACAGGCTACCATTGCAGACTGTGTGCCTTGGTGCAGATAAAAGTGAAAACACAACATGGCACAGCCTGCGTGCCATGTCCCCTAACATTGCATTAATATATGTAAGTTACATCTACAAAAGACCTTACAGCCCTAAGGCAGGGTGCATTATATTACATGTGAGAGAAGATATGCCCTTGCTATGTCTTTGTCAATTCTCAGACATAGTAAGTGACCAGAGAAGCCATTGTAAATACATGTGCTGGACACTGGTCAATACGAGTTCCCCAGCTACATGATGGCTTTACTGACAATAGGATGTTTGGTTTCAAGAGAAAAGGCAGGAAAACTAGTCAGGTAGGCGTGACACCATCAGGCTATTACCACCCCTAAGATGGGCTACTGTGAGGTGGACACTATTTTTCAGAGGAAGCCATCTTTGAGATGGCATACTTAGTAATTCTGGGACAGGGCTACGCCTACTTCACTTAGGAAGTGATCATATAGGGGCGTAATGATCCCAATGATCAGTAGCCAATTGGCAACTGCCCTACACAACCCTAACACCACTAAATTCAGTATTTAGGGGACCTCCTGGCACCAGAGAAGCTGATCCCTGCTGACCTGAAAAAAAATGACACTACAGAGATGCAAAAGGCAAGAACTGAATATCAGTGACCGATTCGGCACCAACCCTGCCTGCCTGTGAACTTCGACCATTGTGTGAAAGACACCTCGTCCTCCAGCTGCTTATACTTCCAAAAGCCCGGGATGACTGCCAGGCTTCACTCCAGCACCAGGAACTCCTGTGGATTAGTGAAGCTGCTCCCCTGCATCCTTGCAGGCATCCAAGGACCGCTGAAGAGGACTCCAGCCCGCCAAAATTGATGCCGGACAGCACCACTGCACCTGAGCCTCCCAGCCCATGTTGAAGTAGGCCAACAGTGTCAATCTGGTCCCCAGCCTTTCCAGACAGTCTATTGTGGGTTTCCCCTTTGCAACCTTAGTTTTGATGTCTGCAGTTTCTTTGCGCAAGCTCCCCTCAACCGCCTCCACTGACGCCAAATCCGATGGTCCACTGCACCTCTGCACCCGGATGCCCATGAACAAGAAGAGGACCTTTGGTGTCTCTGCGTCTCCCAGGCTCTTGAGATTTAAGGTCACTTGTTGGTACACCCAGTCTGGTTCCCCAGTCCACACCTGCAGCCTGTGCTGTGGGCCTCCCTCCACCGTGACTGCCAGTGGTGGCCAACACCCGATGGTCTAGGAACCATCTGTACCCAGATGGCCTGGACTGAGAAGAAAAGGACCCCTGGTGTCCCTGAGCATTGCTAGGCCTGAGCCCACTCGGTGGCTCAAACAAGCAGGACTCCCAGTCCTAAACTGCATCCTCTTTCCACAGTGACCTATCTCCATAGGAACGCATTGGGCACCCAAAGATGGTGTGCACTCTATTCCCGGCTGCCCCTGTACCACTGAGGGTGTACTGTGGGTGCTGCCTTGGACCTGCCTACTACTCACCTTAACCCCAGGAGATTGGTCTTGTAAGTCGCTGTACTCTATCTTTTTGCAGAACTTGTTTTTCCTCCCATAGGATAACATTGCAGAGCTCAGAAATTGCACTGTGGCCACTTTCTAAAGTGAAAAGAATTCCTATTTAAAAACGTAGTTACTTGAACGATTTTTCTCAGATGCCTAAAAATATATAAAGATACCTGCTATTTTCATAAATTGGCGTGGATCTCCTTCTTGAGTAATGTCTCATTTATTAACTATTGTATTTGTAATGTCTTGCATTCCTCTGTGTTAAGCCTAAGGCTGCTCACCCACACTACCCCCAAATAGAGCAGTTTGGGACTGCATAGCAAGCCCTTTCTTCTCACTGGGGAACCCCTAGACCCTTTATACTGTATTCACATACTACCCACATAAAGTGCCAGTTTCCTACTTAAACCTTTATATTATCCTTTAACTTTCTGTTTTTACTTTTAGTGCTGTATGACACACACAACTTGATCTGAATTGCTCACACCTCATTAAACCTACGCATTAAATGCAATTGTACTGTTATTTAATTTTTAAACCCTTACTGTGGTATCTGGAAACATTGGCCTGCATTCAGATTTAAAGTATGCATGCTCATCAAAAGCTTTTTAAAACGTGAAAGCATTGTAGTCTATAACCCATTTATATTGGCTGTGTTTCTGAGTCAGTAGTTCTTTGTTGATCAAAACATTTGACCTAGATTAGTTTCTTTAGTCCTGAATAATAATATTGTTAAATTGGCCTAAATATTTAAAAACATTTTTGTCTTTGAAAAATGTGTATATTTTGCGTGGTGGAAAAATGGTTCAAATCATTTATTTGTGCCAGGAATAACACCCATTTTTATGATTTTATGAAATCTTAAATGTGGGACTGTTAGTTTAACCAGTGCAGCGGCTTGTTGCTTTCAAATTCCCTACAGGAGTTCAGGCTTTGTGTGTGTTTTTTTTTTCTTCTTCTTTTTTTAACTTGCATAGTGTGTCGGTTCCATATATTTGGATATGGGTGCACATCCAACTGTTTATCATATTCATTGGTCATAGAGTGGTGCATGCTTAAATTCACATATTGCTGAATATGAAACACAACACTGTTTTTTACTACACATTAGTGGCCATCCTGTTTCAAATATAAATTTTGTTGTAGCCAGTGAACACTCCATTTTGAAGTTCATATACTTTTTTTGTGCCTGTGAATAGCCCTGAAGCAAGGACGTTTTTTTCTTTTAGAAAAAGTTGCAAGACTTAGGGGGTCATTCTGACCCTGGCGGTCTTGGACCGCCAGGGCAAGAATGACGGAAGCACCGCCAACAGGCTGGCGGTGCATTAATCTCCATTCGCCCCGCCGGGGCCGGCGGTTTTCCGCTGTTTTTGCCCCGACTGGGATAATCCACCAGGGCAGCGCTGCAAGCAGCGCTGCCGTGGGGATTATGACCCCCTTACCGCCAGCCTGTTTCTGGCGGTTTTCACCTCCAGGAAGAGGCTGGCGGTAAGGGGTGTCCTGGGGCCCCTGTACTGCCCATGCCACTGGCATGGGCAGTGCAGGGGTCCTCTAACAGGGCCCCGGACAGCTTTTCTGAAAAGCGCGACGGGTGCAACTGCACCCGTCGCACGCCCGCAACACCGCCGGCTCCATTCGGAGCCGGCTCCTGTGTTGCAGGCCTCATTCCCGCTGGGCCGGCGGGTGCTAACTTGGTTAGCGCCCGCCGGCCCAGCGGGAATGTTGGAATGGGGGACCGCGTTATTGTGGCCGCATGGCGGCCACCGCCCGCCAAGGTTGGAATCACCCCCTTAGTCTGGTCTTGCCAAGTACATCCATATTATATGTTGTGTTCTTGTAGGTTTTTCCTCTTTAACTATAGCAGGGATACTGTTTTTAACAACCTATGTAGTTATGCAAGAGATTCCTTTTCATTTATCTTGTAAGGAATTGTGTATAACATCCATAGGGTTTTCTCATAACATTCATACCTATGTTTTGGGTAAGTTTGTCTACAAACGTCTATAGGTTGCCTGCAAAATGGCATGGTGGTATTAATCTGAAATTACTTAATTATGCTTTAGTGTTGGGCTATTTAGTTTTTATCCACATTTCTTATTACATACTTTGCCTCTTGAACAACTAATGATTCTTCTTGCTGTGCCACTACTTCCTGTTTCATACTATGCTTCTATCTTTTCTGTCCCTAGTATTCTCTTGTCTACAAAGGTTTCTCTCTGCTTCCTGAAAACGTTTTCTACTGGCAGCTACCGCAGGTCTTCCTAGGGGATAAGGTAATGAGGTGACTGTAGTTGAAGTTGACCTTTTTTCCTTTTCTGATCTTTTCTACACATCTTGGTTGGATCACTTCATACAAGCCTTGTGTTTGGTATTCTGAGTGCTAACACAGAAGCATTTGTAATTATATATGCAGTAGAGAAGTCACCTAGTACGTCAAATGTTCTCACTCTTAACCTCGCTGTAATTGACCATATAGACAGATGTACACTCAGTTGTGCACAAAATTCGCAAGAACTGGAGAATTTTCGCCTCTTGTGTGACAGAGACCTATTTGTTCTGGTTTCATCATGCTCAGGCAGTAAATCACACAATGGTCCAATGTTGTGCAAAGGATTCATAGTGTGCCGGAGTGTCTAACATTATGAGCATCTGTTGGAATGGAACAACATCTTGATAGCCTAGTTCTCCATTTGTGATAGATACTTCTAACTGCAGATAGCTCACCTTTTGAATATTTTCCAGGCATCAGACTGGTTTCAGAAAATCTTTAGCACTATCCCTGTAGGTCAGTAGTTGGCATTGTGTGGCTCCACCCCAATGTGGTACCTCTCCAGGAGTGATGGTCCGAGCCACCCATCTCTGCTGAGGTCAGTTTA
The DNA here is from genome assembly GCF_031143425.1 of Pleurodeles waltl. Taxonomy (NCBI): domain Eukaryota; kingdom Metazoa; phylum Chordata; class Amphibia; order Caudata; family Salamandridae; genus Pleurodeles; species Pleurodeles waltl. Next base: position 1,066,777,151 of record NC_090445.1, read on the forward strand.
TCTTTCTGTGCCACCAGTTGCAGATCTGGAACTACTCATTGTCTCATCACAAGTCTATTTCTAAAACATGTATTTTTAAAATACCACTGTGCATGAAAATCCCCACCCACCAAAGCTCTACAGGGTTTAAACCTTACAGTGACTAGCACTTTAAAGTACGTTTTTGGTGGTTGGGGTTGGTCCACAACTCCTAAGCATGTAGAGAATGTGCCCAAGTAAATCTAAATGCTATACAGGAATGCAAAAGGAAGCATGATGTTACCAAACTTTGAAAAATACCACACTGTGACTAGTCTAGGTCAAAAGGGAGCTTGTTATAGCTCCTGAAGTTGTTCTCTCAGCAGATCATTGTTGCTGGGGAAGCCATTGGGTTAGTCGAAAGAGAAGCACAAAAAGTCCAACCATGAACTCTGCCCCTTTCTGCCACTCTCAAACTTCAGAGAAGGCACATGAGCGTCAGCGTGCCTTTTGATCTCTCTCCTGAACTCATTCACCTTTTGAGCCAATTCCGTCCCTCATCCCGAGGCAGCTTGAATTTCTAGGCCATTCTTGGACATACTGCATTTAGAGGAATTTCATGAAACCATGCCTTATCTTTTTGGCACTCTACTGGCTCCCTCCAGTGCCCTTGTGGGCTCCAAGGAACCACTAGGGCCTCCAACTAGAACCCTGCTGCTAGGTTTCCCTTGGCGCCAGCTGAACCCCTGAACCCGCTGTGGGATCTGCACAGGTTTAAGTGCCGCCTTCGGGTCAGATGCTATGAGCTGCACCAGACATCCGAATATTGATGCCAGTGACAGAGAGAGCAGGGCAAACAATTGTGTTCTGACTCAAAGCCGTACTCAACCAAAGCTGCACCTTAAGCCCACTGTACTCTGACACACTGGCTTTGCCATATAGAATGGCTGAAACTCACCACAGTTTTTGCAGACAGATTCAAACAATGATCAATATGATAAAGGGTTGAATTTGTACCTCAATACACAGAGGACAGTTGTTATGAGGAATTACAAGATGCAAGGGATCTGGACATTTCTCCAGACTCCAGATTGGTTGCTCTCCTGGCCCTGCCAAGGAAGACCATTTTGAAGTGGTAATGCAGAGTTTGGCTGAGGTGCTGACCTCCAACTTCCAGCCATGGAGGTAAACGCAGGCATCCTGATTCAGGTCCTTCAACCAAGTCAAACACACACTCGCCCTCCTCCGCCCTTTAATGAGCCCCTAATGGGTATTTTGCTATGCTCATGGGCAAAGCCTTGCCCTAGGCCTTTAGTAAACTGATAACTTCCTCTGTGCCATCATCCGGAACCAGGCTACCTGGCTTTTCTGATGTATTACACAACCCCTGAAAGTTTGGTAGTGCGAGCGTCTGCTAGTTCCATTAACCTTGGATGCCTTCCCTTCTAATCTGCTGAACCGGTAATCAGATCACATTGAGACTTTTGGCAGACGCATGTTTTCCTCTACCAGCCTTCCTCTGCACTTGGTCAACACCAGTTGTCTCATAAGTCTCTACTCATGCACTTTGGGATTCAGTGGCCCTGGTTTTTGCTTGTCATGTCAGAGGATCTTCGGCCTTCTCCCACCAAGGCTATTTAGGACCTTTTGTATTAAGCTGTGGGCTGGATACTACTGACGGCCTAGGTCAGGCAATAGACACCAGTGTAGCTTATAGATAGCTCACCTGGATGTGGTCTATCTTCTCTAGAGGCATCAAATTTTCACTTAAGGACATACACTTTGACGATTCTCGCCTCTTGGAGAAAGACTCTATCCCGTAGCAGTGTAATGATAGTGGGGCCACACACCTTCCATGGGCTTGTCTGCTCCAGTGAGGCATTTTCAACAAGAGTTTCACCACCTCCACAGCTTTGATAGGGGCTACCCATATCATCAATACCAGACTAGACACCTTGCCCAGTGAGCCTTCCAGCCATTTCATGGCCTAGGCTGCTCATCTCTTAAATGACATGCACATCAAGGGAAGCATCCAGCCCCGTCCCCTCTGCGCTCCCACTGCTGCAGTCACAAAACCATGTTAGTGTGTCCTTCTAGACACACAACCACTGTAGTGGAGGCAGGATCTGGCATTTTCTCCCAGGGTGGTGAGCAATTACATCAGGTGGCACATTTTCTGGTCCATGCCTTTTCTCATTCCTTTCCACTCTGCTTCACCTTCCACCACCGTTGGGACGGATGAGAGAGGACCATTTGTTCATGTTGCGCAGGAAGTGCAGACCATTCTGGCCAAAGGGGACATTAATAAGGGTCCTGACATTGAAAGTGGGGACTGGGCGCTACTCTCACTACTTGCTGGTTCTGAGAAAGAATGGAGGTCTCTGTGCTTTTTTTTTTTTTTTTTTTTTTTTTTTTTAGAACTTCGCCCACTCAGCTATCAATGTATCAAAGTCAAACCTTACTCCTTGGTAAACGATCCTGTTCACTAGAAGCATTCTCGACATGGTATAGTTTCATGCCTTTGACCTGGAGTGGAGAGGCCAGGGCATTGAACTATGATCCTGATGTTTCAGCCTCATTCTTGGGTCTCAGTGAGGATAACTGTGAGGCTTCTGGATTTACTGACCTCCTGCATGCTGCTGGCGAAGCATACCACATGGTATATGTTGTTTACCGACGCCTAGCGAGCTATGACTGGCAGATGCATCTGGAGGTGGCTCAGGGTCACTTCCACAAAAGGGGAGAACCCTGACTTGAACTCTTTGCCACTGCTGAGTTCCTAAAAAGATCAGGAAGAACCAGGCCAAAGTCATCCTAATGGCACTGAATTGGTCTTGGAGAATGTGATACCTGGAGCTCCTGAGCACGAGCATCTGTCATCTGATCAAACAGCTGCTTCAAGAGAATATTCTGTCGCTGAGCAGGGAACGGTCCTGCATCAGGGCTGGTGCAGACTTCACCTGTGGAGTTTAGAGATCAAGTGACAACAGTTAACTGCATTCAGTTATCCTCCTAAAGGTATAGATTACATGTTGGCAGGAAGACTCCCTCCATGGAATCTGTATACACCTGCTGTTGGGAAAAGTTTGTGGTTTGGTGCTGTAGTACGCAGACCATTGTAGTACAAGCCAAACTACCCTAATTATTGCTTTTTGAGTTGTCCCTAGCCCAGCACAGACTTCATTGTGGGCACAGTTAAGAGCTGTTTATCTGCTATTTCAGCGTTTTTTGCAGTTACTGAATTAGCCTTCCTGTAAAATCACCTATTGGGATGTGTTTTTTTTTTTTAAAGGGTTGCAGTATTTGTTCCCACCTCCACCTTTCATCATATCTCAGTGAGACTTGAATTTGGACCTCATATTCCTGATTAACCACCTGAGAGGTACTCTTGGCATCTATTCACAAGGTGAGGAATCAGCAGCTAAATGTATCCATCAGAAGAACAGGTCGCTTACCTTCAGTAACGCTCCTTCTGATGGATTTTGTCTAACTGCAGATTCCCCACCCCTCAATTCTGTGAATTGGAATCGTTTCCTATCTAAAAAGATCCCAAATTTAGAGATCTGGGCACTGGTTAAACCAATCTGCTGGTGTGCTTCGTATCTGGGCACACAGCTTAGAAAGCAACTGACGTCAGCGCACCGGGTTACCACTTATATGCAGCTCCGTTTCGAACGATAATGGCATGGATACACATGACTACACCTACCGGTGCACAGAGATACTGCAAAAAAGTTTCCATTTCCAGTCTGATGTCAGGAGAAGACTCACAAAATGAGTAATCTATAGTTAAGGTATCTACCAAAAAGAACGCTGCCGATGGTAAGTAATCTGTTCTCCTCCAAGTGGACACAACCAGTATGTTTCTATAACAATCAGTACAACTATGCTGGTACACAGTATTGAAAGTGTAGTTTGATTTGTGAAACTAGTTTTCACAACATTTTTCTTATATTTGTGATATTTCCATGCCCACGACTCATGCCCTGGAGGGTATAGAGCTGAAAGGTGACATTTACGAGTTGGGTGATGAACCCTAGTAAAGAAGCTACAAACTAAGAAATAAAATCTTTATAGGCAACAGGCACTTCTAGGTGCTCCACCGATTTCTAACTTCTCTCCTAAAATACTCTGCAGTATATTTTGTAGCTAATACAGACACTTTTCCATGTGAAGTAACTTTGGCTGTTCGAAAACAGAGTATGTGGAAAGGAATTTAGTCAGAAACTTGATCTGTGAAGGTGCTAGTTTGCAATGGATTAGCATGGGAATACCCTCTAACCTGAAAGTGTCGCTTAAACAGTGACAGCAGCACACAACTGCTACATGATAAAAAAAAAAAAAAAATGCTGCTCATCTTGATTTAAAAAAAAACAAACAGTGACCCTGTCAGTGTCCTAATTATGCTTTAGCTGCTTTCATTAACTGATTTTGTGTGCCTATTATAAAGAACTTTAGAACTTAACGTTCTGCACTATTTAGGATTCAGCAGGATTACTGAACAACGGTCCATCAAGGGTCAACATTTTGGAATGGCTCTTCCAGTTATGTTTTTTTAGGGTGTCAAACTATGTATGATGTTACTTTAATGCTAATTTAGAATTATTGACAAAAACATTTTCCATGATTAGAGTATATTTTCCTAGTTGTCATCCAGAATGAATATTATCACATCAAAAGATGCCTGTGAATGGTCCTGGCAAGCACAGGGAAGTGATCCTCTGGTTTTGCCTGAAGCCTCATTGTTAATGTTAATCCCACCACCCTGATATACCTCTGTAGCAAAATTGTTGTCCAGAAGTTTTCATTTTTGATTTGTGTTTTTTGGATCATTAGAGAAATAATTTAGCTTGGGTAGACATTTGTTTTAAAATGGCGGATGTGTTGAAGTGTTGATGTAATATTTCAGCAACCATGAGACCTATATACTTAATTTTGGTGTCAAAACATAGGTTTGGGGGGTCAAGTTGTGTTACAGAGACAGAAGATACCTCCTCAGAGCAACCCTTCTGCCATTTTCCAAAAAGGCGGCTATATTAGAGAAAGAAGACATATATGGAAACAAAACAAATAATGGTTTTTAATCCTTTTATGTATTCACCAAACAATGTTTATGATCTGAATATGAAAAAAATAACGTTCATCGCTCCTGGTTCGGACACATTTTCATAGTTCACCTAATTTGTTTCGGCAATCGCTTATTGTGCATTTGCGTAATTTTGAACATTTGAGAAGAGTATATCGAAAGGGGCATATTTTTGTAGCTCAGGTCTTGCAAGTACACATACCCGTAAGTTCTGTGGGTAGAGGCTTTAGACATTTCGTCGGTTTTAGCACCCCATCAATCATAAGCATGAACCAAAACATCTACACATCTTTTGATCAAGTAGAATGCTTTTTTTAATGTGTGCACGCACAGAATGACATTGGTGGTATGTCACTTAGCAGAACTGATCTCTTGAACTCTGCACCGAAAATCTTCTAATGTGTGACAGCCAGAACTCGTTTTCCATACATGCACAAGGTATTTTTCTATGTCTGTAACATTACATCTCAGTAAATCCTTTTAGAAATTTCACAGGTTTAGCAGTTAAAGCTCCAAGCTTTTTTCCAGTTTTGCTCACAGTGACATCACCCGTAAGAATATTTCCTTGATGAGAACACTGGGCGTCTCTGGGTCAAGTTTCTTTTACAGAATATGAAGCGAGATTAAGTGTCTTTTTATGTCTGTTCCTTAATGTATAACTCTGACAATCTTGATTTATGAACATTACAACAAATTTAAATAGCACAATGGATCTCAATAATACCATCGGTGTCATATGACAGTACAATGACTTGATTGGAACCATTTCGAACAGCCCACTCAATGTGTGACACAACACGAATTTCAGCTTCCTTCAATTTGCTGTTTAGTTCTTTAACAATATGGTTCGTACCTTTTGAATATCTCTCTGCAGGCACCAACTCCTCATTGACAATCATTCCACTTGCAATAATTGGAAATTCAGTGTTATCTAAAGCATCAGCAATGTTTTGGTGAGTTAACATCTCCAAGTTTATCTTGTTCGATGTTGCTGACCAGAATTTCTCAAGTTGCACTAGAATAGGTGGTGAAAATTTGATGCAGGCACGGTCATTTGTTCCACTTGTAGACATTTGTTTGATGTTCTCACATTCTTTGATAGATAGTTCAAGATAACTGTCAAAGACAATGTGCAGTTCTTGCAAGGTGCACAATGACTTTGATGTCTGTGGAACAGTCCGAACGACCTCTCCAAAATTTTGCATGGATGAAATCTTGATCATTCGCCATTGTGACATACAGTCCACAGCAGCAGCAGTTTTCAATGAGGACACCTTTTTGAAATGAAATTCTTCAGGTGCTTCACTGGTTTGGCTGCAGCATCTCCATCAAGTAATGTGTTTGTTGGAAGAAGATCATGCAAAAGAATGTCCTTGATGAATTCACCCCTTTCTTTTGCTACATCCATCTCTCTGTGCCTGCCTTGCAAAAGGTTTTTTTGTTGCATGTTTTGTAGCGACTGGTTCGAATAAACTCTTACAATGAGAATTAAAGCTTGGAAGTTTAGCTTTAGTGATTATGTCAAAAAGCCTTTTCTCTTTGAATACAAATCTCTCCTGCTTCAGTTCTGCATATAGCTTTGATCAATGTTCCGGGACATCTAATAGACGTGTCTTTATATCGTTACCCACAGGCTCAGTCATTATACAGAGGTTTTCTTGCCGCTGCATGAAATGAAGGAGGCTGTCAACATGTTTATTAAAATGCTCTTTCCCACAAGCTCATGGTGATGAACAGTTTCACGATGGTCCTTTAATTTTGTATTTGTCATCTCTCTGAAAACATTGCAGATAGAAAGGACTTAATTGTAAACCAGCTGCCATTAAGCAACATAATCACTTTTACGTGTCTGACCAACAACTCCCTTGGAGCTTTTCGGCGATCTGTTGATCTTCTGTTGCAGTATCATATCTAGAGTCACAGAATTGAGCCTGCCCTCTCTCTTTCACCTCAAAATGTCTTTGGACTAATTTTCTACCTCTGGCTTCTTCACTCTTCCAAATGCCAGGACCATATTCAATCAAATTCACAGAACATAGTAATTAGTGACTCCACAGTGTTTACATGCAGCTCTCAATCACCTTCCCGATCAGCATGTACCAAGTTTTTCACTAGAGCTATTGTGTAAAAACAGTTATCCAGAACTTGCAAAGTTCTGATTTTTCTTCACATTCTTTGACAAACTCTACAAACTTGTTTTTGAGGTTTCTGATTTTGAACTAAGTGAATTGAATGTTGCCTGGCTTTGCATTATGTCTTTTGAATGAAGTGCACACAGTACCTTGCTCACTTCTTAGATAAGATGTGCAAAACCTAATTTGTTATTTTTCCAGAAAGAATTCCTACACAATGTTTCTATGTCCTCAGATATGATGAGCATACCTTGTAACAAATGAATATAATGAGTTCCATTCAATACTGATTGGACAGTTTTTCTTTCAAAGATTTCACCCTCAATAAGTGCATCGTCTATGCCACATCCACTAAGATAACTTCCTGCACACCTCAACGCAACTTTTGTCATGTGGAGCAAGTCCATAATTGAATAAAAATATTTCATTTCCACTGGTTTGTGCATACAAAATGTCAGCTACAGCATGGAGAGCACCTTAATGCAGGAAATTGGCAGGATAGGCTGGTCTTCAAGCTGAGCACTCACATTTTGGAAATTGTTTAGAGCAGTGTATACTGTTGGGTAGTTTGTGATTGGAGATTGTTTTACTGGCAAATACCCAACCTTCTTCAGTGGGACGGTATTCTGGGAGATCAAAGCATGAATTCTAGCCCATGGAGGAACTGGCTTTTCTTCATTCTTCATTCCGCACCGAATAAGCGATATAATAAATTCCGTAAAGTCAGCTTTGCGGACCACAGCACCAGGTAGAAGAAGGTCCATGTCCTCAGCCACTTTGAAACTTTCTGATACACTGGGATGTTTTCGATGGCTTGTAGTGAGTTTGCACATGTTGGCAAGGTGGTTGGGTGATAAGTTTGAAGCTTTGTTTGTTTATGCCTACAGCTGACACAACTTGTTTTCCAGCAGCTACTTCATTGGTACAGTCTTCAAATAGCCCCATGGCAGTATCGTGTGTTGGATGTTCCAGACAAAGAAGAGCTGTCTTCAAAATTAAAATTATCAAGAGCAGCAATTGTAAATCCTTTCCTGGTAAAGCAACTTTAAAGTGGGGTGCTGTCGGATTCACAAGACTTTAAAGCATGAGCTGCTAACAAGTTCCTGCATTGTACTATGTCATTATAACTTTTCTGAAATACCAATCTCATTCATTGAAATGATTAGCTCGATGCTTTTCCATTTGTCATACACTGCGTGGGCAGTCGTGTAGCGGAGTTTTCTTTTTGCTGTGATATAATTCATAAAACAAGATTTGGAACAGACAGTACATTTGCACAGCATAAGCCTGTTGGTTCATGGGATTGTCTTCCATTTGTCGTCGCTTATCTTCAAAGCCATCATCAGTATTATCAGCTTCTGTTCTGAAATTAAGAACTTTAGTTTGTAACAGTTTTGCTTTGATGAAATTAAACACAACGTTAAAAATTTTAAGACGATATCAGGCATCCTTGTTGACTTCCGTGATTTGCAGAACTGTGTTGCATCTATCATTAAATCCAACATCTAAATCTTTCAGGATGTTACATAAAATGGTTCCTGGTGATTTTACTGTATCCTGTGATCTTATTTTGGCCGCAAGAACTTCAGGAGTCAAATCTACTGAGAACACCATAAGTGCCTCATTCTTTTTGGTAGACCGACAAAAACAAATTCTGTCATTCTACATTGTCACCAGAAAAATCTTAATTTCATTATTATGGATCAATACAGTTTCATCAATGTTGACCATTATTTCTCTGATCTTACTGAGTGTGAACCCGTAAACCAGCACTTGAGTGGCTTTAAAATGTAAGTTTTGTTAGTGAGTGCAAACTTAACTGAAGGCTCGTGGTTACTTTACTGCTGGGAGCTCATTGTACATTCAGATTTCCGATTGTATGCATGCTTGCAGTTCGGGTGAGCATATAGATCTGCTGCAGATGCATTCACCTCACTGTTCAGATCCGCTACTCAACTGAAAACTTCATCTTGAAAGAAACTAGTTGCAGCTAAAACATGTTTGCCCTTTGAGACTCACATACTCTCTACTTTTTTCTTTTGTCAATCCCTTTGGCCCCTGTTCTGGTTAAACCACAGATAACACATTGAAGATCCTCTGCTTTCTAATCCGTTGTTGGAGGTGGATGAGGGTAACTGTCGATTTTCTAACTGGATGGGCATTGGATTTGGTTGTCATCGCTTTCTCAGAAAACTCTAATCCTTGTTGTGATTCACTGGTTTCTGCTATTTTTGACAAAAAATTTTCCAGGCATTTCCGCATTTTATACGACTTGTAGCACTTGTTACAGTGATAAAATATTTGATCCTCTTCACCCATCAGTTTCAATCTTTTGAGAAATTCATCTTGCCATATTTCTGCAGCATCTCAACCCCTCATCCATTCAGCCACGGTTGATGTTAGCTTTTCTTTCGGATTAGTTTGGCATATGTTGCATTTTTCTTTGTTGAAGGAGTCCTCAGAATTTGTAGTTAGGAACACTCTGTCAGGAGGTAAAGATCCTCTGCTACCACCTGCTTAACTCAATGTTTTAGAACCTGCATCAACGGAAAACCTGAAACAAAAACAATATTAAAATAAATTACCAATATGATTGCTAAAACACATAATAGAGCTGTCATTTTGGAAACTTGTGGAAGGGTAGCTCTGAGGTGCTTTTGGTCTTCATAAGACTACTTGAACCCCAAACCCTATCTTTTGACACCAAAATGAAGTATATTGGTCTCATGGTTCCTGAAAAATTAGAACATCACTTGAACACATCTGCCATATTTAAAAATGTTATCCAAAAAACATCGACCCATAATAGCAAAGTCTACCCAGCTAATTTACTTCTCTAATGATAAAAAAACACAAATAAAAAATGAAAATCTCTGGACAACAATTGTTTTAACGGAGGTATATCAAGCAAACAGCACTATGTAGGTGATGCCTCTGATGGAGTTTGCAAATCACCTTTTATTGTAAACTCCATAGAATTAGTCCTTCTAAAGCATTTTGAATTGATTTTTGAATTGGACCCAGATATTAACATGGGAAGGGCAAGTAACTCCTGGCTCAGTGGTAAGGGATTTGGGTGTTGTAAAATGGAAATGGATCTGATGTTAGAGGTAGAGCTTTAAAGGCAATTGCCTTTCAAGAAAACACTTCATGGAAAGGGTGAGGACTTGGCCCAAAAGTCCTAGATCTGTTTTTGAAATTAACTTTAATAATAATGGTTCATCTCCACAGGTTGGATCCTACGGTGGACGTCTACAATACACCCTGTCTTACAATGCTGGGATTCGGGGGTCCCCTCTGCCAGATGCAGATATTCAGATTACGGTATGCCAAATCAGAGCTTCCTCCAACTTTTGGGGGCAAGGAGGAAGAATGGAGAATGCATGTGTTCGCATGACCAATGCTTTGAATCAGTTGGTTGTTCTGTGTATGTAATCTTTGTTTTAGAATAATATGATCATGCATGCCTGACTTACAAAAAGTATTACAGATATCCAAATAGAATGTTGCACACTTTTAGAAGTGTCTGCCTTTATTGTCTTGATTGTTGAAGTATTGGTTGTATTTTCAGCACGTACATTTAGCTAGCATTGCACTTAATTTTTTCCTGTTGTGACCCCTATTTTCCTGCACATGTTACTTAGCTCCTACAAAAGTTAATTTGTCCTTGGGATTTTAAGCACCATGCGTCTAGCCCTAGACCACGCTCTATAAACGTTAGCCAGAACAGTTGCGACCATGAATAAACTACTTGAATTGTCGTAAATGTGCATGATTGTACTGTGAATTTACAGCAGAGTAAATATTCTGGTATGATTTTGCATGCCAGCCATCAATGTTTCCAACCATTCTACATATCTGCAGTTAAATCCTGCCACCTGGTAGCTATTACATTACAAGGATAACTTGAGGGAGAATGTTGGTTAAAAATATTTGCCATTTAATCAACTTTGGTTTCATATTTCTTGCTCATTTTTTTCTGTTTATATTCTATCTGTCTATGTATCTTTGCTTGTAGCATGTGTTCCTGTAGATAAACATTCTTTGCATATTCCTGCTATCTAGTGATGGGCTTGAACGTTTTCAAATTTCTCGAGTCTCAATAGGTAATGTAACTCCTCCTCTTGGTGGACATTGTGCATGGGTAGCAAATCCATGTTAGTTAGGTTTTTATTCCCCTGTCATTGGGTTCAGAGTTTACTGAGACGGCTCCAAGTTTGTTGCATGCTGAAAATGTTTCTTTCTACCTGTATGGTTCCTTTTCAATCCTGGTATGGCAGATAGGTTAGTCACTGTTCCTTTGTCTCACCTGTACCTCAGTGCCTCTAGAAACACCAAACCCCATCATTCAACGCCTGGGACATTGGGCTGTCTGGACCACTTGAGCTGTGTTTCTTTAGGCATCCAACACGAGAAAATGCTTATCTCACATGGGTGATTGAACATACACCCTTTCAAAATTGACCTTTCTGCAATTCCAAATACCTGTGGGTGGACCACCACAATGTGTGCAACTTGTACCTGTCTCCTGACCAGGACAACCCTTCCTCTGTTGTGCCTTGCCTGTTCTGATTCAAAAAGATGCTGAGGTATCGCAATAAGCAGCATTTGACACACCGCTATATGTACCATAGAACAGACTTCAGATCTCTGTGGAAGAAGATTCCTTTAGTGCCAAAGAAAAGGAAGATGCTTACCCATCTGGACTCCCAGCCTTGCAGAGCTACCCAGCCTGGACAGCCTTTTCTAGCATGTCAAAGCATGAGATGCTTGAGGACATTGAGCTGATATCAGAGACCAGTGACCTTCATACTAGGACTACATCCAGGGTTGTGAGTATACCATGAGGCCCTGAAGCACATACCACAAAGCCACAGACTCAAAAGAAGGCCCAAGATGAGGCTGAGCACTGCTCCTGCAGGAGTTGGGTGTTGAGCCCCTAGCAAGGATGTAAACAGACCCTCTCCAAACCCCTGCCACCTTTGGCTTACGGTCAGCACTGGTAAAAGGCTTTAGAGCTGATCAAGCCTCCTTTGCCAGAAGGCCAAGTTCCTTCTTGACTTTGGTTGTCTACACTACCCGCAAGCGCATCTATGTCCAGGCCATTGGTGATAGTCTACCACCTGCCAAGGAAGAGTAAACAAGCAACATTCAAGAGGATAAAGGTTGGGGCAGCAACTCATCGCATATATCCAATTATGTTGCACTCCTCTCCAGGTATAATAGGGCTCAGTAGGAGGAGATGCATGTACTCTTTAGACAAGGGAGAGGAAATAGTCCCAGAGCAAGATAATCTCTAATGCTAGTGTCCAATGTGTGTTAGATGTTCCGGACACAGCCTCTAGTGTATTCCTCAGGCATCGGTCCTTGTTCCTGATCTCCTGGTTTAAACCCAAGACCCAGCAGCATCTCCTCAACTTGGCATCTGATGGAAAACACCTCTTCATGCCCCAGGTTAATTTGATGCTGGAGAAAATAAAGAAAGATATGGAGACAAAGATCTATGAGGATGCTACAGATTTCACCATACAGGGACTTCTTCTGTGAACAGCAGCCCTGTGGTGGATCAAAAACAACTAAGCCCAAACAGCATTGCTGCTCATTGGGGCAACAGCAGAACCTTCACCAGCAAGATGGGATACAGCCCCAGAGGTAAGAGAAAAGGTGGCTCCAATAAAGGGGATTCCACCTTCAGGCAGTGACATGCCAAGCATTCCCTTCCCACAGTACACATGTCACCTGTTGGGGGGAGGATTCAAGATTCCTTCTCTCATTGGGAGGAAGTCCCATCTGACCAGTCCACCATAGCTATTGCCTTAAATTACATACCACGCCTCCCAACATTTTACCCCACATGCTCTCTCTGGCAAAATGGGGTGTATTATATGGTGTGGTTGTGTAACCTCAACATGTAATACTCTTACCAATCCCTTTAGGACCCTTAGGTTTCTTTGTTAAACTTTCAGCTTAACCCTGGGTAACTGTTTCTGAACAGCAAGGGCTGCACAGTGTACAAGAGTAAAACATTTAAACAGCACTAAACAGTTGAAGAAATCGATAAAAATAGACTGTTTTTGGACACCACAACAAAAAGATCCAGCAGAATGTTCCAGTGATATAGAAATTACAAGGTAGAGCAAATCAAAGTATTTTACTCAACAGTGAACAAGAAATTGAAAATTCACTACATTTGACACTCAGACATTTTTCACTAAAATGTTTGCGGTCATTTGGAATAGCCTTCGGTGACTAGCTCTAGTGGGAAGCCAGTCGGGGGAACCAGCAAGGTCCTCAAACGGTTACCTCAGGAGGTGAAGCAGTTTTCATGTCAGATCCAGGCACTTTTATCCTTTGCAGGGCTTTCCTCTGGAAGTGGTCTTGATGCAAATGATGAAGGATGTTGAAGATGCTCAAAGGGTGATGTGGAAGCGATGCAGTCCACAATAGTCTTGCTGCGACTACTCGGTCCATGAAGGTAGTGAGGCAATACTTGACACAGTCGATATCCTTCGAAGTTCTCTTGGTGATGGCAGAAGTTCTGTCCCTACTGGAATACCAATCGCCTAGTACTGCGGTCCTGGGCCAATACTTCCTGGGTTGATCACTCGTCCTCTGGAGGTCCCAGCTGCACTTTGACAACACTCCCGGGTTCATCGAACTCTGGTGCAACTTTGTGCATCCTGTCCTGGTCCCTAGTGCTTGTACGGTGGTGGTTGGCGGTGGCTTGAAGATTCTTGGCTCCCAGCTTGCCCCGGCAGGCTTCTCAACAATTGTGTCCCTGTGAACAAGAGGCCAGCTCACTGGCTCTTGGATTCTCTTGCTTTGGTTGGGTTCTGGAGATGGCTTCTCCTCGAGCATGACTCAGCAGGCACAGTCCCTCTTTGTCAGCCACTAGGTTCCACGGTGCACCAAGGCAGTCCTTCTAATCTAGTCAAGATCTGAGTTTGGAATGCCAGGGGTGCCCTTCATATGCCCAGAGAATGCCCTCAGGGAAGGCCAATAGGCTACTACGTTCCCTCCCACCTGATGTCTACTTCCTGCGAAGTGTGGCATCTGAGCATCCTAATATCCACAGTTCAGCCCACTTCCTATATGGCAGGACCCCTCTCCTGGCATGTGGAGCTCCCTAGCCCAACCCAGAGGGGTGGCCACCCATGGGCCTATACGTCCCTGGGAAACTGGTTTGACAACTGGTTTCCCCTTACCTGTCAAGTGCCAGTCTGTCTGCCTCAACAGTCAATCAGCCCCACTCCCAAGTGTTACCTATTTGCCATTCAAAGGCAGCTTCTCCCATAAAGCTCGGCTTTTGGGCCAACACCCATTTGGCTACCTGGAGGAGGGAGTTGAAACCTTCCAGAGTAGGTCCCTATTGTGTCCTTTTCTGGGAGTCATGAGCATGTCTCTCCAGGAGGGCAGAAACCTGTCTCAGTGACAGGACCCTGTGTCCAACCAGTATGGGCACTGGGGAATAAAGGCAACAAAGTGGCAACTTTGCTAAAGTTGTGCACTGCAACTTATCTTAATTTCGACCTGAGAATCAAGTTAGTCTTAAAGTAATGATTTGTTATCTTGGATGGCCCACTTTAGTTGCACCATTCCAAAGTTAGCACAGCTGAGGGGCAACCAAGTTTTTCCACAGAAAAGACGACAATTTCATGTTTTTACTATCAGAACCTGTAAAATAACATGTTCTGTCTGTGGGATACGTTGCACGGTGCCCTAGGACTCAATGGGTCTGCCATACTTCTGACTTGCATATATACCAGAGGTAAGTCTGCATTTGCAGTTACTTTAAGTGGCAAAGTTAGTCTGGCAGTTAAAACTGCACTTTCAGTCTGAAACCCTTAGTACCATTTACTAGGGTATTACAGGTAAGTTAGCTTGGCCAATTGGGTGATAAACTGGTATTTCAAATTGGCTAAGAGTGAGGGCACCGGCACTGACGTCTGCTTAGAAGGCCTCAGTGATCTTTAAGTCAAAAAAACAGTGGCATCAGTCCAAAAACGTATGGGTGGCCATATAGAAAGGACATTTCCTTACCCAACCCACCTCCAAACAAAAGGTGATGAGCACGGGTGATACTTTTCATCTAAGTGGAAGAACCTTGAAAGGCCACCCACATTGGCATGGTAAGTCCCAGGTCTGTCTTCCACTGTGAAGTCTATTCCATGTAGGGAAACGGGCCACATCAACAACTTGGGGTTCTTTCCTCTCATCTGCATCAACCGTCTAAGAGGCCTGGGGTTGGATTAAACTCTGAAGTAAGTCCCAAACAGGTAGAGTCTCTGCTTCTTCAAGGACCAAACCACCGTAAAGGCTTCCCTCTCAATGGCACACAACAAAGGCTACCCTCTCAGTGGCACTCCAGCACTGCTGTCTGGGGAGGAGTTGCCTGCTAATGAAGGTGACTGACTGATCCTAGTCCAAATCATTCACTTGTGACAACACTGTCCCAATCCCATGTTCAGAGGCAACTGTCTGGACAATAAATTCCTTACTCAAGTATGATGCCTTCAGGACAGGCACTGAGCATAGTCAAATGGTACAGCAGGTTTACTAAGGAGCAGAACAGAGGCATTGCTTTCTCAGTACAAGCTGCCAAGCTCCAGAGTTCACTACTGGGAGAAGTCCCTCTTTTTGGCATGGTTACCCCGATTTTTCGCCTGTTGTCAGTGTGCTTAGACTTTTTTCACTGGGATCCTGCTAACCAGGACCCCGCTGATTGTGCTTACTCCTCTAAACCTGGTTGCCTTGGTACCTTTACACCCCACAGTTGGCATACTGGTGTACCCCTATAAGTCCCTAGTATATGGTACTTGGGTGCCCAGGGTACTGGTACACCAGTGGTCCCCTCCATGGGCCGCAGCATGCATTATGCCACCCATGGGAAGCCCATACAAACTGTCTCTGCAGGGCTGCCATTTGCAGCCTGCATGAAAAGGTACATGCACCCTTTCACTGCTGGTCACTACAGCAGGTCACTGTAAGTCACCCCTCTGGCAAGCCCTTCCAGCCCTAAGGGAAAGGTGCAGGTACCTGTGTGTGTGTGTGTGTGTGTGTGTGTGGACACCCCATCATTTCAGGTGTCAAAAGTCTCATGAGAGCTTCCTTTACAGTTTCAAAAACCCTCTGACATTGCTTACTCCAAATCACCTTTCTGGGCTGTTTCTTGGAGATCGGTTTTGGTTAGTGGTGCCTCCATTTTACCATAAACTGTCACAAATCTCCTTTAATATCCAGATAGGCCAAGGAAGGCTCTGACTTGAGTCAGGGTCTTAGGAGCTTCCCAGACCAGATGTGTTCGAATTTTGGGGTGTAGAGGTTGTACATGAACTTCACCCACTTGGTGAACCAAGTACACAACAGAACCTTGCCGTATCTGGCACATACTTGTCTTGACAGTCAGACCTGCCTGCTGCAGGGCCTGAAGCACTTGAGGTGGACAAGGTGATCTCCCAGGTTGAGCTAAATTCAGCGGTATCAAGATAAGCTGCACTGAAAGTCTCCAGACCTGAAAGTACTCTGTTCATCGACCTCTATAAGGTGGCAGGTGTACTTTTCAACATAAAAGGCACCCCTATGAACTGAAAGTGGCCTTAAGGTGTAGAAAAAGCTGACCTCGCCTTGGTTTCTGGTATGAGGGCTATCTGCCAATAACCTGAAGTGGGAAGGGTATGCCAGACATGAGTCCGGTGCACACTATGCCACCAGATTCTAGCTAGCCTGGCTGAAGAGGGGTGATACGCCGAAACCGGCCCGAGCATGCTTGTTTCTGGTCCAGGGAAGACCTGGCCTGACAGTTCAGGCTGGACTCTTCCCATGGGAAACAGGGTCAATACTGATTTGCATATGGCTGGGTCCAAACTGGAATGGCAAGGTGAGGAAAAAAAACTGATGGATTAAACCCAGATCTGTGACTGGGGGTGAATTTTTGACTTGCTCTACATTCCATCCATCAACTGTTCTTTTTGCATCAGTCTTCTTTGTTGGCACCAGGTCTTCCCCCTGAGGGTTATTATTAATTGATAAAGCGCATGGCTACTCCAGAGGAGTTGGGCTTATCCTGGGCCCGTGGACCTTTAATGGCTGGGTGGCCAGCCCTCTGTCCCCTCCTCTTAGCTGTGGGGCCTTGGTCCATAGTTTCAAGCTCAAGGATCTCCTGACTCTCCTTCAGGGCCTTTTGTGCTCTTGTACAGGCACATACCCATTATGGTAGCCCCAGCATGGTTGCATGGGTCCTCCTCTCTACTTCTGCCCAAGCAGAGGTTTCCAGGGCTTACCACAGTAAGCATTTTACAGGGATGGCGAGAACATAGCTACCTTCCTTGGACCAGTAATCTCTCCCTGCTCATTCTATCTCTGCCTGATCCCAGGGAGATCGCAGGTATGTTCTGAGAGCTGATCCTGCAGACTGTAGTCATCCCACTCCAAGTTGTCAGTCGGCTAAGTTTGAGAAGGACAAGAAAAAGTCTAAGCGTTCTTCTGCTCTCATAGCAAGCACTGTGCTTCTAGGCCTTGCTCCCGCACTCCACCTATGCAGATAGCAACAGGGTTTGTTCCACACTTCCTCGAGTTTTCAGGGCTCAAGTGACCAAGCCCAGCTCAGGAAGTTGACACAATAAACTCCATCTTTGGGCTAACTGCTCCCTCTGACATGCTTTTGAGTCCCATGGAGCTGAGAAGTGCCCTTAATGGGTTACCTCTCTCGGGTCCACCACAGATGCCACCTCGGCCCCCTGAATTCCTTCCCAGATCCAGACTGAGACTGTCATGGCACCTACGCCGTTCCCAGTTCACCCAAAACAGTTTCTGGTGCCACTGATCCTACTTGAAGAGAAACCTAGCCTCCTCTCTGACTGCAGTTTGGCACCACCGCAACGCTGTTCGAAATCTACTCCAGCACCGTTCAGATTGCATCAACACAATCTGTTCTTGCCCCTCCCCACCTCCTTACCCCCCCCCCCCCCCCCCTTGACAATCCATATTCCTAAAGGATGGTGATGATGATGAAGAGGTTTATTTAGGGTAATGGCTTTTTGGGGGATGATTTCTACCAGGAAGAAAGCTATTATGAGGATCTGGGTGACGCCAGTGGTCTGGACACCCCACCAGACTCTGGCCTGGTTTGTCCTCTGGACCCTGCAATGGAGGAAGGAGCGTCTTTCGCTGTGGTGGTACGAAGAGCAGCAAAGGTCCTTGACCTACAGCTACCCTTTGTCAAGGTCAAGGTCTTGATAGAAGTGCTTCAATAGTATACAGGATGATTGCCCGTCACCAATGCCCTGCCCCCAGAGACTCTGCCTTCCTCACCCATTATTCCTCTCGTTAGAGCCCGATGGTGCAGGCCTAGATGGTCAACCTTTATCAGAGCAAATTCCTTACCAATTCTACTGAACAGGGAATAAAAGAGGTTGGAATCCCTTGGGAAGAAGATCTTTTCTTCTACCAGCTTGGCTTTGGGGCCAGTAGACACCATATGTCTCTTTGGTGAATATACTCACGCCTTGTAGGACTCGGCAGCTCAGCTTGAATCAAGTGCTTATAGACAGCTGGGACGCAGCAAAGTTCAGCATTCTGTGAGGACTGAACCCCACTGTCGCACTACGCAGGGCTCTGGCCTCAACAGTGGCACTCCACCTGGTTGAGATTGGGGTTTTCAGGGAATGTCCAATCTTCCCTGATAAACATGCTTTTAAACACCTCCTACCTCTTTGGCAATAAGGCAAACATGGAACTTGAGCGCTTTAAGGCAAGCTGAATCACCATCATATCCCTAGGTGTCTCCTTGTGTTCCAGACAACAGCGGCAATCTTCCTTATGGCCCTCCATTGGTCCATACGGGGCTCCCATATGCATCTGCAGATCCAAACTGCCCTTACCCCAACCCCCCTTCCCACACTTCCCTTCCCCCAAATATCATAGGCCAGCAGGCTTCTCTGCCCTTTCGTGGTCAGGGACGTGGATACAACAGAGGATTTGTAACGCACACCCAGTATACTGTGCAGTCACCTCCACCACCACATCACCATGACAACCTCCAGCTGCTGCAGCATCTAGAATGCCTTAGTTGGTCATCAGCACAGTAAACCCATCGCATTGGTGGCAGGATCAGGGACAACTGCTCAAATAGCAAAGAATAACCTCCAACAAGTGAGTCCTGCAAATCATGCAGCAGGTTTATGCCCTTCCGTTTCTGGAAACCTCCGCTTTCTTGCCACATTCCTCAAAATGGCTTGCCTTGGACCATCTCTTCTTGCTCTTTCAGGAATTGCAGGCTCTGCTGGCCAAAGGAGCCATAGAAACGGTGCCAGCATCACAAGTAAGGCATGGTTGTTTTCACACTTCTGGTGCAGAAAAAGAATGGAGGCTTGTGTCCTATCCTAGATCTGTCATTAGCTACCTCCAGACTGCGGCAAAGTTCCTCATCTTTGGGATTAACTACCAACATACCAAAGTCACACATGGCTCCGTCTCAGATGCTCCCATTCATCTGAGCCATTCTGGATACAGTTCGGTTTGTGCCTTTCCCTAAGCAAGCAAAATCCAGGACAGTCAGGCTATGGTCTCGATCTTTCAGCCTTGGTCCTGGATTTCAGTGAAGTCGACGCTGAGGATGTTGGGAGTGCAATCCTGCTGGTCAAATACGCGGGGTACCATATGCAGGCTCTGCAATGGCATCTGAAGGCTCAATGGGCAGAATGACGGGACCTTTCTGATCACCTCCTAATTTTGGAGGAGACTGCAAAATATCTGCAGTGGTGGTTGCTGGACTGCAGTATGGTTGATCATCAGACCTATATCCCTTCCTCAGCCAGCTCTGACAGTGGGGACCCAATGTGCACCCTCTGGGTTGGGGTGGCCATCTGGAAGAGGTGGAGAGCAAAGGCCTCTGGTCTAAGGCAGAGTCCTTTCTTCATATCAACCTTCTGTAGCTGAGGTCCAGCCGCTTGGCATTGAAAGCCTTTTTTGCATCCTTCAAAGAGAGACTGGTACAGGTACTCACAGACTATAGCACTGCCATGTGGTACTGAAGCACACAGAGCTGGATGGGGTCACAGACCTTCTGCCAGAAAACCCTGTGCCTCTGGAAATGATAGGACCACCAAGGAAATTTCTTAATGGTGATTCACCTGACAGGATTGTTGAATGCCAGGGATAGAAGCTTAGCGTGCAGCATTTAGCGGCTCACAAGTGGAATTTTCACCTATAGGTGGGGCAAGGTCTCTTCTGTGGATGGGGAGAACTTTGGCTTGATCTGTTTGCAGTTGCAGAGAACCTGTAATGGCACATCTTGGCGTTGGAAGTTCCATGGTGCTCGCAGAACCTGGAAGACTGGTAGGAGCAATACGTTTTTCCTCTAAGGAGCTCCCAGAGTGCATGGAATCATGCCACCACCAATACTGGCGTCCGAATTGATTGATGATTCCGACATGTTTGATACCAAACATGCCTAGGTTTGGAGTTACCATTATGTAACTGGACCATAGGTAGTGACCTATTGCCAGTAGATAGCTAAAATGGATTCCTCACACTTAGGAAGTCCAGGGAATGGGAACTGGAGTTCGTAGGGGCACAGCTGCTCCTTCTGGGGTGTTCACACACAGGTACCTGCACCTTTCCCTTAGGGCTGGAAGGGCTTGCCAGAGGGGTGACTTACAGTGACCTGCTGTAGTGACCAGCAGTGAAAGGGTGCATGTACCTTTTCATGCAGGCTGCAAATGGCAGCCCTGCACAGACAGTTTGCATGGGCTCCCATGGGTGGCATAATGCATGCTGCGGCCCATGGTTGGGGGGACCACTGGTGTACCAGTACCCTGGGCACCCGGTACCATATACTAGGGACTTATAGGGGTACCCCAGTATGCCAACTGTGGGGTGTAAAGGGTACCAAGGCAACCAGGTTTAGAGGAGAGAGCACAATCAGCTGGGTCCTGGTTAGCAGGATCCCAGTGAAAAAAGTCTAAGCACACGGACAACAGACGAAAAATCGGGGTAACGATGCCAAAAAGAGGGACTTTCCCCAGTAATGAACTCTGGAGCTTGGCAGCTTGTACTGAGAAAGCAATGCCTCTGTTCTGCTCCTTAGTAAACCTGCCGTACCACTTTCTTCTCAGACAAACTGGTTTCAAGGACACAGGCATCTTTCTAGACTAAGATTGTGATGCTGTTCCACGTCTGTCAAAACCTATCCTTGCTTATGTTCTATGCTCTGTCTCACCCATCTAAGGAGGAGGAGAGACTCCTCCATTTAGAGCCCAAGTGAGCTCTAAGTTTGTATACTGATTGTACAGAAGCACACCCTTTGGAGGAGCATCTGATTGTGAGGTTCACTGGAGGGAGAAAAAAAAAGCCACAGCTGTGCAGAAAAAAAACACCTGCAGCTGAATTGTGTTTTGTAGTATGATTTGCTGTGTTGGCCGGAAAGCAGTCTCTGGAAGAACTACTTGCTCATTCTACCTGGGCCAAAGCCCGTACCACTGCATTAGCACTCAGAGACCCTCTCCTGGACGTTTTCCGGGTAGCTAGGTAGGTGTTGCTTCATACGTTCATAAGGCACTAATGTCTGGGCAGTCACATTTGCCTAGAGGAACGTTTTGTCCACTTAATTCTCCAGGGCTTTCTGGTTCAAGTCCATTCACAGTCCCACCTCAGAATAGGTACTGCTGTGGTATCTATTCAAAAGGTGAAGAAATTGCGGGTAAAAGTTAATCAGAAAAAATGTTACTTTCCTTTAGAAGCACTCTTTCTTGTAGACTATCTAGCCACTGATTCCTCACTTCCCCTCCCATACTCCCTGTTCTGTAATTGGATTCTATCCATTAATAAGATGTCATGTGTAGGAATCTGCACACTGGTCACAACTAATTTGCTATTGGAGATTTGCATCTGGGGAGGTGCACCTCCTTTGAAAGCAACTGATGTCTGGGCACGGAAATGACACCTATGTTGGCTCTGCACATCCTTTCCGGAGCAGAACAGTGTCAGTGTGGAGCTGCACAGTGGCACTGGTGCACATTGATACTGCTGAAAAGTTTCCAGATCCAGTCTGACACCTGGAGATTATTCAAAAGCTGGGAAATCTGGAGATAGATAAAGTCTCTGCTAGAAAGATTGGTACCCAAGGTAAGTAACTTGTTCTAAGCAATTTTTAAAATGCATTCCTACGAAGCCCAAGAAAAAATCTATCTTAATTTTGAGGTTTTCAGTGGAAAAAGATGACAGAACCGAATAACGTAAGCATTGTATTTCATAGTGTAAAACCAAACTTAAAGTACAGATTAAACTGAGTGACTGAAAGGCCTTGTTTCATGTGTAGTTCATGAAGAAAGCTTGAGTAGAAATTCTAAAGTAAATGGCATAGTGCCTAAATGTCTGAAGGCGGGAAGGCATATTGAGTGCTGTTAAAGGAGCAACTCGGTCTTATTCATCTACATTTGAATGGTATTGTACATGTGATTTGAGTGTTGATGTAGATCAAGAATCTGTCTACAGAGAGCCCTCTGATAGTCTGACCCAGTCAACTACACTATCAGCACTCTTTAATTTCCCTCTCTTACAGGGCAATGACATAATGCTGGTGGCCTTCCAGCCTGAGCTACGGCCTAGAGAACCCAGGAACTTTGAAATAACTTTCAGAGAGGTAAGGAATCCTATAGTGTGTTAAAAGCCTTTTGTTTACCACTAACTATCCTGTTTAATGCCTCACTAAGAAGCTACTCTTCGTGTTGGTTTTCATTTAGTTATCCCAGTTTCTCATGTGAAGGATTCCCATTTAAATGTACTGCTCACAGGTTATCACACCCATGTAATCTATGTTGCCTTTCCATCAAATGTGTTAATGAACATAACCACTGCTGCATAAGTGGCACCTGCTAGTTAGCCGGCAGATAGCATTAGCTAATATGTAAGTGGGTGCTTGTGATTTGGGCGAGACCCAAAAGAGGGGAAATCATTGGATGAGGAGAAAGTAACAAGTAAGAGCGAGAGTAGATGATACAGTAACCAGATACTGATTTTTCCAAAGGTGCCATAACCAGGGCCACTGAAATTGAGTGGTACTGGAGGCCCAAAGTATGCCACGGTGTGGACTAAATTATGTGCCAAGAAGAGGCAGATTATGTGGCAGTGTGTGGCACATTCAGTGGCAGTATTTTGCTATTTGTCATTTTAACATACGTTAATACTGTCAGGACAAAAGGTGCACCTTCTTAGTGTCAGTTTAACAGCTATTTTCACATGAAATGTGAAGCAGTAACCACCGCCAAGGGTCCACCACTGTGCAGCACTGTTGCTCTTTTTATTGCCAACATCTGGTCCATTTGAGCCAGAAGAAACTTTGTGTTGTAATTTGCAGGTTGGTTATGCAGCAAATAGTGGAGTATTTGCTGCATCTATATATCCATAATTATGTGTAAAACTGTGGAATCGCATAGTTATTTTATCCCTGGTAATACCCTGCTCGTTCGCCTACTCCCATGGTTCAGTTAAGAATGTTTGTCTTCATTATAAAAACACAACCGACACTCCATGAACTTCAGGTTAGGTGAGATCGCAAGATGGGTATAGTGTTGCAATATAATATTGGAAAGCTAGTATAGGTAGAGAAGCAGAGGGGAAAAAGCAACCAGGAAACAGATGGCACACTGCAAGTAACCTTAAATGTTTAAATGGAAATAGAATGAGTTTCTCCTTAAAACAAAAAAATCTCAAAATGTCATCTTTGAAAAGGAATTGATTGGACTCTCATAATGTATAGTTTGAACTAGGAAAGTGCATGCAAGATTGAAAATATAATAAATAAGATATTGGTTTTCCATCAGTCAGGGATGATAAATAGCCATGAAAGTATATCTAATAGTTTACAGGATGCTCTAAGATTGTCAAATGTTAAACTGACAAAAATCGTCCTTCTCATGTTTGAAATGTGAATGAATTCTAATGCAGAGTTCATAGACACGTCTGTACACTGATTTTTGGCAGACGCAATGATTGACTACCAAATTACATTGGATCTTTCAGAACCCAGTACTTTCTTTTCTGGCTTGAAAACCTTCAGTTTGCTTCCCATTGTGTGTGGTGCACACTTTTCATACTAACCCTTTTTATCCTCCTGCCTAGCAATATTGGAAGCGGCCTGATGGGCAGCCGGCCACGCGAGAGCACCTAATGATGGTCTTGGCTGATCTAGATGAGATTCTGATACGTGCCACCTATTCTTCAGATATGATTTCTGCCAGCATCACTGGTGTGAGCATGGAGGTTGCAGTACCATCTTACACCAACCTGGATCGGGCTATTGAGGTAGAGCAGTGTCAATGTCCACCTGGTTACAGTGGGCTCTCCTGCCAGGTGAGTTATTCGTCTTTCTTGTAAACTACTCTTATTCCTTAGTAATCAAGATTAAAGTGTGCATTGCACTCCTTCCTAGTATCAGCCATCTAGCTTTCATGCTTTGGAATTATCTAAATAAAAGCAAGTGCTTTCTAGATCCACAAAGGGGTGCACCTGGTCTGTGGATGGAAATAGGAGGAGTGTGAAGTGTGGATATATATTCTACAGCTTGTGCACCGCTCCTGATATGAAGCTCTTAGCGTACTGCCACTGCCTAGTTAGATGTGATTTCTTATTGAATAGGTTGATTTGTATGGTCTCATTACCTTGAGTTAAGAAGGCTAGGTGTTCCCCTGGTGGTAGTTGTAGGTAGACTCCTCCCCATCCAACCCATCTTCACTAATTACAGCCTGTGCGAAGTTCTCAGCTTAGTACGGTTAACATATGGGACTAGCAAGTTTTTCCCCTCCTCTTCTCCTCCACAGTGGCACATAATAAATACTAGGTGTCAGCCACTAGATCCTCAAAGTGCCTAACACGGTGCCCCTGTAAATGATCCATTTCATTTGAGATGTTTTAGGGTTGGTCAGCAAATGGTGTGATGCCTATTGGTAATATTTTTAGGGTGGGGATGATGCTTTCTCTGGTAGACTTCAGCACTTTCAGCTTTTTAAATAGAGCTATTAGGCTTTTTTGTAGACTGCTATTAGACTCCTATATGTAAGTTAGGTGAGGGGGGACATGTACACATTTACCTCCAACTTGTTGGTGGGAAAACCAGAGGATTTAGGCATCAGTGAAATATTTTAAGTATATTTTTGGAACAAGGAAACCATCAATCTACTTGGAAAATGTATGTAACACTCTAATTTGGTTTTGGGGTAACTAGGGTGGTTACTTTCACTTTGGGAAAGCATTAACCAATTGAGGTTTGATTATTAGTACTGGTAGGTGATGAGGTCTTTCTAAAGTTGGGAGACACATTACCATTGATGGGTTGTGACTTTGTTGAGAATGATAAATTTGGGATCGCTAGTCTTTGGTTCCAAAGAAGGAATGAAGGGGCCTGAAATTGAACAAAAACGTGTTTGTGAAATAGTTAATGGTTGCTCCACCTCATGCCAAATCCTACTTTTGGAGTGAGGTATTTGAAGTATCCTACAACACCTTACAATTTTGTAATGCCCATTCATCATTGACCACGGAGTATTCCCATTGACGTATTAGTTTTCAAAAAAGCTAATGCTCAAATGGAACATGCAGCTGAAAGACAGTAGGGACGTCCTGACAGTAGTTTGGACAGGGGACATCACATCAGATGAGCACAATTAATAAAGAATGGGAAGCTATAATAGCTGTCCTGACTCATTGTAGTTCACTGCAATTCTAGAGGCCATGGTTAGTGATGAAAAGGCATGTATAGATCCCACCAGGCGCATCCCCGGAGTGATGTGTCCCCAGTGGAGGTATGTTTACTTGCTTTTCCTTGTATAAACCTGTTCAATTAACATTCAGGTGACACTTCTTGCTCCTATATGGCAAGTGTGAACCTATTTAAAGCCGAACTGCTATTATGAGCCTGGTCAGAGGTCATATTTTGAATGCTCTACTGACAAATGGCTTGTCCTTACTCCTAAAGAATATGCAGTGTTCCTGGCAGATCCTATCTTGGAGAAAGCCTCATTCTATGACTAATCAAAGCTTGTGCTGCCTATTTACAAGTATTGGACCATAAGATTGTAATAAAGCACTTTAATAACTTTTTACCAATGCTGCGCAATGTCAGCAGCCGGGTTTGGAGCTGGGCTGGAGGGAGAGGACGTAGGGTGGGGGAGGGTGAGAGGTGAGGCTGCGGATGGAACACTAAGCAATTGATTAACTCAGAAGACATGCTTTTAGGGAAATTGTAGCCCATATCAAGATGGGATTCACTCAAATCACTGAACAGGGTGATATTGTCTGAATCGTCAAGTCTATTTCACAGAGACCCCTTTGCCCGTTGGTCTGTAGGGGGAAAATGCACTTTGTCTTATGGTTCATATACGTTAGGGTAAGATGTTGCTCTCTGAATCTGCTCCATATATGGGATGTCCTGATGCTATGAGAGAAATCCAATCTTGGGACCATCAACTCTGAATTCCTTGGAGGTGTGATGAGATAGCAACCAATGGTAGGCATGGCATAAACACCCCTCCCAGTTATTTTTTCATACTTAAATTGTGTTTTGCTCAGATTCAGATTTGTGCCAGTGTGGGAGTTTGGACTAAGATGCAGCTTTAAAAGCGTGTCCTTAAATTCAGAGTTGGAGTCATGGAAACAACAACTACCACTTTTTGTTATACTGTTTGGGAGAGTGATTGCTACATGCAGATGGTTGTGGTATATAAAAGAAGCCACATTCCCTTTCAGCCTACTGATGAGTGCACAGTAAGCTTTGCAGTTAACTGATCATCACTTTAAAGGTAGGAGAAAAGAGTTTTATGCATAAGCCAGGTCAATAGTCGCTGAAGTAGATGGCTAGAATTCTATCAATTACTGGAGATGAGCTTTACAGTTTGAAAGGTTTGTGATTTTTCATATTTTTACTTTTTAATGAGGGGATGGAACATTGTGATGAACTGTATTGACTTTTGCTGATTTGTTGCATTCTGTTATTCTGACTAGACTATGTAGTGTATTTATTGGTGTTTTCTGTGTTTGTCATTACTACTACTTTTCCAAAGAGTCTAGCTGAATGTTTGTTTTAGTCTTTGAGAAACATTCTCTGCTTTTCATAAACATCATATTGTTTCTCTTCCTTTTAGGCATGTGCTTGAACCACTTCCATTTTGGGATATACTTGATTATAGTGGGGACAGATTTTGCTTTGATGCTCAGCTGCATAGAATGAGCTAATCCACTATCACAAGGGCCTTCTATCAAGGTCCTCTTTCTGTTAAGATAAACTAGAAGATGAAATAATGAATTCCAAAGATTGGCCATGTTTTGGTAACTGAAGTTTAAAGTTGATTGATCAAGTAAACCAAAACACATATCTTGGAGTGTTTTGTTTTGGGATTGGACTACTTGCTGTCTGGATTCACTGTGAAAAAATAAAATCTCAGCATAAACGCTGAACTCTGCATTCTGTTTTAGTCTTTTCATGGTTCGATAGTACATTGCTATAGACATGTTTTGCAAGTTCAATTGGATTACTTAGCGTGATGGTATTTGAAGTTGCTGACTTTGGTTCCTTTTTATCACATGTTTTTTATTTGCCCAGGAGACGCTGATATTTTCTTTCCTTTTTTTGTTTTTGCCGAACCGTTCAGAATGTCACATGAAGGTTAATTTCAGAATTTAAGTGTGGTTTTGGGGGGATTTGATATTATATTGGTCAAAGAATGGCACCACAAACATAAACCTTTGCTCCTCTGTTTCAGGATTGTGCTGTGGGCTTCACCCGCACAGGAGGCGGACTCTATCTGGGTCATTGCGAAATGTGTGAGTGCAACGGGCACTCAGAGTCTTGCCACCCAGAGACAGGTGCTTGTTCGGTAAGAAGCCAGATATACTTTTATCACCATTCTAGATGGAGAGGAGACCGAAAATGGGTCCTGTGAATTATGGAAGAATTCAAAGAATACATTCCTGACTTGATAACGGTTCACTCCTAACATGGAGCAGCTTGAAAGCTTTTGGTGCCATTGTGTTTCGGTCTAGAGTCTTGCATTACCAAGCCACATCTGAATGGGTCTGAATTCTAGTATCCCAGGACAAGAAATGTACATGGAGTCTGACTGAAAATTCAGCTTAAGGAGCATGGCATATGGATTATGAGCCACTTTTAAAACTACTGCACATATCTAAATGAGAACCAAGATGGTACTGACATAAATGCATTTTCATATTTTTAGTGCCCTTCCAGAGATGAACTTGTTGTTTCTATCCTTTTTTTTTCTTTCTTTTATTTTATCTCTGCAAGCTGTCTCGACATGAAAACTGGGACAAAATGGTTATTAGCACTTCGTTACTTTTTCAACTCCCAGTAAACGTGTATACATGTTGGCAAAGTATCAGATTTGGCAAGTGGAGAGATTGGAAGTTTCCTGAGCTTGCTGGTGCTTCTAAAATCTAGCATTGCTGGAAAGTGGCTGACACAGACTCTTCCATATTTTCTAATGTCCCAGCTTTTTGAGAAATGTGCTGATTTCTCTGTAGCAAAACCTAACTCTGAAAGTGGTGGTAATTTAATTTCTGGTCATCTCTGGGTAACTTCAGGCCCAAGTACTTTAATGCGAACCACCATTAACAAAGATTCTTAATGAGTGTAAAACACAAGTTGAAGTAAGTCAGAAAATTGCTGGAACATACATAGTCATTGTAATACATTACTTTGACTGTAGCATTTCAGGATAAAATGCCAGTGAATGGGCCACAGATGCTAGAGCCCTGGTCCTTTGAGCATCTTGTTGCAGTGCTATCATAAATGATAAAAATGTGATGGTGATTTTCTTTTGCTCTCTTCCGGTAGAACTGCTTGCACAACACTGTGGGTGAGTTCTGTGACCAGTGCGCTCCTGGCTACTATGGTGATGCAACAGCTGGGACTCCAGAAGACTGCCAGCCCTGTGCCTGCCCCTTGACTGACCCTGAGAACCAGTAAGCATTATGCTCACTAGAATGTTTTGGCCAATCCCATGCTGCCATGTGCATGGTGAGTTTAAACTCTGCTTTTTCTTGTGTCCAGGTTCTCCCGGACGTGTGAGAGTCTTGGTGCCGAAGGGTACCGTTGCACTGCTTGCCAACCAGGTTACACTGGGCAATACTGTGAGCGGTGAGTAAAGTACACCTAGGTCTCATATGTTCAATTGGTAGATTAATTACAAAGTTAGAACTGTATGACTACAGATGTGTTGCGGCCAAGGAACATGTAAAATCAGTCTAATACCAGTACATTGTTCTCAGGTCAACTGTGACTCATGCCTCATAAGAATTCAGTTTAAGGACTCTCCATAAATGGCATTTCCGATGCTAGGTTGTCCAGCTGCAATCACTGTCATTTAAGGGGGTGATGGAGGTAAACTTTCTAATTCTCTCACAAACATAACCCCCCCCCACCCCCACCCACCCCCACCCCCAATGCTTGAAATCTACCCACCTGGGAATTAGATTTTAGAAGTTTATTTTGGTGGATGGTTGGCATCTGAACATTATACCCTTAGGTTACACAGTTTTAACTAATACTTGATGAAAGATAATATTTGTTTCTCTCCTTCTCAGAGATTGACATTTACTTTTCATCCCCTCCTGGCATTTTCTAGATACTTGTATTCAAGTTTATTTTACAGTTAAGTTTCTGGCCCTGGAAGAGAGAATTTGAAGCTTATTAACCACTGTGGTTGGCTCACCTCCAGGGGTGGCAGAAAATGTGGAGGGTTAGCAATAATATGTAGAACACCCATGCAGGAAATATTACCCAGAATTGGTCTTGCCTACTTGTTAGTTATATTTCGAATTGTATCACTGCCTCACAGTAGGTATTTAGGCACAGTTATTTTCTCCTTTTATAATGATCAAGGGCATTTAGGGCATATAAACAGTCAGCTCAGAATGTTGATTTCCTAGGTTACATGAATGTTTGTATTTAACCACACTCATCTCCACCTTAATACATAACTTACATTCTACTACATAACAGTTTGAGTAATTACATTCACTTGTGACTTTCAGAGTTGTTCTCTACAGTGTCCTGGAGCATCTTACGGGCAAATGCGGAGGAAGTAGATAGTTCTATTAACCTCTGCATGTTTTTACCCCATATGTGTTATAGTCTAACCATTTACATATTTACTTCTGTATATTAATCTCTGACAGGTGTGCTCCGGGATACTCCGGGAACCCTAACATTCGGGGCCAGAAATGTGTGCCTTCAGGTAAGTGGAACAAGAATTGCATTTCCAAAGAAAACATGTACCTAGCTACACAGTTCAGCCACAATGAAGGCCCCTCTACTGATGCAAGGATGTTGTATTTACAGAATCATTTAAGGAGTATGACAATGAATTAGGTACAGTATCTGTGACACAAAATGAGGAGGACATATATATTCAGTGTGCTAGGCTTTGTGGGCAGTACTGCCAGGTGATCTGCAAATGCTGGCTTCCTATCACAGTCTTATCAGGTTTTTCAAGCATCTTCATTCTGTAGCATTGTGCCAGGGCAATGGCAGACACACTGTTCCGTTCCTGGCTTGGGTGTTAGGGACTTTTTCCCTTACTCCCTTACCCTTTGGGACCACTACCCAACAACATGATGTTCAGGCACCCCTAGAAAATGGCCTTTTGTTACAAGCCTTTAACTTAAGGTATGGTATAGTCCAGCCAGCTTCGCTGTAGTCAACCATATATAGAGATATTCTATGACCTTACTAGTTTCTGCTATCATCCAGTATAATGCAGTTTTTTTTTTAAATCCCTTAAAAGTAAAGGTGGTCTATTTTCCAAAGGTCTTGAGGTGATCTTTTCCATCTGGGGTGGTGCATATGGAAGAAGTGACATGTTTTGTTTGTGGAGAGAAAAAAAGATGGTGGTATTTTTGTGTTGAATTTTCAATCAATTTTTCATGTGCCTGTGAGACACAAGCATATTGCTATACTTAACTAATAATGTCTTGATATGTAAAGCTAACCAGGGTATATTATTTCAGTACTATCCACCAAGCCATATCTCTTTTATTCATCCAGTCAGTCCCCATTAATAGCGTCCCTGGAATGCTAGAGTTTCATTTGCTTTTGCTTTCAGGGTCATTGCTATGTTCCTCGAGTGGATAGCATGTATGAGATTGTAAAAGCAAGCTTAAAAATATGTATTATCCTAATGATTTTATCATTAGTGAAGCTCATATCAATATTTGACCATGTTATAATGTCATCTTCTACATGTTCTGTGTGTGTGTGCGCTGTCCAAAACAGAAATAATGCAAGATATGCAACCTTGCAAATTGGAAGTACAATACACATTTAAAGCCAGGCTTATTTTCTTTTCCAATAATTTGTCTTCATAGTCCGTATTCAAGGGGACAAAAAAAGACTCTTTCCAATGTTAATAGTTGTTTAGAAAGTATTTCAAAAATATAACATGGCACAAGAAATATTCTCACAAGAATGAGTCTATGTTGCCACTAACCCCACATTCTGATATATATTCCTCACCTTGTGAATGTCCCCAGAATGGATCCGGGAGATTTTTACAGTAACGCTCTCACATGGCGGTAGATGGCATTGTGCAGCTGCATGCCACCTCGTAAGTGCTGTCTTGGCCCTAGAGCTCACTTGATCAAATTTTGTCATGCCTGAATTAATTTTTTCCAGTGTGCGAGGGATATGCCCTCTCTAAAAACAATATGGTACAAACAATGTAAGGACTGCCACAAGCAAGTGTCAGTGATAGACCACCATGAGATCTGTCTCTTGTGTCTGACCTTCAGACATGACCCGAAGTCATGTGTCAAATGCTCAAGACGAGCCTGAAGTCCATCCGCGACCACAAAGCAAAGCTTTACACTGCGAAGCACTGTCAGAAGTAAAAGAAGGCCCAATATAGATCGAAGTTGGAAGTATGGATGAGCTTCTGCTTCCAAGGCCTATCTTGTGGATGATTACCCTCCGGATCAAGGTCTTCAAGTATGTCAAAGTTTTGAAGCATAAAAAGTCGAAGCACAGCTCTACTTTGTCCTGCTTCCACCATGAGGAGCCGCACAACACCTCTGATACCTCTAGACTGCATACTCTGCGTTAGACCTGGGAACCGATTCTGACCGTTGTTACCATTGCCTCAATTTCCCAGGTCTAGCAAAGGTGCAGCAACTCGTAGAATTCAAGGATGCACGTACACAATTTTCAGTATCTGCAAAGGTCCCACTGGGGAGCTTTAGGCATAAGGCTCCAAGGTGGCCTACAAACAGCCAGCCACTAGAGGGTCCATCCCAGACACCGACTGTGTCACTCCACTGTGCACTGAAGTTGGCCCGAATTTGGGCATGACGCCAGACCCCACACCTCTTACGGCACCACAATCCATGACACCCCAAACCCAAAACACATGAATGATTGTGGTGATGATGATAGTAGTAATTTATATGACAAGAAGAACCTATTTTTGAACTTTTGCCTACCCAAGAATCTGCCTCCTTTGTCACTGTCATTAAGAAAGCAGCAGGGTTGCTAGCCCTCACATTAACTACTACTTAGGTAATTTGTCCTCACTGCAGTGCTCCATCAAGTGTGACCGGACCCAAGTCATCCTAGTGGCTCCAGACTGGGCAAAGTGTGGCATCTAGAAGTTCTGATCATGCGCATCTGTCCTCCAATCCAGCTGCCCCTTCGAGAGGACCTCTTGTTGCATCACCAAAACAAGGTGCTGCACGCAAGCCTGCACTACCTAATCTCCATGTGTGGGACCAGGAGCAGCATCAGTTGATGGTTTCAATCTTCCTCTCGAGGTGGTTGGTGTCATACTGGAAACCAGGTTTCCCCCTACCAAAACTGTTTATGCGGAAAGGACTCTAGGAGAAATGTGTGTGGTGTTCCTCCCAAAACATACAGGCACAGTTAATTGACATTCTGTTATTTTGTCTTTCTTTAGCCCAGTAGGGCCTTGCTGTGGCAACAGTTATGGTTCTCAGCCCTCTTGCTTTCTTCTGCCTGATCAGCCATCTCTTTTCAGATCACCGTTTGTGATACATTTCTTGAGAGGGCTGATACATTTGTGCAGACCAACACCATTTGTGTTGCAGCAGTGGGATCTTAAATTAGTTCTCTCCTTTCTCATGCACCTCATTTGAACAGATGCATAGCTGTTTCCTGTATCTTATGACCTTGAAAGCAGCATTCCTCACTGTTGTTACCTCAGTGTGCCATATGAGCAAACTACAATCTATTTAACAGCCATATTCAGACTTCTACTCTGACAAACTAGTTCTTCGGACAAAAGCTGTCTTTCTCCTGGTAAGTTGTCACGCCCAACCACATAGGGAAGGCCCTGAGTTTCTAAATTGACTGCACCAGGGAAAATCTGGTAGATAGTCCGGTATTTGTGGGTTTCCCTGGTGGAGAAGAGGGCAATCTCCAGATGTAATTGTATTGTCCATCCACGAAGCAGTCCAAGAAGCAGTCTTCCTAATGTTTGCCCACTCATTTCACCAGAGCAAAGGCTCCTATCACTGCCCTGGTGCATAGTATGGCAGTCTTGGACATCTGCCAGGCTGCTATGTGGCTATCAGTCCATACATTCACATAGTACTACTGCCTGGATAGCCAGGTCTGGTGAGAAGGGCATTTTGCTGGTCTTTTGTGCAGGATTTCCTTGACAAAGCCATTTCAGAGATTACACCACCTTCAGAACCAACGCAGTGCTGCCTGATGCCACCTACACATGCAGAAAGGAGTCGCTGTTTAAATCTTGTGGGTCCAGTCTGGCACCTGATAGTGTTCACAAGGAAAGGTATCTGCAGTTATTTACCTTCAGTAACACACTTTCTGGTTGATAATCTTCGTCCCTGATCTACCCTCCTCCCCGTTCTGTGGAATGGATCCATTAATTCCATAGTAATAAGATCCCAATCTAGAGATCTGCACACAGGCACAATCTGATTTCAGAGGGCTCTGCCTGCAAAGGTGCAAATGGAGATCAGAAAGAAACAGACGCCAGCGTGTGGTGCAAACATACATTTCAGTTTGTCAAGAGCTTAATATTCTATACCATTGTTGCTAATCTCATATTATTCGGATTGCACATCTGTTACTCTCATTACATGGAGACAATAGAGATTGCCTTAGAATAACATCTATGATTACACATTCACACCATGGACATCAAGGCTACCCCTTGAGATTGAAGAGTATAGACATTTGATGGCAAGTGTTAAAACACATTGCACAATATGATAGTTCAACCCTTGATATAAACTGTTATTAGCTTGTAGATTCTTAAAACAAGCCGTGAACCTGCATAAAAAGTGCAGGTTTTGTGTTTTTCACCTTGTTGTTTTCCTTTTTCTGCAGATCGAGCTCCTTTCATCGTTCAGGTTCATCCTCCGAAAGCCACAGTCTTCCCTGGTGGGGAGGTATCTCTACGCTGCCATGTGAGTGGGAGTCCACCATACTACTTTTACTGGTCACGTGAGGATGGTCGCCCTGTGCCTAGCAATGCCCAGCCTAGAGCCAGAGGTACGTAGCCACGGGGTGCTTTAAATCTATCATGGAACTGGATTCTTCTCAACCGTGGGAATATTGTCGAATCGTGGGCACATCACCTTATACCCTCTTTCATACAGCTCTTGGCACCAACCAGAATAGAGTTTCATTAACATGGAAAAAAATGGCTGCACTACAGCATCTCATCAGAAATCCTAGCTGGTCTTCCTTAACTACAGATGTTTCTTTAGTATAGAAATAATCTCCCCCATACTTTGCTTCCTCCTGAGCTCTGTCCCTCCAGTCTGCTGACCCCACTCCAGCACCTCTTCAATCCAACCCTTGCTCAATAACACACACAATTTCTGCTACATGTCTTACAATTTCTTTCAACTCTACCTAGTTTTTGCTACATCATTTAACATGTTCTTGTCATATTGATATAATTTACTGCTCCACCACACAACGCCGCTTTCCCGACCCTCCCAACCCTTCCACCTCAAGCATAGGTCAGTGAGCCATCCTTCCATCTTCACTCTGCCCTGCTGCCTTTTGATTATTCTTGTTGTGCCTTGCCCCAAAGGTCTGTGCTGAAGTTGCTTAATCCACATGCACTCTTTCTTCCCCGGTCTCTGTAGCTCTCAACAGTATTTCTATTTCTCTGCACCCTCTCTGCCACCTTATTCTTTTTATATATCCCTCCCATGGTATTTCACACCAGTCTTTCTATCCACAAACATACTCTCACATTTAGAATTTCTTTCTGCATCACACTGCCCCCGTATGCTTACGTCTCCATTATGAGAAAGTGGTTTATCAGTTGAAGCCGGTGGTAACCCTCTGTAAGTAATAGTGGCACTATTCCTTACTAGGTCTAGTTAGGTTTCACTAACTTAACCCTGGAATTACCTAGAGGGCTCTTGTGGACCATAAATCAACAATATTTCTTCCTATTGGTACACAACTGACCTAATGACTGTGTACAAGTATTTCTAATTACATTCAACAAGTTTAAACCATATTATTAATAATGTTTCATGTCATCCCAGTTGTTTTGTATGTTCATGTACATATATGTAAACCTCAAAATAGAGAGTTTTTCATATTAACCACTCTATTATGTAGCTTCTTTGTTACCTATTCACATAAAAGCACATATATTCTCAATAATAGACAAACTTTTTCATGTTTGTTTTTTTCTGTAATCCGTGTCCCTGTCCTATAAACACTAAACTGGGTGCTGAGTGTGGGTTCTCGATATGGCATTAGACCTACACTCCACTAGTTAATGTATCTTTCAACTCACCATTAAGGTATGTCTCTCTGTTAACATGGGTTTGCTATATCCGCCATTTATTGTCATTTTTGTGTGAAGAATGCTGAGAACCTAAGGGTATCTGTTTTCCACTCTCTCTAGGTGAAGAGCTTCACTTCCGTAGTATCCAGCCATCTGATGCCGGTGTCTACATCTGTACCTGCCGCAATCTGCAGAGCGCCAATACCAGCCGGGCTGAGCTCATCGTGGCAGGCAAGCCATGACTTGACACATTGACCCATTCTGCTAATTATCTGCTTTGTCTCATCCTCCACATACCCATTCACCAACAGTGTTACTTCACCCACCACTACTACTGCCACCATCACTATTACTTCTACCACCACTAGTGAAGTTGTTTACTATAGAGATGTATCTCAGACTTGAA
Organism: Pleurodeles waltl; assembly: GCF_031143425.1. Taxonomy (NCBI): domain Eukaryota; kingdom Metazoa; phylum Chordata; class Amphibia; order Caudata; family Salamandridae; genus Pleurodeles; species Pleurodeles waltl. The sequence continues at coordinate 1,066,813,535 of NC_090445.1, forward strand.
AGTGAAGGAACCACAGGATGAAACTTTGAAATAACCGAGTCTGTCATTACAGTAGGTTCTTTGTATCTTGAGCCCTTTACCACCATTCTTGTCCTGGAATCTGTTTTCAACTAGAAGATTAGAATCTGTGATAACCCTCTTTAATAATCGACGTTCCTTGCAGCATAGTCCAATGGGACACTAACATGGTTGTTCCGGCCCAAAACATGAACATTTTTCAACAGTCAAGGATTAATCACCACTTTCTAAGTCCTTGAACACATTTGTAATAGGTCACTGCAAACTCAGTATGATCAACTCAACCTACAGGATTGCATGGGTCTTGTGCATTTGTATTATGGCAAAACATGAAGTGTGCTTTGAAAGGCAGGGATTTCGTTACTTTGCAGTGTTACCAGGCAGTGGAGTTTCCCAGATACTAAATCTACCCATTGAGTTGCTCGTTTGAGCCACTGCGTGAACTGAGAGGCAAAGGAGTCCTGCAAGGATGTATATTTGCACTGTGGACATATCAGCATGGTGCACTAATATAATATAGTTAGATAAAATGAATTGCTTCCTACAGTCTTCTTCTAAGGTCAAAGGGAATCTTGAAATCTTTTGTGTTTAATTAGGGGTAGCCAGGAATAACATCTGCTCCCCCTGGATGACAGTTTGGTAACCCTGGCGATGCCCATGGTCTCTGGGGGTCACGGAGGCAGTGACAGTAGCAGAAAGAAAGCAAGGGTGCATGAGCCTCTGGGTTGATTGTACCGATTGCCATACTTTAAAAGCACATAGGAGGCTCTTGAGTAGCAAGGGGTCAGCCCTGTGATGTCATCCACATCAAAGGTTACATCACACCTAGCGATGTCACAGGGAGGAACATCTTGTGAGAGATGATACATAATTAAAATACTACTATCATTTAGGGATAAGCTTTTCTTTTTAAATATATAGGTATGATGTGTTAAAACATTATGGATTTGTATTTGATAATTTTTATGTGTAGAAGATACTTGTAAGAAAATGCACTGAAATTAGGGGTTAGGGGTTAGATATATGATTTAGGAATACCAGCTAGTATAGTGTTTCTTCTGTCAATATGCCAGAGGGCTCATGATTGTACTATTGATCTGAAGTCTTATGTGGAATGGAGGTCAAATTCTTAATTTGTGCAACAAACATTTATTTAGGTTTACAAGTTATCATAGCTGTCGTATATACTCTGCTTCAGTTTAAAGCGTATGCCATTGATGAACCACTTTTGAATGAGTTTGAGTTATGAACAGTTACAAGCAAAATTAAACTCAGGAGCTTGTTGAATGAGCACCATAAGGCAGTCAGGAAATACAAACTAAAGTGCCACCAGGTACATATCCAGGAACCAATGAATAGTACCAAACCTAAGAAAATTGGTGAGCCAGTGTATAAAAACATTTAAATGGAAGTATAGAGAAATGTTTTTTTTTTTTTTTAGAGGGGCAATAGAAGGAAACACAAGTGAAAGACATGGTCCGAACCACACTGAGATGATAGGAACTATTTATTGGAAGGTAAGGGTGTAATGTTGTAGTTGGACTCTTGCTCTAGGCAAGACTCCTGGTGTAGGGAAACCAGCACTTTTGTTTGTAGGCGACTAGGCCAATCCTACAACAAGTCGCAACTGTCAGCCCAAACCTCCTGGCTCACAAGCAGTGCCTCACCAAAAACCCAACTTGTAAAAGGTGATTTGTGGTAACCTTTACGCATGGACTCGAGTGCAACATCTCAGGGGAGTCCTGGTTAAACGGAGATTACCCTTTTCTTACACGAGCAACAAGTTTCAGTCGCACACAGGCAATAAAAGAGATGCAGTAAAGATTTCAATAGGTTTTATGAACAAGACTGCAATCTCCTGTAATGATCGGGATAATGAACAATGCAAGAAACAGAACTGTAAAAACAAGAGTTGTGAATATAAAGACCCTCACCATCTTGTAATAACATGAGATGTGAAATAGGCCTTAATACCCTAGCATAGAGGACCTAATTGCTAACTTAAAGAGAGCTGGGTGTGATGAACCTAATCTGCCAGTACCCTGTCCATGAGAAGAGCCCCCAACCCTCATTACCTTGGAATGAGGTCTCTAGATCAGACTCGGCAGGAACACTAAGGCTGGGTCTGCCTCAAGGCGGCGTGTAGCATAGATAGCGTTGATGGCATCTGGTAAGAATCTTTCTGAAAACCTTGTCTGCATGAGATGTATTTATACAGATCTTGTAGGTCCCCTGACACAGGTATGTTCCCAAACATTAGATAAAAAGGCATGCTTGTGGCGGCAATTACATAAACAATTCCCTCCAAAAGTATATTATGTTCCTGTCACATGTAAGTGGGAAAGAACATGATGTGAATACTTACGTATATCACTTGTCTTTGACGCTGATAGTGACACCTTCATAGAGTGGCACTGCTAATGTGAAATCAAAATGTCTTCCTAACTGTAAACATAGCAGCCATCTTGGAAGAAATCATTAAATAAATACGCTAAAGCAGAGTAGGCTAAGTAGATTAAAAGTCACAAGGTGACGGGGCACAGGTCTGCAAGCCAGAAGGCTAAGCTGTCTCCTAGTTACAAATAAAACTAAATAGGATCCACTACAGTAGTGTTCCTGAAAAAGTGGCATGGTTACCACTTTGAGAAAACCCAGTGCAGATCAGAAACTATTCACATCTAGGTATTGCTTTATACTTTCCTATATTCTGTTAGGTCCAGTTACTCAGTGATGTCATGTAGTATTAAATATCAGGGGTTCATTATTGCATTGCCTTTTGATGTTCAGATTTACTCGTAATTGACAAAGTAAAATCATAATGCCGCTGTTTAAAAAGCAAAGCAAAAAATAGAGCAAAATGTAGAAATCTAAGGTTTTCTTGAAGAGGTAGAGAGGCCATAATAAAATACTCATACATTGGTTACTGGGTACATAATTTGTTTGCTATTGCAACTGAACCTTTATGGACATTGTCTTTTGTCAGAAGATAGTAATTGCATAGGCCACTTTCTTACGCTTGCTGCTCCAATAGTTGATTGTCCCTGTCATGGTACTAGCACATGCATTTTTAAGGGTCTTAATACAAAGACAGTACCATATTGTGACATTGACAGCTAAAAGTGTTGCAGATAGCAGAAGCCTTCTGGCTCAGCTCTCACAGGCTGTTTCCTGAATGGTATCCTTTTCAAAAGTTCAAAATTGAGCCACTGATTGATAGTTGCGGATTGTGCAATTTCCTGTTCCAAGTACTTGAAGGGGCTGAATTCCAACCATAGCAGTACAAGGCTGGTATGATCCTGTAAAGAGATCTGAAACACATGATTTGCCTGCCATTGTTTGGGCCATTTCAGTCACTAGTGACTGTCATGGAGCGGTTAATATTCTTCATTTACGGTATTGTAGATTGCCCCACATTTGACCCATGTTTTCTAACATAATATTAGCATGTTTATTTTGCTACAGTATATTACCCCTGGGGTATTAGGTTAGGTCCCATGGAGCAGTGTACCAGGATGCATTTAGGTTTGGTTATTTAAAAGTGATTATCTGAGTTAGATCTGTGGAATGGAAATCTTCACCTTCCTCCCTTTAGCAACAGGAACTGCAGAACCTCATCTCTGATAGAGACTTATAGCCGCAGATTTCTTACCTTAGAATTTTCCCCAGGGTCAGACTGGATCTGAATTTATTTTCGTGAAGAGGATGTCTACCTGCCAGTAGGTTGCGTCATTCGACTCCAAGTGGTGTTGTCTGCATCGTCTACGCCAGCAGTGAGTGTGTGGTGTCAATATAGGTGCCATCCCATCGCAGCTTGGATGCAGTAAGAGCTACCCTTTAGTGATTTTTTGACTAAACCTTTTTTGGCTTTTGGTGTGGCAGAATGCTATAAAAAAAAAAAAGGCCGGCTTCAAGCCTTGCAGCACCTGTTACTAATTGGTGATGGACCTGCACCTTGTATGCCTTTGGTGCCTCGAGCATGACCAAAAGTACTGTGCTGATTGCATGCCATGAACCCGAAGGCTTTGAGGGAAAGATTCCTCAAGCTCCTGGTGGCTTGACTTGAGAGGAAGGTCCTGGGAGCATTTTGTTAACTCGTTGCACTTGAAGTCTTCGGGCTGCTTGGGTAACTCTCACTATCATCAGAAGTTGTCATCAAAGATGTCTTCAACTTCACCCCGTCTGTCGAGACGGTGGAGCATCAACATTTGAGGCCTGGCTCTGTGGTAGAGCCATGCCTGCGCCATCTCCACCCCTCCCCAAGTTTCTGGGAGCTGGAGCAATCCCTGTTCAGTTAAGAGTTATGAGGTCATGTGCCTCATATTTTGGGGACCCATTTTCATCAGCGTGCCTTCTGGCCCTGAGGCTTTGGAAGGGGCCCCTTCTGGTTCTGCGCCTGTGGCTCCGGCCCCATCACCAATCAAATCCCTAGGATACATTCCTGAGTCTGGACCGACATCAGCCATGCCATCACAACCTGGTCCAGGCTAATGGAGGAGTACCTGTTCCTTCTCCGCCAGGAAGAGTCAGCTCTCTTGGCTGAGGGAAGTGACAGTTCTCTTGGCTAAGGGATCCATAGACGCCAGAAATAGGTCATGGCTGCTATTCCCGATACATTCTGGCACCTAAGAAGGACTGAGGCCTTTGCCCTATCCTAGACCTGGCCATCTCAGTTTCTTCTTCAAGAAGTTGTTCAAGATGCTCCTGCGACCTCGGGTTCTGTCTGCCTTTGGGCCGGGAGACTGGATGGTAGCGTTGGACTTGCAGGACGTATACTTTCATATTCTCATCTGCCCACAGCGGTTACCTGCAGTTAACAGTGGGTCATGAGGACTCTCAGTTCACTGTGCTCCCCTTTGGCCTTACCAGCACCCCTCGGGTGTTTACCAAGGTGATGGCAGTGGTTGCAGCTCATCTGCAGGGATCAGGAACTCCAGTCTGCCCTTATCTCGACAACTGGCTGTTGAAGGCAGGCTGGGTCCAGACTGTCTTCTCACACCTCAAGGCTATGACAAACCTCCTGCATTCTCCCGGGTTCACTATTAACGTGCATAGTCACACCTGGCTCCGACCCAGATGCTCCCTTTCATTGGAGCTATTCTGGACATAGTGCAGTTCCTGGCTTGTCCTCCTGAACGATGAGTACAGGATATTCAGGCTATGGTACCAATGTTACATCCTCTATCCTAGATTTTGGTGAGAATGACTCTGAGGCTGCTGGGACTCATGGCCTCCTGCATCCTGCTGGCATGTGAGGGCTCTGCAGTAGGACCTGAAGTTCCAGTGGGCACAGCATCTGGGGAATCTCCCTGACATGATCTAGAAGGGAACTGCAAAAGAACTGCAGTGGTGGCTAACAAACCGTGATTGGGTCAGTGGCAGACATCTCTCCCCATCCAGACCTGGCAGTAATGACATGCGTCACTCCTGGGATGGGGTGGCCATCCTGGAGAGGTGGAGATCGAAGGAGTCTGATCTCCAGTGACTTCCGGAGCCGATTGGCAAAATGCTTCTATCCTCCAGTAAGGGAAGGCTGGTTCAGGTGTTCACTGACAACACCACCACCATGTGGTACTGCAACAAACAGGGCAGTGTTGGGTCATGGACCCTTTGTCAAGAGCCTGTGCATCTCTGGACATGGCTGGAATATAGGACATATCCTTGGTGGTTAATCATATGGCAGGCTCTCTGAAGGTCAGAGTAGACAAACTCAGTTGATGATGCCTTGCAGATCCCAAATGGCATCTCTATGTAGAGGTGGTGCAAGGTCTCTTTCAGTAGTAGGGAGAGACTTGGTTAGATCTCTTCGCCAGGGCAGAGAATTTGCAATGTCTGCACTTTTGCACTCTAGAGTTTCCAAGGCAGCTCTCTTGGAGATGCTTTTCGTCTTGAGTGGAGCTCAGGCCTCCTGTATGCCTTTCAGCCCACACCACTCCTGCCCAGAGTTCTCAAGAAGATCAGGAATGGCTGCGCTTAATTGTGTCTCTGGACTGGACATGGAGACTTTGGTATCCCAAGTTATTGAAGATCTTCTGTTGCAGCAGCAGGGTAGGGTCCTCCTCCTAAACCTGTCAACTCTTAACTTTCTTGCATTGAGATTGAGCGGTGGCAGTTGATAGTTTTCGTCCTTCCTCCCAAAGTCTGTAACGTTTTCTTGGCAGCCAGGCATCCCTCCACTACGATGGAATATGCCTTCCATTGGGGAAAATTGTGGCATGGTGCACAGAAACATAATTGGAACCCTTTCTACCCCCTTTACCAGGTTCTTCTTTTCATCCTTTCTCTTGCCCAGCAGGGCTCTGCATGGGCACTGTTAATGGCTATCTCTCTGCTATTTCTGCTTTTTTGTGGTTGCCTGACCAGCCATCCCATTTCAAATCCCCTATTTAAATAGGTTCTTGAAAGGTTATGAGCATTTGTATCCACCTTCCCCTTTTATTATGCCCCAGTTGGACCTTAATCTCATCCTTACGTTTCTCATATTTGCTCCCTTTGAGACATTGCACAATTGTCCACTCAGGCTCTTTACCATCAAGACAGTCTTTCTAGTAGATCTAACATCTGCCCAGAGGGTCAATGAGCATCCTGTTTTGTCATCCAAGCCTCCCTTCCCGAACTTCTTCCCAGACAAACTGTTACTCGTATGAGAGCTTCCTTGCTACAGAAAGGGGTCCCTTCCTTTCACAAAGAACAATCCACCACTATGCTTACTTTTTACACTCCGCCACATCCCTCTATAGAAGAGGAGTGACCTCATGATCTGGACCCAAAAGGAGCATTGTCATTCCATCTAGACCACACACGAGTTCCGGGTGGACTTCCAACTGTTTGTGAGGTATGTCGGCGCAAAGAAAGTACAGGCCATGTAGAAATGGACCATCTCCAGATGGATTGTGCACTGCATTAAAATCTGGTACACAGTGTCTAACAAGCAACCCCATGAGGGCTTGCATGCTCACCCCACCAGAGCTAAAGATGCGACCATTGCATAAGCACGCGGAGTTCTGGTCATGAACATCTGCCAGGCAGCAATGTGGGCTTCTTAGCACACGTTCAGAAAGCACTACTTCCTGGACCGTCTGGTCCTTCAGGACTGTGCATGTTCGGTCTTGCCTGACTTCCTCGTGTGAAACTGGTCTGCAGACTCGTCTCCGGGGATGGTATTGCTTGGGTATCTATTCTAAGGTAAGAAAGCTGTGGCTGGAAGTCTTTATCAGGTGAACAAGTTACTTACCTTCGGTAATGCTCTATCTGGTAGAGACTCTGTCTAGCTGCAGTGTCTTTACCGACCCACCCATCCTTCCTGCTCTGCAAACAGATTTCTAGGGACAGGGCTGTTCCCATTCAGGGCTCTAGTTTTCCACACCAGTGGTCCGTGTTCTTTGTGTCTCTGCGCTTCTGGTGCAGAAACTTGCAAAAAGAAACTGACGTCAGTACACTCGGGTGGCACCTTTATAGGCACCACGAACATCACTTCTGGCACAGATGACAGCACCTACAGGTGCACAGGAGCGCTGCTCCTCACAAAGCTTCCAGATCCAGTCCAGAGGATAAATGTATGATGAGGAAACTGCGACTAGATAGTCTATACTAGATGAGGCTTAATCGAAGGTAAGTAACTTGTTCAACAGGTTTGGTGGTGTCTATGGTCATAGAAATGAATTGTCTTTGATACCTCTCTTGTTTGCTTTTTATAGCTCTCCTTTTTCTTTGCTTTCCGATCAGCAAAGGAGTTTTGCAATCGCATTATAGTAAGCTTTTATTTTTCTCCTTGTTCTTTTAATGCAGCTCCAACTAAACCAATCACAGTGACTGTGGAGGAACCAAAGGGACAGAATGTCCGAGTTGGGTCAGATGTGACCTTCATTTGCACAGCTAAAAGCAAGGTGAGGTGGGGGAGGGATTGAAGTTTATATTCAGAAGCCAGTTAACCAGGACTGTATCTGTGGCTAGGTGTCGATCATAAACCCACAGAGAAGGAGTGTAGCTACATGGGTGCCAAAACAAAGTGGAGTGTATATGAAATGTACCTTGTTTAGGAAACAAGAATAGATGGGCCTTGCTTTCTCTACTGCTTTCATTACCGATAGTTGACTACCTGAATATTGGAATAGTGTAATGTTCTTGAATACCTTGCCAACCATCCTATGAGTGTCCTCCCCTCGAAGTACTTGAGAGAACCCCACACCATCTTGCCAGTTCACATTAAGCCTGACTTGCTGGAACTCTAGTTTTTCTAGTTGTAGGCCAGGAGTCTCCAACATTACTATTAACAAGAGCTACTTAATGTGTAGGAAAGTGCTCCTTTTTTTGGGCATGGTTACCCCCACTTTTTGCATGGTATCAGTATGCTTAGACTGTTTTCACTGGGATCCTGCTAACCAGGACCGATTGATTGTGCGCTCTCCCTCTAAATTTGGTTACCTAACACTTTGCACACCCCCACAATTGGCATACTGGTGCTCCCTTATAAGTCCCTAGTATATGGTACTTACGTACCCAGGGCATTGGGGCACCAGGGGTTCCCCATGGGCTGCAGCATGTATTGTGCCACCCATGCAAAATGTGTCTGCGGGCCTGCCATTGCAGCCTGCATGAAAAGGTGCATACACCCTTTCACTACAGGTCACTGCAAGTCCTCCCTATGGTAGGCCTTCCTACCCAGAGGGCAGGGTGCTCTAAAGAGTCCTGGCGTCCTAGACACTGCCTACACTTCACTAATACGGGATACCGGGACCAGGTAAATGGTGACAACACCAAGGTGTCCACCACACGCCAGGCCAGCTTCCTACATAATGTTCAATGAAAATCATGATGTGGTACTAATATTATTTGTGTTTTACACATTCATTTGTGGCCTCCCTTTGCAAGATTAACTGCCATGATCAATTCAGTGCAAGATTTCCACCCGTAATGTATGAAAAAGAAGGTTATGTGAATTTTGAGTGCCTCTGGCAGAGTGCCTCTGCATAAAAGCCATCGCTGGAATCCCCCTGGCATCAAGGTAATATTACCAAGGTGATAATATTAGTAAGGTGATAATATTAGTAATCAGTCTCCCAATGCTCAAAGATGCATCATTAAAGCATCAACTTTAAATATCTTTTGGAAATTATGGGTTGTGGGAATACATACACTTTCATCACTGATATACTTCAGTATTGGTATACGTATATCAATTTAACCAAGCAAAAGCTTCTAATTTAGTTGGCAATGCACACAGGAGAGCTACTCACATGTGGCTGTAGACCTTCCAGTAGCTCACAAGTTACTCGTTGCAAAAGCCTGTTCTAGGCTTTATACAGTGATACATTATGAGAGAACCCTGAACCCTTCTTATAATTTCCAGGAAGTTTCCGTAGCTTTGCTAGTACACCACAGTCATGACCAGCCTTTCCATATCTTTCTTTGTTTTAATGCTTGGTTGTGTCAGTACAAGTCTAATGCCTTTCATCCTGAAAATCTCACTGTTCTGCCAGTCTGCTGTACTGAAGTCTGTTTTACATGTGATCCCTCACAATTCCACTTGTTTACTGCAGCAATCTACAACGCAACCCCAGCTGTGCAGTTACTGATACCTGATAGTTTTCCCTCATACACCTACTCTATTCAGAAGATCTTGACGCCATCCAACTGTGGGAAACTGAGTTAGATTATATTTTGCACATCAGTCACTTCTCCAGCTTTGGATCTTTTGTAGATTTACATGCTTGAATTGCTCTCCTGTCATCAGGCTAGGAACCTACATTATTCAAGGTTAACATAACTGTTCAGAAACACTCTAAAGAGGTATAAATGGAGCTTCCCCAGATTATCCCTGGTGTTCTTCAGTGTCTTGTTGAGAACATTTGTTTGAATGGATATACTCCTGTGACCAGGTTTCTTCATTATGTCACTGTCAGTTTTCCCCTCACTCTCCACTTCAGTCACCTAACAAAGCTTCCATTTCCCGACCTCCACATTTCCTCTCAATCACTGCCAATCTAGTTTGGTTTTCTTCTGGTGCACATGACTGTGCACAGTAGTCACTATTACTGTCAGAAATTGGTGCTTTTGGGCTGCAGACTTGGGGGGTCATTCCTACCCTGGCGGTCCGAGACCGCCAGGGTAGGGGACGGAGGAAGCACCGCCAACAGGCTGGCGGTGCTTCTGGGGCTATTCTGACCGCGGCGGTAAAGCCGCGGTCAGAAAAGGGAAGCCGGCGGTTTCCCGCTGCCCCTGTGAATCCTCCACGGCGGCGCTGCAAGCAGCGCCGCCATGGGGATTCCGACCCCCTTCCCGCCAGCCTGGTTCTGGCTGTTTTCACCGCCAGAACCAGGCTGGCGGGAACGGGTGTCGTGGGTCCCCTGGGGGCCCCTGCAGTGCCCATGCCACTGGCATGGGCACTGCAGGGCCCCCCTAACAGGGCCCCACATTGATTTTCAGTGTCTGCTTGGCAGACACTGAAAATCGCGACGGGTGCAACTGCACCCGTCGCACACCAGCAACTCCGCCGGCTCCATTCGGAGCCAGCTTCCTCGTTGCTGGTGCTTTCCCGCTGGGCGGGCGGGCGGCCTTTTGGCGGTCGCCCGCCAGCCCAGCGGGAAAGTCAGAATGACCGCCGCGGTCTTTTGACCGCGGTACGGTCTTCTGGCGGTTCCCGCTTGGCGGGCGGCGACCGCCGCCCGCCAAAGTAGGAATGAGGGCCTTGGTCTCTTATATTAGAAACTGCAGCTTTCTAATTTGAATGGCTCTCAAAATCTACTCTGCATCATGTCCTCCATGATAATAATATAATCCCTCATTTAAGGATTACTAATAGTGCAGTGTAGCAGTAAAAATGTGCAGTCAGAGTTCCCACCACTTCTTTCCACTCCACTCTGCTCTAAACATTGACAATAAGTATATTGTGAAACCCTACATGATCATCAGCAGTGTTACACTCAGGTGGAGATTTATGTAATATGATTTTGCATTCCAGGTAGGTCAAATTCATATGACAGTTTGTGATGCATGTATTGTGCATTTAAACCTGCATGTCTTTTCCATGAATCCAATCTGGTGCACTATAGGAAACCTCTAGAAAGCACAAGTTGGGTACTTCTCTCCAAACAAAGTTTCATCCTAGTTTTAAGATGCAGAGGTTTTGTCCTTTCAGCCTTGGCCACTCGCCACCCATTTGTTCAATTGAACTTTAACTCATTCAGCTAGAATAAAACTAGCCTTAGGCATGACTGACGTTTTGGACCTGGGTCTTTTAAGATCGAACATCACATTGTAATTTGTGCACTGTAAATTCTCTCTTTCTAGACTTATATATTTTCATGAGGTGGTTCACACCTGCCAGAAGTCAAACTCTCAATGATCAAATTGTGGTTAGAGCCTTAGACTAGCATTTTATAAGTCGTCTGACCTTATTAGGTGAATTGGTCTGCACTTCATTTAGCTTTAAAGCTCCTTCAAGCCACTAAATTCTTACCTATTGATTAGCCTACAATCTTTTTTGTCTTTGGTCATTTTTTGAATGAATGTAAGGAATGTTCCCTGAAATTGGTAATCTTATCTCAGATATTTATAAAACATTAGAATTAGCCTATGTATATTTGAAATGGAAACTATAACTAAAGACTCCCTGAAATAGATACAACTATTCAGATTTGAGCTTAATAAATTAAGTAGAATAGATGGCCCTGGCTTTAGAGAAATATTATTTCCAGTTTTATTCTGTTTGGCCTTTGATTTTCCTGGAATAAAATGTTAACTTCCTATCCCCTTCTTGCAGTCACCCGCATATACTTTAGCGTGGACACGTCAGAACAACGATAAGCTTCCTGAAAGAGCAATGGACTTCAATGGCATCCTGACCATCCGCAATGTGCATCTATCGGATGCTGGTGTGTACATTTGCACTGGTTCCAACATGTTCGACATGGACGAGGGCACCGCCACTCTCTATGTTCAAGGTTTGTGATGAAGTCGAAGTTCAGTCCTTCTAGGTTCTGCCTCGCATTAGTTAACCCTATCCTTATTCCTGTTGCCTCCTATGCCCATCTACTGCTGCTCTACTCTAACTCCTTTACCAATAACAGGGTTTTAAAAAGGGGAAATATATTTTCCATGTGGTATGTTACTGGTCTGTGATTTTTGATTTTGGCAATCCTATGCATGATTCTGCAATTTGTGACTTTAAGATGCTCTGTTTTCTGTGGGTGGCCTCCTTTGCATGTTTCAAAAGAAATCTGTTTCACAACTAAAACAACTCTTTATTGTGCTTAGCGACACCATCTCTTCACTTGAATGAATCACAGCTTTAGGGACAACTCTTTCCGATTAATGAGTTGTGGGGGGCAGTGGGGCATAAAGCACTGCTTGAGATTGGAGGGTAAACTATTGCACCAAAACAATCAGTCGGCTGCTCTTTCTGCTGCTTTTCCTTCATCAATCAGAGTTTGGCTTTGGCTGCTGCCCAAATGCATTCCAGTTTCCAAATGCAATACCACCAACGCATCTCAAAATTGTTGGTCTACTGTTGCTCATTTGTATTTATTATTTACATGTGATTGTTGTTAAAACACCTTGTCTATTTTCATTTCTTTTTAAAATTTGGGTTGAAATACAGTAAGAACTTTGTTTCTTTTCTGTGTTGCACCTGGCTCTGCACAAGTGTTAATATCAGTTCTCAAAAGTCATATTTCCGGCTGTCGCAGGAGGTACACTGGTACTAGTTAAATTTTTATAATGGAGCTCAACTTGTAAAGTGACAAAGGTAAACCAGTTGTGTGGTAAATCTTGCAGAATTTAAAATTCACTTTTGAACATAGCTATCAGGATAACATCCATTGATCAAAATAGATGTTTTGCTTAGAATTCCTGTACCTGATATTTCGGGTTGGACACTGCCTGGTGCTCTGAACCTCTTGGAATGCATTTGATGTCTAATCAGAAAACACACATGGCATACTGGGCTCAATTAGGAGTCTAGTTTTAATACATGTGGTGTTGGTAACTGGCTTTACCAGCTCCATCAGATTAGAGGGCCCTGCAGGAACACCATGGGTTAGACTTTTTTTACTAATGGACTCCGCCAGCCGAAATCTCCGGTTGAAGTTTTTAGTGGAAATGAGGAATTATAAGGGAAATCAGTAGCAGAACTCCTGGTTGATTTCGACCCCTAGTAGTAGTACTGCTAAGACCAACTACTTATCCCCTCCCCCTGGAGTTACCGAAACCCCTGGGTACTGGAAGGTAGGTAGTTCCTATGATGGGGTCAGCAGTTATTAATGAGAACTTTGGGCCATATTCTAAGAGCTTCGGAAGTAATTTCTGGATCTCTCAGATTATGGCTCAGAGTTCCTATTAATAACCTCTGACCCCACCATAGGAACTACCTACCTTTCAGTGCCCTTTCCTCAGGCAATATTGTTCATTTACAATGTGCAGTGAAACCCATGATGATCTTAATTAGGGCTGTCCAGAGTGGTAGAAGTACTGCAACATCAGAAACTGGACTTTTGTAAGCACAGAAACATACAAACTCAAATAAGTTCCTGAGGTTTAGTCATATATGACAAAATACTAGTACATTGACCAAAAATACAGTCAGAATAGTAATAGCCAGCATCCAAAGTAGCAATAGCAAGTGCCATTTGTGGAGAAGATATATATTTCTCGGGGGCATTAATGAGTGTCATCTCACAAGATTTTGTACAACTGTACTATTAGCGTTTGGTCCCATCACCTTCTATGGAACATTAACTAGTTAATGATATAAACTCAGGCAGACACCTTTATGAACAAAACAAAAAGAATTACACCTTGGTCTGGATGATTCAAGCATCATCTTACAGGTATTATGCAAACTACCTAAACTCCAAACAAAAATGGCTTTATTACCAAAAAAAGGGTGGTGGAATCCCCCTACACTTAAATGAGAAGGGGACTAAATACCAAGTGGGCATATACCCCAGTACTTTAATGTAAAAATTAATAGGCAGTATAGATGAGAGAGCGTTATTTATGCTGCTGTTATCCTTTATGCAGTTTTAGGGTTATTGTTAAACAACAAAAGTGTCATGAATTATATGTATCTCCCATAAAGCAAGTGTCTACAAATAATTAAACTGTTAATCACATATATTTTTGGTGGTGTATCAAAACTCTTTCACCTTGTATTTGCCAAAATGGCGCATATTACAACTGCCATACCACTAAAACCAATTGTTTTTTTTTTTTTTTTTTAATTCAACTATTACTGGTAGTGTTCATTTCAGATGTCTTAACATAACTGGGACATAATTGCCTCTTAATGCGATTCCCTTCCAATATACAACCTTGGGCTTAAGTGGTACAATACCGTATATATTGTAGGCCTCCCAAGTATATGTCTGTGCTTTCTCAAAGCTTTGCAAATCTTAACTGCTGTAAAGATTAAACTTAGAATAAGTGAGAGCCAGGTAACCTTTATAACTGTCAGTCCTACTAGGACTTTCTCAAGGTGTGTTCCCTCCTTATTAGCTTTAGGGCTGTATCCTCTGTCTGATTTAAACATTGTTCATCATAGCCTTAAATCCAGAAAATAGATTTAATTTCATTTATTCTTTTTTTTAAATTTACTTCTTCGCCGCAGTTATCTGGCTGTTTGAGGTATGAGCGTGGTTTTCTTGAATGAGGCAATAATGACAAGATTTAAAAAAATTCTACCGTCCTCCTCATCCCTTAAAGGAGAAGGAAGGGTTGCCTCAGTTGGATCCTAGGTGGGCGTTCAACTATTACCTTGACCCATCAAGAAATATTGGTCCAACAAGCAGCACTGTGTTACTGTGGTGCCAAACAGGGTAATGTGGTTCAAAAGAGGATTCTATTGTGGTGGATTGTCCTCTCCATTGAGACTTGCTGCACCTTGACCAAGAAGGAGTTGCTGGATGGATTTGTCCTCATTTAACTAGAGACAAGTCAATTACTGCACTTGTGTGAGACACCCCAATTGCAGAAATCTCTAAGGTTACAACTTGGACTTCCTTGAACACTTTCACAAAACACTGTCTGGATTCAGAAGTGCATAGTTATGGACATTTATTCAGGTCTGTCTTAGAAGGTTTCCTGGTTTAATCATCCATTAACCCTCCGTCAGGGCAGGGCACTGCTGTGAAATCTGTTCTACAGGTGGGGAATCTGCAGGTAGTAGTTTCCAACAGAAGAAAAAGTTACTAACCTGCAGTAACGATCTTTCTGGTGAATACTTGCAGATTCCTCACTGACCAACCCACCTCTCCATTTGATGGCTGAGTTATAGAGAAAGTCAAAAAGATCCCACCTTATATTGTTTTTGTATCTCAATCTTTCAACAAAGTCAATCTGCCATCTTGCCTTCAAGGCTAGGGAAAAAGGGACGGTAACCGATATCAGTGTGATAGGCTGGTCACTTTATAGCCTTGGTGGTGTCACGTGATGTCACTTCCGGTGTGGTCTGATTCCAGCACCCTATACCAGAGACCTTGTCACTTTGAAGTTTCTGTATCCAGTCTGACACTGCAGGGAATATTCTACTGGAGAGGAATCTGCAGGTAGATAGAGTATCCCCAACAAAGATAGTTACTGTAGGTAACTAACTTTTTCTTCCAGTGAGAGCTCAGTGGGGCTCTTCATTATAACCAGAGTTTCATCTCTATACACTTCCAACTTCAGGCAGAAGGTATAGTGATCGCAGACATTTGACAATAGGCAGGCTTCCCTCTGCCTGGTCATTTGATCCCATCACAATGCTACTTGGCTATTGAGGTGGTAAGAGAATAGGGCGACTACAATGACTGATTATGGGGAAGCAGATAATTGACAGTGAGTGAGGCAAGTATAAATAGGTGGGTGGCGAAATATGCAGATAAAATGGTAGTTGAGCGAAGGTGCAATTAAAACGATACTTTGTTGTTGGCGATCAAATGATGGTTGAAAGTAAGAGTGCTAAAATGTTACTGAGGTGAAAGCTATGGTTTGTGAGGAAAAGAGCACGAAGAAAGTTAAATGAAAATAGATAAAGCGATGCTAGTATGTATAGGGGTAAAGCAATGCTTGGGTAGTACAGAAAGTAAGCAGTGGAGGGTTTTTTAAAGATATGATGGTTAAAGATGATACAGTGATTGATGTGGGAATGGATAAAACAATATTTTGACAGTAGGAGGTTAAAGAGGTAAATGCAAGGTGGTAAAAGGATTGTTAAAATGGTGATAAAATAATAATCTGATAGAGATTTCTAGTTGCAGATTTTTACCTTAGAATTTCCACCAGGTGTCAGACTGGATCTGGAGATTTTTCTCCGAGCAATACCCTGGGGCGTCGGTAGGTGCGTCGGTCGACTCTGCGGGTGTCGTTGGCGTCGTAGTCGCCGTGATGACATCGGGAGTAGTACATAGAGGCTACCCTCACGCAGTGACGTCAGTTCTTTTCTTTCCGCGCCATGCGCTGATCCGGAGAAGAGCTACCCTGGCAAAGTCAGTGGTCTGGATACTTCTCCTGAAGCTGGCATGCTGTCTCCTCCTACGGTGGCTATGGCGGAGGGAGCAACTTATGGTATGGTGGTCAGTAGGGCAGCTGAGGCCCTTGGTCTCGAGCTTCCCACTGTTGAGGTCAGGTCTAATCTCCTGACGGAGGTGCTTCAGCCTGGGGTGTCTACTTCAGAACCCCTTTTGCGATTAAATGAAGCCCTCACCGAAGTCCGTTTGGGTACCTGGTCAAAACCCAACACAGGGGCTCCTGTGAATAGGACTATTGCACACTGCTATCGGCCCGCTCTGAGCAACCCTAAATTCCAGACCCAACACCCCACGCCTGAGAGTCTTGTTATCCAGGCTTCCTCTTCTTCAGGCGCATTCCCTTCCGCACCCCCAGATAGGAAATGCAAAAGGCTGGAACAGTTTGGCAAGAAGTTTTCTTCCTCCAGTCTTGCACTGCAGTCTGTGAACACCGCATGCCTTTTGGGCCGCTATACCCACTCGTTGTGGGATACTGTTGCGTAGGTCCTGCTGCAGATACCGGAGGAGGCACGTGCTATCGTTTCCCAAGCTGTGAACGATGGGAGAGATGCAGCAAAGTTCATAATCCGTTGTGAGCTGGGCACGACGACTCTCTGGGCAGATCGGTTGCTAAGAGGGTGGCCCTATGAAACCATGCCTGGTTGAGTACTTCTGTTTTTTCTGGGGATGTCCAACAGTCACTCATGGACATGCCCTTTGATGGCTTGCGTCTCTTTGGAGACAAAGCAGACTCAGCCTTGGAGAGATACAAGGATTCCCGGGCTATGGCTTGGTCCCTTGGTCTTTCCAATGTCCCTCGCCCCCCACAGTCTAATTTTCACCCCTTTCGTGGCCACAGAAGGGGCTCCCTGTTGCGTCCTCTACCCAGCCACTGTGCTGCCCACGCTGTTCAGCCTCTGTGTGGCAGGGGACGTGAAACCCCACGTGGCCTTGGGACAGGGAACCAGAGGTCTGCCTAGTCCACCTTTGCCCCGCTGCAGCCTCCAAACCCTCCTAGTCCGTCCCCTCACTCCCGTCCAGTTGGTGGCAGGATTCGCCATCACCTGCCCCACTGGGAATACATCACCACAGACAGGTGGGTTTTGCAGATAGTTCGAAAGGGCTACTCCCTCCCTTTCGAATGTGCTCCACCAACCATGCCACCATCCTTCAGTGACCTTCCAGAGGATCTTTTGGCGCTTCTCCGCCAAGAAGTCGCAGCTCTCTTGGCCAAGAGCTATAGAAAAGGTCCCTGTGCCAGAAGTAGGTCGTGATTGTTATTCCTGCTACTTTCTGATACCAAAAAAAGGACAAGGGCTTACGTCCTATCCTAGACCGTCGGGACCTAAACTTCCTCAAGAAGGAGAAATTCAAAATGCTCATCCTGGCTCAGGTTCTGTCTGCCTTGGACCCAGGAGACTAGATAGTAGCGTTGGACTTGGCAGGATGCTTATTTCCACATCCCCATCCTGCCTGCCCACGGACGTTACCTACGATTCGTGTTAGGTCACGAGCACTTTCAGTTTAGCATGCTCCCCTTCGGCCTTACCAGCGCCCCTCGGGTGTTCATGCAAGTGATGGTGGTGGGGGTCTCAGTCTTCCCCCTACCTTGACGACTGGCTGTTGAAGGCGGACTCACCCTAGAAAGTAGTCTCCCACCTTCAGACTATGGCAAACCTCTTGCATATGCTGGGGTTCACTATAAACATGCTGAAGTCACACCTGACTCCCTCTCAGACTCTCCCTTTCATCGGAGCGGTTCTGGACACAGTGCAGTTTCGGGCTTATCCTCCCAAAAAGCAGGTCCAAGACATTCTGGCTATGATTCTGATCTTTCAGCCTCGATCTTGGGTTTCGGTGAGACTGACTCTAAGGCTGCCGGGCCTCTTGGCCTCCCGCATCCTGCTAGTAAGACATGCCATATGTCGTATGCGGGCACTGCAGTGGGACCTGAAGTTCCAGTGGGAGCAGCATCAGGGGAATCTCTCTGACCTGGTCCAGATCTCGGAGGGGACTGTGAGGACCTGCAGTGGTGGCTTTCGAATCCGCTTTGGGTCCACAGCAGATCCCTCTGCCTTCCCCAACCAGATCTCTCTATAGTGGCAGATACGTTATTTCTGGGTTGGGGCGGCCACATGGGGGAGGCGGAGATCAGAGGACTCTGGTGCAGGTGATCCCAGACAATACTACCGCCATGTGGTACTGCAACAAACAGGGCAGAGTAGGGTCCTGGACCCTTTGTAAGGATGTACTACGCCTCTGGACATGGCTGGAACTTCAGGGCATTACCCTGATGGTTCAACATCTGGCGGGCATCCTCAACGCCAGAGCAGACGAACTCAGCCATCGATGCACAGCTGATCACAAATGGCGTCTCCATCCGGATGTGGCGCAAGGTCTCTTTCAGTAGTGGGGAGAGCCTTGGTTAGATCTGTTTTCCTCCGCAGAGAATACGCAATGTCAGCTGTTTTGCGCGTTGGAGTTTCCAAGGCGGCACTCGTTCAGAGACGCTTTTCATCTCGAGTGGAACTCCGGCCTCCTTTCCGCCTATACCTCTTCTGCCCAGAGTTCCAAGAAAATCAGGAATGACTGGGCCCAAGTCATTTTGGTGGCTCCGGACTGGGCACGGAGGGTACGGTATCCAGAGTTATTGAGCATGTCCATTGATCCTCCACTCAGACTGCCTCTTTGGGCAGATCTTCTGTCGCAGCAACAGGGACGGTTCTTCACCCGAACCTGTCCAACCTCCGCCTTCATGCGTGGAGATTGAGCGGCGACAGTTGGCGGCTTTTGCCCTTCCACCCGAAGTCTGCGATGTTATCTTGGCAGCCAGGCGTCCATCAACCAAAACTGTATACGCCTGTCGTTGGAATAAGTTTGTGGCATGGTGTACCAACAAATCTGTTGATCCCCCCCCTTTATGCCCCTCTGCCCGAGGTTCTTCTGTTCATTCTTTCTTTGGCCCAGCAGGGCTCTACTTATCTGCCATTTCGACCTTTCTTAGGCTACCTGATCAGCCTTCACTCTTTAAATCTCCTATTGTGAGTAGATTTCTAAAGGGGCGCACCCATTTATTTCCTCCCACTCATTTATCATGCATCAGTGGGACCTCAATCTTGTACTTACTTATTTGATGTGTACACCCTTTGAGCCAATGCATAATTGTCCCTTGCGGCTCCTCACCATCAAAACTGTCTTTCTTGTTGCAATCACCTCTGCTCGCAGGGTGAGTGAGCCTCAGGCCCTTTCCTCAATGCCTCCATACTAGTCTGTGCACCCTGGCAAAGTAGTGTTGCGCACTAAGGCTTCTTTTATTCCTAAGGTGGTTACACCCTTTCATGTAGGCCAGTCCATCACTCTGCCTACTTTCTACACACCCTCACATCCTTCCCATGAGGAGAAGAGATTCCACTGTCTGGACCCAAAAAGAGCGTTGGGTTTCTACCGCAATCGATTTCTGGGTGGGAAATCAACTCTTCGTTGGGTATGTGGGTGCCAAAAAAAGGGAAGGTGGTGGAAAAGCGTACCATCTCTTGATGGGTGCTTCTTTGCATCAAAATGTGCTATGCTCTGGCCAAGAAGCAACCTCCTGAGGGCTTGCGTGCTCATTCCACCAGAGCAGCTGCTGCTTCCACTGCGTTAGCACGCGGTGTTCCTGTCCTGGATATCTGGCAGGCAGCTAAGTCGGCGTCCCTGCACATGTTTGCTAAGCACTACTGTCTGGACAGTCAGGTCCTTTGGGATGGCTACTTTGGTAGTTCGGTCCTGCAGGACTTCCTAGTATGATCTTGGTTCGCAGCCTACCACCGAGGATGGCATTGCTTGGGTATCTATTCTAAGGTAAGGAATCTGCAATTAGAAGTCTCTATCAGATGTACAATTTAGTTACCTTCGGTAACAACATATCTGGTAGAGACATATTTTAGTTGCAGATTCCTTACCACCCACCCATCCTCCCCGCTTGCGAACCGATTTCTAGGGACAGGGATTCCCCCTTTCAGGTCCTTAGCTCTGGTGCACTAATCTCAGTGTTCATAGCGGCTCTACGCTTTGGTGTGGAAAGTCGTAAAAAAACTGACGTCACTACGTGAGGGCGGCGTCTATGTACTACTCCCGATGTCATCACAGCGACTACGACGCCCGCGGAGTCTACCAACGCCACCTACCGATGCGCAAGGGTTTTGCTCGAAGAAAAATCTCTGGATCCAGTATGACACCTGGGGGAAATTCTAAGGTAAGGAATCTGCAACTAGAATATGTCTCTACCAGATATGTTGTTACTGAAGGTAAGTAACTTGTACATTTGTTCTATTTGTGATTAAATAGTGGTTGTGATCGTAGGATAATAAACTGATAATTTGAGGTGATTGTTACGTCTCAACCTCTTGCCCGGTAGCTGCCAAAACAAACTCTGAAAGAATTACTGCTACCAAATACCACATATGTGACCTATGATGGTGTCTTGAGTATCCTGTTGCTCTCTCTGTGTGTGGTGTAGGTCGGGCTTTCAGAATGTGGTGCGCCTAATGTTTGGTGTCTTGTGGGATCTGTGTTTTAAACTTGTGTGTGTCTCTCTTTTCCATTATTCTTCCTTAAAGGGGCTTCTGCTAGCCCCATTGATACTAACAAGCATATGTGTTGATGGTCCATACTGAAGAAAGAAAGCTTTTTTTTCCCTACACTTTCAAAATGTATTTGGGCATTGGAAGTACGTGGAGACTGCATTGCACGCAATTGGAAGAAAGAACCAAAGTAGGGATATCAAATATCTACTACAGTTTGCACATTCAAGCTTAGTTGCAGACTGCCTTAAAATTCTAGTTTCATATCAACAAACCTAAGTGTAGTCTGGTCAGCTGTATGCAGCAGACTAACCACCCCTCCACCAACCATCTAAATACATTGTACACTGCTCAGCACCCCAATCCTGAGCAGAGTTACGTGAAGGAAGCTTCCTTTTCACTGATATCGAGTAGTAGATGGGGATTCACCTTTTAACATGCGAGCTCCGAGGAGATGACAGATGAGACTCAAACCCTAAGAAACATACCTTCTGAATGGAAAGCTCGTTCTGAAGAAGTAACAGTCGAAGTGCTCTCCAGGCACAGCCTGCATACATCGCCAGCATCAGAAAATGGAACTGCAGAAGTCTATCAGCTGGCTTTATCACACTCTCAAAGGACTTTCTTGCCTCCGTTAACTTCCCTGGCACTCGCGTACCTCCCTGGCATCGGTATAAGACATTTGTTGGTGCCATCAAAGGGCTATCTTGGCTGCCTTTACAGCTAATGCTTGATGCCTTAAGCGAGAGTCGTCGTGAAGTAAAACAGATGGAAGCTGACAAGAATGCCAACCATGATCATATTATTAATGTGAACATTTCTTTTCTTTTATTCATGCTGTTAAAATCACATGTCATAGAATTTCCAAATTAATGTTAGCTCTGACATTATCTACCTCAGATGGATGAAGGACTTAGGGGGTTATTACAACTTTGGAAGAGGTGTTAATCCGTCCCAAAAGTGACGGATATACCACCAGCCGTATTACGAGTCCATTATATCATATGGAACTCGTAGTACGGCTGGTGGTATATTCATCACATTTGGGACGGATTAACACCTCCTCCAAAGTTCTAATAACCCCCTTAATGTTGTTGGGGGATTGGCCTTCAAACTCGACTGACTGAACTTATGTAATGGTCTCTTAGTGTAAAACTCCTTTGTATAAGTTGTGCTGCTTAATTTGCTATTTGCGGTTTTTAGGTCCTTAAAGTTGTATGTTATGTTGTATTATAATATGTTCATGATATGTATTGCTGTTTATAATGAATTTTACGGTCCAAAGAAATATTGCGTTACAGGTTTCGAGACAGAATAATAAAAAAAAATAGTCCCTGGTTGACCACCTTCATTTTTCAGTTGAGGAAGGTTAATCCGATTTTACAAAAATGTAAATAGGTCCTAACAGATGCAAAGTTTGACAAAGTCGCCCTTTAACAAAAATATACGTATTTGTAATGTTATTAATCTTAATACTTATTACATTGTTTGTACTGGAACAAGAAATGTAGGAGCGGTTGAGCCAGATCTCAAAATTACATTTGATTTCTAAAACAAATAAAGGAACATAATTATTTAACAGATAAGTTACCCCTTAATTTCTGATATTTGTTCCTCATTCACGCTTGTCAATTGGCGCATGAAGGAATAACCAAACGTGTGTGCAGTACAGTAGTGCTAAAAAGCACATTACCCGTTTCAAACTGTCTAAAAACGATTTTCCCTGACCAAACCTCTCCTTGTGAAAGAAAAAATGGTAAGCAATCCACTACAGAGTTTTAACACTCAAATCATGTGAATGTTCAGGCAAACAAACTCTGGCGTTCCTTTGCTGTTAGCTGTTCTCTGCGATGAGTTGGCAGGGAACAGAAGGCTTGTTGGAATAGTCGTATAACCACATGCCATTCTACAAACGTAAGAAAATAACAAATGGAGCCCATAAAAAGCTCTAGCCAGTGTTAACATTTGGTTTTCAGAACTGTACTTTTCTGCCACAATGTTCTAAGTCAGTGGTTCCCAAACTGTGGTCTGGGGACCACTGGGGGTCCACAAAACCTCCTCAGGGTTCCGCGACTGCTTAGAGAATTAAATAATATTAGCAGATTAATACACAATATAAATAAAGGGGGTCATTCTGACCCTGGCGGCCGGTGACCGCCAGGGTCACCGACCACGGGAGCACCGCCAACAGGCTGGCGGTGCTCCCGAGGGCATTCTGACCGCGGCGGTTCAGCCGCGGTCAGAAAGGGTAAACCGGCGGTCTCCTGCCGGTTTACCACTGCCCTACAGAATCCTCCATGGCTGCGGAGCGCGCTCCGCAGCCATGGGGATTCTGACACCCCCTACCGCCATCCTGTTGGCGGTAGGGGGTGCCGCGGGGCCCCTGGGGGCCCCTGCAGTGCCCATGGCATGGGCACTGCAGGGGCCCCCGTAAGAGGGCCCCGCAAACTATTTCAGTGTCTGCAAAGCAGACACTGAAATACGCGACGGGTGCAACTGCACCCGTCGCACCCCTGCAACTACGCCGGCTCAATTCTGAGCCGGCGTCCTCGTTGCAGGGGCATTTCCTCTGGGCCGGCGGGCGCTCTTTTGGAGAGCGCCCGCCGGCCCAGAGGAAATGTCTGAATGGCCGCCGCGGTCTTCTGACCGCGGTGCGGTCATTTAGCGGCGGTACCTTGGCGGACGGCCTCCGCCGTCCGCCAAGGTCATAATCAGGGCCAAAGTGTCTAAATGCACAGTTGAAACATTTGAAAACGTACTGTAAATCTCAAGGGATTTGAAATTGGTGTCTAAAAATTAAATTAGTATCTTCAGATTGATTCATGGGAGGTGGTGCAGGTGCATCAAACAGAATCTAGTAAGGACAATGTGTAGCTTCAATTGAATTTTAAAAAAGCTCAGACCTTCCTCTTAAAATTATGTTTTGTATTTATATATATTTGCTAAATAAATAAAATGTGTTATCATTTGTGTATGTGGTTGATGAATGCTTGTTTCTGTATTTTTTTATGCAATGGTTTGAGTTTCAAATTATCGACAATGTTTAGGCAGAGGTTCCCAACTTCCAGTAATGATTACGTGACGGGGTATCCCGGATTCCAATGATGATTCATTGGGGATCTCCGGGTTCCAGTAATGATAAAGTGGGGGTCCACAGAAGTCAAAAGGTTGGGAACCACCGTTCTTCCTTTGGTGCTTTCAACTCAAGACATCATCACATGATAACTAGACCATCCGATTAGGTCTTTATTTGTAAAGATCTTCCAGAATCGTGTATCTCTAGCGACTGATTGCATGAAAGGTATGTTAACATGAAGTCTAATAACCTTCCTATTAATATTCATAGTCTCTAAGAAGCAGGTGTATTCGATCGCACAGCACACTTTACTGTGTATTGGAAAGTTGTCAGTCGGACTCATGTTAACAGTGACTTTAGCAGTGTTGCTGTTTCATCAAATAGGAGGAGCTCAACATGAAACAGTCACTTCTTTCAAGCTGGAATAAAGGTGCCAACCTGCTCCTCTTGGTTGTAACACTACGACTGATTGCTACTCGCCTTCGTGACATGGCACCTTTTAACAGCTATGCTAATATCCCAAAACGTAGCAAAAGTGAGACATCAGCTTGTTCCTTGAAAGAAACTGCTTCAGAGGTGTTTGAGTCGGTTATGATAAGTGGGTTCTAGTACTTTTCACAAGTAAGCATTTACCAACACATGCTTGATGCTGTTGTTTGCCACTTCCCCTGGAGTTTGCTCTGCAGTCGCTTGCTTTCCATCCCTCTGCTTATTTTTTCTTTTGTTTTTTTAACCACACTTTTACTGTTTTTGTGTGTGTTTGGGTGAGAGAAAAAATGCATGTTATCCTTGTACCGGACTCCTTTTTTTATTTTTAAGAAAGAGGATGGTCCTGCCCCAGTGTACTCCTCCCATGGAGGTCTTGCCGTGGTGTGGTACAAGCAGAGGAATGGCCTGCTGGAATAGGAATGACGTGAGTCTGCATACTGATGTCAGCTACACGTGGCATGCTGTTTGTTAGGAATTGGAGGAATAAAAGAATGGACTGAAAAATCAAGATAATTTTTCCTCTAAATGGTTTGGACAGACCATATTTTAGCCTTCTAAAGGTATATTCCATATTTCCACACCAACTCGTTTTGGAGCATGATTTTCTTCCCTCTCAAAGATACAATGCCTTTCATACATTTTTTGTAACTCTTTTTAACTCTGTTTTTTAGTACCTGCATCTTTAAGCCGGTCTCCTGCCCATCCCTCAAGGACAGGGTTAAGCCTGGGTTATCAGTTTTTGCTGGACCACTTTAAAGCAGTACCACCAATACTTGAAACAATTTCTGAATAATGCATTTAATTTCTTGACAGACTGGTGCCTCTAGAAATCTGTGACAAGAATGTATTGTACAACGCCACCTGATAGGTGACTGTCTTGTAGTCCTTTGGAATACTGTATGAAATCTATTCATTTATTTCTAGGCTTGTCTACCTTTGTTGTAAAGCATGTGTAAGGATACGGTGGGTCCATGTCAGTAGTCGGTAAAAATCTGGTTCATGTTTAGAATGAGTGGTGGTTGCTTATGGTTGGCGTACTGTCCGATTACATTTCTCATACTGGTTAATTTTGCTGTCCTGTTATGAGCCTGAAAACCGAGAGCCTTGCCTTTAATTGAGATTTTAATGCCTAGGTTGAAGACATTAAATGAAGATGTGATACATTGTCCTTTGGTATTCACTTGTATTATTGGGGACTGCCATGTCATTAGTTATTTATTCTATGTAATTTTGTATACAAAAGTACAAGTGTTGGGACTAAACATCTCTGTATGGCTTTCTAAATCTGTGCTGTCCAGACCTTGTATGTTTTCTGGACAGGCCTATTCGTTTTCCCCATGTGAGCATAACAATCATGCGAGTACGGTACTTCTGTTTTGCCATAAGACATCTTAGCTGGGTTCCATTGTTGAGGGCATGGACACTAGAGGCTGATAAGTACAAGTCTCCATAGCTATATATTCATTCTTTGACTTGACAGCTGTGGAAACCCTCTGCACTAGCATGAGAAAAGAGCACAACCATGAGTAGGAATCCTGTTGAGTTGCTACTCTTCCTTCAGACTGAGACTGAGTCTGCATCTGCAGGTGCTTTGGAGACACCTTCCTAGTAGCTGTGAAGAGACAAAAGATCTTACCTGCTTGCACTGACAACTGGAATGTCCTTTCCAGGAGGAAGTGGATGACCACCAGATTCCTGCCACGTGAACCTGTGTAGGATAGTTTAGAATATAGACTGCCCCAGAAACTGAAGGCCACCCAGGGCCAGTTTCCCAGGTGACTAATACATCGAAGAATGGTGAGGCTTCTCTGTCCAGAGCCTCCCTCTGCCGTACGGTGTTTGTTTGTGTTGCCTCTGGTGTCCTGCAGAGTTTGTAACTCCTGGTCTTTGTCCCCGGTTGGTGGAGTCTTCTCATCCTCTTAATTTAGTCATTACTGAACTATCCCCCTTCATAATAATTTGGTTCGTGTGAAAACTGACCAATGCTGTGTCCTTCAAGCATACAGCATGTATCCCTAACTTCCAGTTAAGAACTGTAATCAAAAATGTATTATTTAGAAGGTTCATGACAAAAATATTTTAAATATCCTAAAGATGCTTTCAGTTAGTTGCTCACAATCCTTTAACCATATTCAAATTAAATAACATGATCACAACAGAAGCAGCCATTTGTTGTCGACACACAAGGTGACATTAAGGTACTATGGAAGAGGCTTTATAGTATTATGGATTAATTTTGAGTGGTCATCTTTGTTAGTGTGTGAGAGATGATTACTTACCTGGAACTAAATAAAGTTCCTTTCTTGGTAAGTAAAGGCCCACCTAGACATTGCTATTAAGTGCAATCCGAAGTGTCATACTTTTTAACCTCACACAAACTACTGGATCATGCCCCAATAGCTCGACCCTGCTACCCCGATAGAAGCAGCTGCTAAATGGGGTATATTTGTCATTCATTTGGAGACCTTTGAAAATGTGGCCCTTAGATACTGTTGTAAATATGGCTAGTTTTTCCAGTTCACAAAAGTCATCAATAATAATCTGCAAATGTGTAAACTGACGAGGGTTGGGAGGTCAAAGACTGAGTAACATTACAGGCAGTGGGCAGAGGGGGCATTATGCTCCAGACTCCACACGTTCCCAGGCTACCTCTCCGATACCAACATTTATTCATATATTTTTTTAAACTGAGAGTAAGCCTTCTGTTTATATTATAATTAAGCTGCCTTTGTGGCTAGATCACGAGATGGCACCAGATGCAATATTGCCTCTTTTCCTGAAGTTCATTTTGTAGGTTGTGCCTACTAGACAGCACATGTGCTGTTTGTTTTGAGACATTTTGTGGGCTTATCAACAGCATACAGGCAGTTGAAGCCACCCTATTGGTTACAATTGTCTCTCTTCCCTTTCACTGTTATTTGCTTTTTTCTTACTCAGTGGCTTTCCTTGTCCATCTTGTGCCTGTCCCACACATTGGGCATTGTCTGTTTACTTGTGTATTTTCACTATTCACTTTTTAGGACCTACTTTTTTCCTTTTTCTTAAGCACTCAAGTGCATGTGTTTTCCAGTTGTCTCTCTAATGTGCTTATCTGACAGAGATTTCTAGTTGCAGATTCCTTACTTTAGAATTTACCCCTGGCATCAATCTGGATCCTGAGATTTTTCCTGTGCAGTACCCCTGCCATCAGGTGGCGTCGATCGGATCTGCGTCGTACGTGCCAGATATGTCATCACAGGACCTATTTAGGCTTCACCCCGATATGCTAACGTCCGTTCTTTTCTTTCCACGCGAGCCAGTGCTGATTTGAAGAGCTACCCTCAGTCACTTTTTGACTGGTCTTTTTCAACTTTTTGTCTGATTCCCAAGTGTCTACACTCCTGGTGTGTTGAGATGTTGTCACGTAAGTCCGAATTCAAGCCTTGCGGATCCTGTCATTGGGCGATGTCCATGACGGATCCGCACCTCCTGTGCTTGTGGTGCCTGGAGCACGACCCGAAGTCTTGCTGCGAGTTCCAGGCCATGAATCCAAAAGCTTTGAGGAAGTGGTCCCTAAAGCTCATTGCGGCCCAGCGCTTGGCTCTGCCATCCTTCCAAACTTAGCCGAGAGGAAGCTCCTGAGAATGGTCGCAAAGCCTCCCCCTTCATATTCGTCCCACTCGAAGTCCTCAAGATAGTCAGATAAGTCGAGGCACAAGAAGTTAAAAAAGAAAGTGTTTTTTGACACCGCCCTGTCTGTGGGGGGGCCAACGAGATGAGGGAAAAGGAGCATTGTCATTCCAGGCCTCCATCCTCCACACCTGCGTCTGGGTCAGATCCACCCCACCCCAGGTTTCTGAGAGTTGGAGCTACCCCTGAACAACTCCAAGAGTTTTATGAGGCCATGCGCCTCATATTTGGGCAGTCAGACTCCAATGGAGTGCCCGTGGGTCAGCAGGGGCTCCCTCTGGTTCCACGCCAGTGACTCCGACCTCCGCTTGGGGGGGGCATGCATGCATCCATTCCTGCATCTGAACTGGTGTCGATCGTACCGCCTCTACCTTCACTGATGCTTGTTCAGACCTTGATGCTCCCGACGTCGCCCGTGTCCCCAAGTGGTGCCAAAGCCATCCTCATTCCTGACTCCAACATGGAGCTGGACCGGCATTGCTCAATGCTGATTTGGACTTCATCAAGGACCTTGCTCCCTTTGTCAGATCCTGATCCTTATTTTCCTGGCTTGGGGTACAGTGAGGATTGGGAGGATTGGCTGGACCCTTTAAATATAAGCTAGAAGATTCCATGGACTGGCAGACGAACCTAGGTGAGGCCAGTGGTCTGGACACTTCCCCTGATACCGGCATGCATTTTCCCCCTTTTGTGGCTATGGAGGAGTGAGCATCCTACTCAGTGGTGGTGGGAAGTGCATCTGAGGTCCGGGTCCTTGAGCTGCCTTTGGTGGCAGTCAGGACTAACCTCCCGACAGATGTGCTTCAGCCTGGGGTTTCCTCTTCCCTTTAATTAAGCCCTTACTGTTGTCCTGCTGGGGACCTGGTCCAAACCCAGCACAGGGACTCCTGTAAACAGGACAATCGCCCACCGCCATACAACTGCTCCAAATAACCCAGTGTTCGTCCTGCCTGCCCACGGATGTTACTTGTCGTTCACGGTAGGCCACAAGCATTTTCAGTTAACGATGCTCCCTTTTGGCCTTATCAGTGCCCAAGATGATGGTGGTTGTCGCAGTTCATCTGCGCAGGTCAGGGGTTTGTGTTCCCCTACTTCGATGACTGGCTGTTGAAGGCGGGCTCACCCCAAACTGTCAACTCCCACTTCCTGTATTTATTGGGGTTCACTATAAACGTGCCAAAGTCACACCTGACTCCCTCTCAGATGTTTTCTTTCATCAGAGCTGTTCTAGACACGCTGACGTTCGGGCTTATGCTACGGAGCGGCGAGTCCAGGCTATGATACCGATGTTTAAGCCTCTATCCTTGATTTCAGTGAGACTGACTCAGAGGGTGCTGGGCCTCCTGCAACCTGCTGGTGATAAATGGCATATACCAGCTCTACAGTAGGACCTGGAGTTCCAGTAGGCACACTGCGCGGGATCTTCAGTGGTGGCTCTTGAACTGCTACTGGGTCAGAGGCAGATCCCTCTTTCTTCCCCAACCAGATCTGACAGTAGTGACAGAAGAGTCACTCCTCGAATGGGGTGGCTACATGTGCGAGGCTGAGATCAGGGGCATCTGGTCCCTGGCAGAGTCCATGCTCCACATCAATCTTTTGGAGCTCAGGGCGATCAGACTGGCAATTATAAACATTCCTTAACTCTCTCAAAGGGAAAGTAGTGCAGGTGTTCACGGACAACACCACCTCCATGTGGTACTGCAACAAAGAGGGTGGGGTGGTGGACAGTTTGTCAGGAGGTTCTGCACCTTTGGACATGGCTGAAACATCAGGGCATTTCCCTGGTGGTCCAACACCTGGCGGACTCTCTAAATGCCAGAGCAGACAAACTCAATACCTGGTTGATCACAAATTGCGTCTCCATCGGAGGTAGCACAAGGTCTCTTTCAGCAGTGGGGAGAGCCTTGGATAGATCTGTTCAACCTCTGCAGAAAACGCACAATGTTAGCAGTTTTGCGAGTTGGAGTTTCCAAGGCAGCACTTGCATGATACTTTTCCCCTCGAGTGGAGCTCAGGCCTCCTGTATGCCTTTCCGCCTATACCACTTCTGCCCAAAGTTCTCTAGAAGATCAACAATGGGCGGGCACAAGTAATCCTTGTGGCTCTGGGCTGTAGGAAGCTAGCCTGGTGTGTAGTGGAGACTATAGTGTTGTCACCTTAAAACCAGGTCCAGCTATCCCCTATTAGTGAAGTGTAGGCAGTGTCTAGGAAACCAGGGCTCTCTAGAGGTAGCTGTGGATGAGCGGCCAAGACTTACCTAGGAGCCATGCAAAGCTTAGGCAACACCACCATAGTCACACAGCAACTTATCACACATGAAAGAACCACACAGTGTTACAAAAATGAAGGTACTTTATTATAGTAACACAGCACTAGAATACTCACAGGCACCCCCCCGCCCCCCCAAACTGAAGGTAAGTACACACTAATTATATACACAATAGTAATCAGCAAAAGGCATAGAAACAACAAGCATTGGCAATACTTAGTAAAAATAGAAAGGGACCAAGGGGAGGGCCAAATCATGTACTAAAGAAGTAGAATGTGAGATACAGTCCACCACCCAAGGATGTAGAGTTGTTAGAGGGGAATTGGAGGAACAAGGAAACCCATGAGGTGAGTACCAGAGGGAACCCCAGCTACCAGGAGAGCTGAGTTAAGTACCTGGTTTTCCTAAGGACTATCAGGAGGACTAGGAAAAAGGACTGTACGAGAACAGGACCAGACAGGAAGAACCCAAAGCTGGATCCTGGTAGAAGAGAAATTGCAAAAGAGGGGCATGGAGTCCAGTCCACAATGGAGTGCCCAGTGGGGGCAAGAGCCACTACCCACCCTTCTGTGGATGCAGAACTGGATCGACGGGGGAAGAAGACCAGCTGTGGAGCACAGGAGCTGTAGGAGAGTATGTAGCAGTGCAGATGGTGTACCCCGTCGGTTGTTGGGTCACAGATGATCAGTGGTGTGGAAGAACCACCAACCAGCCTTAGCAAATGCAAGAGGAGCAAAAGAAGAGTTGCGAGGCTGAAGAAGACCAGCAAAACCCAGGGGGCTCGACCCAAGGAGGGGAGTCCAAGGTGATAGCAGTCTGGAGAGCCAACAGAAGTAGTCGCAGACTCACAGGCAACCCACTTTCAGCAGGCATACTAAGTCGCAGTGAGGCCCAGTCAGCACACCTGAAGAGGAAACCCGCGTCACTGGAGCAGCAGTGAGGAGACTGTGCTGGGCAGAATCGAGTGCTTGGGGCTGGGACTACACAGATCCTGAAGATCCCTTGGAGCAAGCACAAACAAGCCTTGGTAGCTGCAAGAACCGCTGTACACAGGAGTACTCTCCTGCAAGGAGAGGCAAGGGCTTACTGTCTCCCAAGTTGGACAGCTGGCAGAGAGGACCAAGGGGACCACTCCAGACCATCACCCATGATGCAGGATCCACGCAGTTCCAAGGGAGAACAGATCCATGCAGCCTGTCATCGTTGCAGTTGGAGCCTACAGTGACTTCTTCACTCCAAGAGAGATTCCTTCTTGCTTCTTGGCGCAGGCTGATGTCTCGCTGTCCTCAGAGGATGCACAGCCAGGGAAATGATGCCGTTGCTGGAAGTGGCTGGAGAAACAATGTTGCAAAGCTGAGTCTTCACTGCAGATTCTCTGTTTCTGAAGAGTCCAGTTGCTGTTCCAGTAACCAGAAGATGAAGTAAGCGATACAGACGAGTCCTGGTGGAATTTTGCACGTCCAATCTGGGGAGCCACACTCGAATGAGTTCCTAAATAGCCCTAAAAGGCGGGGGGTCACCTAGTGAGGTGACCACCTATCAGGAGGGGGCTGTGACATCACCTACCTGACCCGGCCACTCAGATGCTCTTAGGGGCCTCTGCACATCTTGGTTTCAAGATGGCAGAATCACGTAGCCACCTGGAGGAGCTCTGGGCACTATCCCTGGGGTGGTGATGGGCAATGGAGTGGTCCCTCCCCTTTCCTTTGTCCAGTTTCATGCCAGAGCAGGGACTGGGGGTCCCTTGACTGTTGCAAACCGATTTATGCAAAGCGGGTACCAAATGTTGCCTTAAAAGCAAACCGGTGGCTTGGGGAGGCTACCTCTCCCAAGCCATGTAACACCTCTTTCCAAGGGAGAGGGTGTTACCTCCTTCTCCCACAGGAAATCCTTTGTTCTGCCTTCCCCTGCCTGAGCTTGTCAAGCAGCAGGAGGGCAGGAAACCTGTTGAAGGGGTAGCAGCAGCGCGGACTGCCCAGAAAACCCCAGAAGACTGGCAGGAGCAGCACTGGGCGTCCTCTAAGGAGCCCCCAGAGAGCATGGAATCCTACAACCAATACTGGCAACAATATTGGGGTATGATTCAGACAGAAGTCCAGTGTAATGGAACTAGAGTTCGTAGGGGCACCTGTGCTCATACAGGGGTTCCCTCACACACAGGGACCTGCACCCTGTCCTCCGGGCTAGGAGGGCCTACAATAGGGGTGACTTAGTGTCCTGTTGCAGTGACCTGTGGTGAAAGGGTGCATGTACCTTTTTATACAGGCTGCAATGGCAGGGCTACAGACACATTTTGCATGGGCTCCCATGGCTGGCACAATACATGCTGCAGCTCATGGGGAACCCCTGGTTCCCAAATGCCCTGGGTATCTAAGTACCATATACTAGGGAATTATAAGGGGACACCACTATGCCAATTGTGGGTTGTGCCTAGTCCTAGACAACCAAACTTAGAGGGAGAGAGCACAATCACTGGAGTGCTGGTTAGCAGGATCCCAGTGAAAACAGTCTAAGCATACTGATTGCAGGCAAAAAGTGGGGGTAACCATGCCAAAAAGAGTCTTTCCTATACCGACTGGGAACGGAGAGTCTGGTTTCCCAAGCTATTTATCATGGCCATCGATCCTCCGATCAGACTTCCCCTTTGAGGGGGGATCTTCTGTTGCAGCAACAGGGGAGGGTTCTCCACCCAAACCTGTATAGTATCTCCTTTTTTCCTGGTAGATTGACCAGCAGCAGTTGACAGCTTTTAAACTTCCACTGAAGTCTGTAACGTTGTGTTGGTGGCCGGGCGGCCCTCCACCAAAACATAATACACCTGTTGATGGAGCAAGTTTGTGGCATGGTACACAGATAAATCTGTTGAACCCCCTCTCTGCCCCTCTTTTCGAGGTCCTCTTGTTAATACTTTCTTTGGCTCAGCAGGGTTCTGCTTTGGGCACCCTCAAAGATTGTCTGCTATCGCTGCATTTCTGAGATTAACTGGCTAACCCCTTTTTGTTTGTCTCCTATTGTTGGTAGTTTCCTTAGGGTTCTTACCCACATGTTTCCTCCATCACCACTCGTCATGCACCAATGGAGTTTGAATTTGGTTCTTACATTTCTCAGGCATGCTTCTTTTGAACCTCTTCACAATTGTCCTCTCAGGCTTCTAAAATTAAAAACCGCTTTCCTTGTGGCCATTACATCTGCCCTCAGGGTGACTGAGTTTGCAGGCGTTGACATCTAAACCACCCTACCTTTTTCATCTATCCTGACAAAGTGGTGCTTCACACCAGGGCGTCCTAATTGCCAAAAGTGGCCATGCTCTTTCATGTAGGCCAATCCATCACCTTGCCTACTTTTTACGCCCTCCCACATCCTTCTAAGGAAGAGGAGAGACTCCAACCAAAAAGAGTGTTGGTGTTCTACTTTGATCACACCAAATAGTTCTGGGTGGATTCTCAACTCTGTTGGGTATGTGGGTGCGAAGAAAGGTCGGGCAGTGCAGAAGAGAGCCATTTCTAGGTGGGTCGTTCTCAGCATTAAAATGTGCTATCCATTGGCTAAAAAGCAACCCCTGGACGGTTTGTGCACTTACTCTACCAGAGCGACAGCTGCAACCATTGCGTTAGCACGTGGAGTTCCAGTCCTGGACATCTGTCGGGCAGCAACGTGGACATCCTTGCACATGTTCACCTATCACTGCTGCCTGGACAATCCGGTTCGAAGGGACGGGTACTTAGTCCGTTCAGTCCTGCAGAACTTCTTAGTCTGAGCTTGTTTCGAAGGCCCTCCTTTGGGGATGGTATTGCCATTAAATCTCTTCTAAGGTAATTAATCTGCAACTAGAAGTCTCTCTCAGATCAGCAAGTTACTTACCTTATAGATGCACTTTCCTTACCAACCCACCCATCCTCCCTTCTCTGCAAACCGATTTCTAGGGACAGGAACCTCCTTTTCAGGGCCCTAGTTTTGGTGCACCAGTGGTCTGCATTCTTCATGGGTCCGCACTTCTGGCGTGGAAAGTCCTGATAAGAAACTGACGTCAGCGTGCCAGGTTGGTGCCT
Source organism: Pleurodeles waltl (assembly GCF_031143425.1). Taxonomy (NCBI): domain Eukaryota; kingdom Metazoa; phylum Chordata; class Amphibia; order Caudata; family Salamandridae; genus Pleurodeles; species Pleurodeles waltl. Next base: position 1,066,848,148 of record NC_090445.1, read on the forward strand.
ATAAAGGTCCCGTGTCAAAATTTCTGGCGAGCATGACATGGACACTGTGCCGACCGACACCACCTGACGTGCGTAGGGGTAATGCTCGAGAAAAATATCCGGATCCAGACTGATGCCTGAGGGAATTTTTAAGGTAAGGAATCTGCAGCTACAATATTTCTGTACCAGATTAGTTGTTACTGAAGGCAAATTACTTGTTCTTTTTACCCATCTTCAGTCTGGGTTGTCTGCTGCCGCCTGGGCCCTCGTCCTCTCTCGCCTGTTGCTTATTCCTATGCCCCTTGGTACTTTCACTCTTTACCTGCTCAATCATGTGCTTCTATCGTGTCTGCTCCACGTAAATGTCTTGGTTGATGCCCCTCTCTCTGTGTTGCTCACCCATAACCTCCAACTCTTTTATCTATTGCTTTTCCCCTCCCCCCCCACCCCTACCCCTCTGTGTTGCATCTGTTACCCCTCTGTGTTGCTTCTGTCACATCTTTTTGCGTTTCTCCCACCCTCCCTGTTGCTTCCCTCTTACCCTGGCCCTCTGTTTTGCTCCCTCTCCACCAGTCCACTATCTCGCTTGGCCCCCTGGCCCTCAGTGTTGCTCAAACCTCACCATAGTTTCTATTTTTTGTAGGCATGTGTATGCATGGTGCTGTACAGCCAGTGGCTCTCTAAGGCAGGACCAATTGGCTTTGCCAGTGTTTGTTTTTCAGAAACCTATACTGCTTATTTTACATGACCAAAACATAACAAGCACCCAGAGGGCCCTTTATTAGTTTTGACCAAGACCTCATGCTAACATTTGACAAGCCAGCTTTGTGTCTTGAATAATTCCTGGTGGGGCTAGAGTTGCACAGGTTACAAAGAGGGAGCTGTATGGAGTTGGGAAGCAGACTCTTTCTGCCCTGTGGTGTTTTGCAGATGTGCCTGTCTGCACTTGTTGAAGCGTATCTTCCAGATGGGTTAACATGGAAGGAGGTAAGTTGAAGCAATAAAACCCTTCAAATTGAGATGTTTTCCATGGTTTTTCACACATTGTTGCTGTAAACATTAGGTTCAAAATGGCCATCTTGAGTGTCCTAGATCTTCTATTATTCATATGGAATAAGCTTGAAAACTTTAATTTACTTTACAGAGAGCTCCAAGTCGCAGATGTTTTTTGGTCCATTTGAGACTTTTGAAGGACACAGACCCTGTAAGTTGGCCCAGAGTGGCCCAAACAGTTGTGCATGTTTTCTTCAGCATGTCCAGTCATCTTTTCCACCCTGCTACATGTTTGTCATGAATGAAATGTATTTCATATTTTGTCCTTTTTGGTGGGACAATTGTAGCTCCTAAACCAACCTGTTCAGTGCTTATCACACCATTTCCACCCAGGGCACGGGCCCAGCAGCATACAAAATGGGCAATTGGGGCAATTAGAGCCTGTGTAATTTTCTGCAGTGTTAGCCTTTCACCATCACAACAGTGAAATATATTGGTCGGAAAGAGTTGGACCCATATTTAGTGTAGAAAAAAGTAAGCCAAATGGGTTTTGCTGTAAGACACAATTGGACAAGCAGTAAAGTGAGAAGTATATTTAAAATCCACAGGCCAAGGAATTTAGAAAATGTAAGCACATCATTGTTCACCACCAAATCATTGCAGCAGTCTCTGTCTTATTCATAAATCACCATGTGTATTAGAGGCCAATTTATTTAAGAGCATGTACCCAAATGAAGGGAACTGTGGACACCATGTTTAGTTTTTTTGTGGAGGGGGTTATTTATTTCAGGTGAACTAGAAGTTTTTATAAGTTCACGGAGCTCTCCGGCCAGATAGACTATTATTGAACAAGACTCCATCATAGTTAATGGAGTCTTTAAAGCAAGGCATGAAACATTATTATAATCTGCCAGGCCTGAGACTTTAATTTATCCTCAGTTTGAGTATGTGATGCCATTGTTTGGTAGTGGCCAATATATCATCCACAGAACTATAAAGTAGATAATAAGTAATAAGTCCTATTTTTATTTCCTGGAACCATTATGTTGAACTTCCATATTCTGTTCCAGTTGCAGATTAACATTGTCGTAGTTTACCCTTCCAGGCAGAACAAAGATAGGCAATTCTTCACTTAGGTAGTGTGAGGTACGACAACATACAAAACATTTCCATTAATGAAATGCCTCTATCTAATTATATATATATAGATAGAGAAAAGTGGTCTATTTTTTCACAGCTGTACACCTTATGTAGCTCAAAGCTTCCTCTGTGAGAGCAAGATAAAATATGGATGGGAGGCAATGGGTTGTAGCCCTGATTGCTAGGTGTGGTGTTGGTGTGAGTAAACATTAAGGCATAGACCTTGCCCTTTCATATTATTTGTCTGCTGTTGAGCCTTCGTTGTGGAATACTGGAAATGCTCCATGCTCATATTTACGTTGCATGACCTGCTCATCTGAATCCTCTCTGTGTAGCACTGAATTCTAGTAACGTCTTTGTGCATGGCATGAAACTGGGTGAAATCACTGCATTGGACAACAAACGCTTGGAAAGGTCCAGTAGCGCATTAAAAATCTAGGGATTTGACATTTTAAATCAACATCATAGACAAGTATATTGAAGTAGATCCAAGGACATGAAAAGGCAGTGGGATGTTGGGCTTGACCTAAACTAACCATCCCACATTTCTTGCATAAAGGCAGATTCCAGCCTGTGGTCAACCATACTGGCTGAAGCAAAGGTTCTCTACTGGTTGGCTAGGAATGTGATGGAAGAGTGGGTAAGACTAACAATGAAAAATGCATGAGGTCTTGAACTATGCATAGCAAGAGCCTAGATGTATTGATCTCAATGTGGATGACCAACACAAAGCCCTTGGTACCACTTGCACCTTTTACAAGGGACTTAGCTGTGGGCCAGAGGTGTGCCAATTGTGGGAGAACTGAATAGTACCGTTTTAGGGAAAGAACACAGGTGCTGGGGCCTGGTTAGCAGGGCCCTTGCACACAGTCAAGTTTACATCAGATAAAAAGTGGTAGGGTAACCATACCAAAAGGGGGCACTTTCCTACACCACTGCTTAGTGTATTATTTCTAATGTGTAAGTTTTGAATAGAAAAGTATTAAATGAATAGCAATATGTCTGTGTGTGTCTAGGTTTGTTATTGGTAAGTGTTGAAATAGAGCTGCTAAGTACTATTACTAACTGCATTGTCCTGAGAGAAGTAAAACTGCATGAATACTTTTAAGCTCTCACTGAAAATTCAAAGCCATTTAATGAATCCATACAATTTGTTCATCTAGAAAGAGACTGGAGTGTGAAGAAATTATACACACAGTAACAAATCATGGGTGCACTGAAGTACCTTTAGGGTTAGATATACAGTCAATGTAGTTTTGTGACAAGGGTCCCAACATCTCGCTCCCTTTTCAGCAGCATTTTTCTCAGTGCTGTGCATTCCTAACTGAGTGGGAAAGATAACATAGTTGGACTGATAACATGCACAGGAGAGTGTTAGTAGAAGCCAATCAGTCGCTGTAAGTGAAAGCCAGCCTTTTTAAGAAGGTGTTGCATTTTTTTCCTTAAGCAGGAACCAGTACGGTCATGTGGGTTAACAGATTTAGAATTTGATATTTCTTAATGTTTAAGTATTCTTTGTCTACAATCTCAGACAAACACATTAATATTTTGCAGTAATGATTTGATGGAAAGTGATAGGGATGCAATTGAGCACTTGTGACCCTCTGAAAAGGATCAGGTGATTTATGAAAAGTACCTATTAGTCTTATTAAATAAACCATCTTGTGCTTCGTACACGGACATGATTGTTTCACTAGTACCTGAACCACCGATTCAGCCAATGAAAACGTGCTGCAAAAAGCCCTGTCATATCTAACTTAGTTCAGAATAACAAATGAAAGGACAAGGCAAAATTCCATTATCCCATCGGAGACTGTTCATTTTGAAACTGTGCTGCATTTATTGAGGTGATTGAGGTGTAATTTAATGATCTGATTCAAACACCAGTAGATTCATGAAAACAACTCTTATGAGATGTATGCATTTATACCTAACCAACAACTGAAACAAACAGCAGCATTTGTTTTAATATTCAAGTAATTCTGTTTTATCTTGAAGTAACAGCGTATTACACTAAAACCATCAAACATTCCAAAACCATTTCCCAAACTCTAACATTTATGGTAGTGAACACTAAGAGCATTTTCTAGTGTTTTGATGGAAGTGAAAATCCTCCTGGTTTTATAGGAAACTCCTGCTACGGAGAGGACCCTACCAGCTTAGTTTCCACCACCATAAGGATATTATTATGAGGACATTCAGCCAGTAGACTCCTCTCCACTTCTAGAAGTTCCTCCAGAAATTGGAGAAGCTTCAGTTCGGTTGAAATACTTAACGAGAAGAAGCTTGGAAACACAATACACTACAAAAGACTACCTTATCACCAGAAGATACTTGCTGAAACTATCTGAGCATTTTTCTTGGCATCCCAACTTTGAGAACCTGGCAAACAACCATGTTTCTGCTGACACACCAGAAACGCACTCCAGAGAAAACCTATGTGCATGTTTCCTATTCTACATTACCATGAAGAATTTTGTATGGAACCAAGAAGCACCAGGTTTCTTAAGCTCACCCTATCCCATGTGTGTTTTGTTGTACACTACAGAAGTGTGCACTGTGATATTATGACCATGCCTATTAATACAGATTTTTGTCTTTTTTTTTATTTAGTGGCCCAGTCCACCTCTTTTTGTTATTTAATCTATCATCTGCTTATATAGAACTTAAATATTTAATGCCTTGAAAATGTGTGTGCACGTGTTCAGAGATATCCTCCAAAGAGACAGTAGTATTTCTGTCTTGCTAATTTCAATCCACCTGAAAACTGCACCTGTGAACGAGAGATGGGTGCTTTGTTCATGATTCTCTTTTCACCTTGATTTCAAGAGGGAAGGGTAATTTTCTAATTGAGTAAACTAAGGCGTTGTTCTACCAAAGCCCTTGGATGTTCAGTAATGGAAGGTCTAAATAGCAGAAAGCTTATATGACCAGTCTAAAACTGGTTCATTTTAATCCTGGAGCAAGCATAGCCTTTTTCATCCAGACACTGTTGTAATTGCAGGTGATGGCATTTGTAAATTCCTGTATCATTATTCACCTAGAATCCACATCAACATAAAAACCGTTCTGGCCCTAGTGCAGTTCCTGAATGAAGCCAATGATGCACCTTTTCTGAGAACTCTGCTCAGCTATTGAACTTTCTTTTAACCTCCAAAATGTTTATTTTTAAATTCTCCTGACCTAAGGATAGGGCCTTGGCGTTCACAGAGGTTTGTGTTTATGAAACGTCACTGTTTAAAAATTAGTGTTAGGATGCGTGCAATGAGTGGTTTGGTGTTAGTGCTTGAAACCAAGGTTGCTGTTCGTCAGGTTGTTGTTGAGGGTTATTCATAAAGCCTTTATGTGGGTTGTCGTTCTTGTTTCCAATGGTACTGTTCGTCTAACTTAGCTGAATTTGCAGAATCATGTGATATTTTAACATTTGAATATCAGTGTGCTGCAAGTTAGTATTGCAGTGATTTGGCAGATTCTAGTGCGTGAATGACATACGTTCTGCAGGTCAGGATATTAGTAAAATTAAAGACCCATCAATTATATATGCTTTTGAATGCCTGTAGTTTGTGTGGGATATCTGCATGTGACAGGAGAGTTGTATTGACTTCAGTATGTTATGCCCTAATTATAGCATTGATTGGACGCCGTGATTCAGGAACTAAGGGGGTCATTCCTACCCGGGCGGTCCGAGACCGCCAGGGTAGGGGACGGAGGAAGCACCGCCAACAGGCTGGCGGTGCTTCTGGGGCTATTCTGACCGCGGCGGTAAAGCCGCGGTCAGAAAAGGGAAGCCAGCGGTTTCCCGCTGGTTTTCCGCCGGTTTCCCGCTGCCCCTGTGAATCCTCCATGGCGGCGCTGCAAGCAGCGCCGCCATTGGGATTCCAACCCCCTTCCTACCAGCCTGGTTCTGGCGGTTTTCACTGCCAGAACCAGGCTGGCGGGAACGGGTGTCGTGGGGCCCCTGGGGGCCCCTGCAGTGCCCATGCCACTGGCATGGGCACTGCAGGGGCCCCCTAACAGGGCCCCACATTGATTTTCAGTGTCTGCTTGGCAGACACTGACAATCGCGATGGGTGCAACTGCACCCGTCGCACACCAGCAACTCCGCTGGCTCCATTCGGAGCCGGCTTCCTCGTTGCTGGTGCTTTCCCGCTGGGTGGGCGGGCGGCCTTTTGGCGGTCGCCCGCCAGCCCAGCGGGAAAGTCAGAATGACCGCTGCGGTCTTTTGACCGCGGTACGGTCTTCTGGCGGTTCCCGCTTGGCGGGCGGCGACCGCCGCCCGCCAAAGTAGGAATGAGGGCCTAAGTCTCTTGGAAGAAACATTTGTACCTTATTATAGTACTGGGATGTTGTGTTCAGCAAGGAGGTGCACTAGCAAAACAGCCAAGGTTTTCACTAGTAAAATACAAGGAGGTGGTCCAGAGTTGAGGTGCATAGATAGGGCTGGGCAGTGCCGTGCCCTGGCGCTAGAACAGCAGTGTATGTGCGCACCTGCTGGTGTGCAATACTGGAATATTACATGTACTGCAGTAATTTCCCGAAGGGGTTTGGCTTACCTGTGAGTAGTCTATTCTACAACAGAAGATTGTGGATGGTTGCCCTGAGGTGAGTAAGATGTATTATTGTATATGAAGCTCTTAGTGTTGTATTTGCATGCAGTAAGCATGACACAAGCAAAGCCCAGTGGTGGGGTGAGTTTGGTGCATATGTTTTGATATTTAGTGGCATACCATCAAGCCAAAATAGTCAAATGTTTTCTGTAGTAACACATATAGTAATCTAGAATGCTTTCCAGAAGGGATTTGTATCTGTACTGAGCTATGTATTGGCTCAGATAGAGATATGAATGAACTCCTGAGGTTGAGGGAGTCCTTGCATGAGATGGCTTGCTTTGCGTAACTGGTATCATCTGTCTTCCATCTCGCTATAGCTTCTGCAGCAGTTCCACCCTCTGCAGTCATCGAACCCCTGCAGCTCAGCGTGCAGCAGGGCCAGGCAGCTGAATTCCACTGCATTGGAACTGGCAGCCCAGCACCTTCTCTTGAGTGGACTGGTAAGTGCTATCAAAGATTTTCCGTTCCTTCCTTCCTTCCTGCTACCTACAGCATATGCTCTGTATCTAGAGTTCAGGTGACCGATTGTGTTTTCTTTAGACCTTTGAACTGTAATATTTTTAAAACCCATATTATCTACTCCCAATCTCAGGAGTCCTTTTTCTTTACCTGTACCAGGACCATAGGCAGTCCATCCCTAGAGATGATTTCATGTCATCTTGTGACCTTGTGCCAACTTCGTGACTGTTTTGTCCTAGAGGTGAAATAGCTGTGTCCTAAAAGAGTTAAGTCCCTATTTCCCTTTGTCATGAGATCCCTAGAATCTGACAGTCAACTGTTTTGCGTTGCTGATTGATATCTTAGTACACTGCCTAGAGCAAATGCTAATCGACATCTGCCTTCCCACCATACTGTTTTTGATTGGCAGCACACATTTGTACAGTAGGCCTAGTTGTTTGTCTAGTGTCTTAGGTTTACAGGCAAGCCTAGCTAGATGTCAGTGTCACTACAAAGCTCCTTCTTCTTTCAGTGTCTGGGTTAAATCCTGCATTTTCTTTTTTTTTTTTTTTTTTTTTCCAGGTGGACAGTCGGGTGTCATCTCATCAAAAGCAATAATCCAGGGCGGGATTCTACGCTTTCCGGCAGTGGAGCCTTCTGATGAAGGGCACTACACCTGCCGTGTTCACAACAGTGCTGGGCAGCACTTTGCTAGAGCTGTTCTCCGGGTGCACAGTACGTACTGTCTTACTGTGACCCCCCTCTAAGAAAGCAGAAGCTGCTAACCCTACTGACTGATGCAGTTCACACTGTGTTTGTATTTTTTATTTTTTTTACCTTGGGGTCAGACTGTCTGACCCAAGGCCTTGGCGCATACTATTGTTAGAGAAATACAGAAAGAGGCTTTGATCATGTTTATAGACAAGATCCAAATAACATAGTTCAAAAATATAAAAGCATAAGTTGAAGTTTTATCACCGCACATTAATCATGCGCTTAAGGCTACCTTTTAATTTTCTTTAAAAAAAAAAAAAAAAAAAACTTGTTTTCAGGCACGAAATTGGTGGTAATTGTTGAAGTGATATTTTGTATTGGAGAATCTTTATGAGCGTGAGTCACACACATTGCAATTTCTTATTGATTAACTTATACTTTGACTGTATAAAAGCCAGTAAATCTATTTGCCATAATTTCAGTAGGTCTGTCCGTATTGAGTAATATTGCTAATCTTTCAATAAGCATTATAGTCTTGATAACTCTAATCTTGGGGAAATGGACTAGTTTGGGTTGCATATTAATACTGATCTTCATATGGACCGTCCTTAACCCCTCAGGTGGTATTATTCCGGTTGTCCAGGTGAGCCCTGAGAGAATTGAGGTCCAAGAGGGGGACACCGTGAGTCTGTACTGCAGGGCTGGAGGATCTCCTGCAGCCATCATCTCGTGGAAGAAATTGGGAGGCACCTTACCCTCAAAAGTAAGTACTGGTTTCTTATAGTCGACTGAAGATGGGTTGTGGCACCCTGTGCCCTATTAAATCATATCTTTCACATTCTCAACTGAATTTAATGAGCGACAAATGATTCTCTTCTTGATGATTCTTTACTCTTGGCTCTTCAGTTCTAATTTTTCATTACATTGTGAAACAGGACAATTTTCATATATGATAAACTTCTAGCTGCAGATTTCTTACCTTTGAATTCTCCCCAGGCATCAGACTGGATCTGGAAGATTTTTCATGAACAGTATCTCTGCATGCGTCAGTTTGCTCCACGCAAGGGCGTCTGCACTGGAACTGACGTCTGCTTCACCTCTATAGGTGCCACCTTGGTGTGCTAATGTTAGTTATTTTCTTTCCCCGCCAGCTAGAGTGGATCCAAGAGAAGAGTTCCCCCAGGTTAGTTTTTGACAGGCCATTTTGTGGACAAATTTTGAGGTTATCCTCCTGGTGTGTTGAGGATGTCATCAAGGAAGACCTCTTTAAACCCCCTATGGCACCTGTCCCAGTGCCATTTTGGTGACCGACCCACACCTTAGTGTCTGTGGTGTCTGGAGCGAGATAGTGACTCAAAGTCGTGCACCGGCTGCAGTACCATGGTGCCGAAAACTTTGGGGAGTGGTCTCTAAATCTTCTTCCCGGGTCCTGTGTTTCTTCCAGGTGTCCCAAGTCCTCTTTGTCCCATTCGAAATCATCAGGACACTCGGGTAAGAGGTACAAAAAACACAAGAAGTCGAAGAGTGCTTCACTGTCTCCTTGTCTGTCGGCTTATGTGACAACAGAACATTGGTGTTTGAGGCATGGTTCTTTGGAGCCTACAGCTGGGCTGACTTCATCTCCTGGGAGCTGGAGCAGCCCACACTCAAACTAAAGAGTTTTACGGGGCCATGTACCTCATTTTTGAGCGCCCAGTCACCTCTGGAGTGCCTTTGGGCTCCACAGGTAGTAGCGGCCCCACCTGGTTCCGCACTGGCAGCACCAACCCTGGATCAGCTGGGCCCCCATTGACCGGATCATGGATCCAGACCAACGGCAGTTGTGCCACTGTGACCTTCACCAGTGCTGGTCCCAACGCAGATGCTCCCATAGACGCAGGTGCTCACTGGCAGCGCTAGCCCCATTTTGATCCCTGAATCTGATACAGAGCCATGTCGGCCAATGCCCATTCCGGTGCCAACAAGACCCTTGTGTAGGAAGCTGGCTGGCTGTATGGTGCACTAAAAAGAAATACACCATCGAGAGAGACCAGTGGATCCCCAATTGGTTTGCAGAGGCAAACGGAGATAGTATTAATGCTGTATTTGTGTGGCAGTGTGGGCGAGCAGTTAAGCTTCTCAGAGGGTAGAGTTAAGCACTTGTACTCACAGACGCAATAAATGAGACACTCGGAGAATAAATCAGGGACCAATTTTATAAAATTAACACCTCTTTTTATATATATAGTTTGAAGCCAAGAACTTCATTACAAGGTAGTCACGTTTTTAAACATAAATAAATTTCACTTGCAAAAGTGGACTCAGTACAATTTTTGAGTTCTTCAATGTTATCCTAACAAGCTCAGTAAATAGGTAGAGCCCAGCGACTTACAAGACCAATCTTCTGGGGTTAAGTAAAGTAATGAGCAAGGTCCAAGGCAGCCCCCACAAGTACCCCCATAGCGGCACAGAGGCAACCGGGTGAAAGGTGCAAGTCAGCGTCAGGTGCCCAATGTGTTCCTATGGAGATGGTTCACTGTGAAAAGAAGTTAACGGATAGGACTGGGTGTCCTGTTTGGGTGAGTCACAGAGTAGGCACAGGTCTTGCAATGGTTGAGGATGGAGGGACTCCAGTGGTCCTCTTCTCCTTGGTCTGGGGCGTCGGGATTCAAAGAGTTCTTGGACCGTTGGGTATCCATCACCGTGGTGGTTGCAGTAGAGGGGGGCCCACAGAACAGACTGCAGGTGTGGATTGGGGACCATTCTAGGTGAACCAACAAGTGGTCTCAAGTCTCACAAGCTTGGGGGATGCAGTGGTCCCGTCCATCTCTGTCCGGGGTGTCCGGATGCAGAGAAACAGTAGACCGGGGTTACCGTCACCAGAGGCGGTCACAGTTGAGGGCCTGTACAAAGAGGCTGCAGGTGTCAGTGTGAAGGTCGTAGTGGGGAAACCACAATGGACTTTACTTCTGGAGAGGCTGGGGACCAGTTTGGCACTGTGGACCTTCTTCAACACAGGCTGGAAGGCTCGGTGCAGTGGTGTGTCTGACAGCAGTTTTGTTGGTTTGGAGTCCTCTTCAGTGGTTCTTGGGTGCCTGCAAGGATGCAGGGGAGCAGCTCTGCTACTCAACAGGAGTCCCTAGTGCTCTGGCAAAGGCTGTCAGTCTTCTTGGGCTTTTGGAAGTTCCAGCAGCTGGAGGACGAGGCGTCTTGATCACGATTGTCAGAATCCTGACGCAGAGTCAGTCACAGATCTTCAGTTCTTGCCTTTATGCATTTTTAAAGTGTCCTCCTTCTTCAGGTCAGCAGGGATATGAGTTCTTGGGTTCAGGGGTGCCGCCTAAATACTCAATTTAGGGTGTGTCAGATGGCAGCCAGTGGATTTCCCACCTTTAGGGTGACTACACCCTCTTTATCACCACTTCCATTGGGAAGGTGGTATAACCCTTACCCTAGAGGCCTAAATCCATCCAAAACAAGATGTAGATATCTAAAAAGTGGTGTCCACTTCAGCTTGTCCATCTTAGGCGTTGGACTGGCATGAAGTGGGCACACCTCCTAATCTAACTTATTTTCCCACCTGCCTTGCGCCAAGAAGTGGGGTCAGGACAATGAGGTTGGTCATCTCCACCATCTGGAGAGACCTGGGTTGCATTACAAAGACAACTAGGCCTTTGAAGCTTTTCTCCCTTGGAATAGCCATCCTGCCTGGGGGAAGTATCAGCACCACCGCCCAGTGCAGACTTTTGTTTTTGACCTCGGAGAGCACTGGCTCTCAACTTAGGGGGTCAGAATAGTGGCTAAGGTGGCTGAACTGGTAAGGACCAGGAGTAGTTGGTAGGTTTCCTGGGGGCACCTCTAAGGTGCCCTCTGGGTGCATGTATTGGTGAATCCAACACTGCATCAGTGTGGGTTCACCAATATGAGATGTTTGATACCAAACATCTCTGTCTTCAGTGAAGCCATCATGTAACTGGGGAACTCGTAGTGACAAGTGTCTAGCAAGTACATTTAAAATGGTTTCCTGGTCACTTACTATGTCTGAGAATCGACAAAGATGTAGCAGGAGCATATCTACTTGTGCAGTTATGAATTCACATGAAATACAAGGCACCCTGCCTAAGGCCTAATAAAGGGGTGAATTGCATGTAATGCATAGTGTTGGGGGACATGGCACTCAGGCTGTGTGGCGTGATGTTTTCACTTCTGTCTGCACCAAAACACGCAGCCTGCAATGGCTGCATATTGTGCTTGGTGAGGGGGCTCTTAGGGTGGCACAATTTGTGCTCCAGCCCTTAAGGACCTCCTTTAGTACTCCAGTCCCTAGGTACTAGGGGTGCCATTTATCAGGTACTTACAGAGGGTGCTAAAGGTTTTGCCATTTTGGGAAGCAATTGTACAGTTTAGAGAGAAAGAAACTGGCACTGGGGACCTGGTTGGCAGGGACCCAGTGCACTTCAGTCAAAGTTGCAACAATTGCGAGGTAAAAAGTGGGGAGTACTGTAGAAAGCTGGCCCTGTATATAGTGCAGTAAAATGAAGTATGCTTTCCAGAAAGGCCAGTGGATCCCCAAATGGGTTTACAGAGGCAAAAGCAGATTGAACAAATGCTCTATTTTGTGGTAATTGGGGCGACCAGTTAGACTTATCAGAAGGTAGTGCTGAGCATGTAAAGCACACACTCGTAAAGTAAGTGAGACACACAAAGAAATCCAAAACCAATTTATAAAAATAACACATACTTTTATATAAATTTTGATACCAAGATCCCCGAAATCAGAGTACTTTCTGAGTTGCGGATTTTTAAAGTTTTCATTCAAATATTGACTGCAGTTTGTGGAGCATTAATGTTATCATATGGGAGGAAACATACTGCATACTGGTACTTAGCAACGATTTACAGGACCAATCTTCTGGAATTAAGATAAGTACAGGGCAAGGTCCAAAGCAGCACCAACAGGTCACTTCGGGAGGCATTGGGGCGTCCAGGTGCAAAGGTGCTTTTCAGCATCGGAGGCTCAATGTTATCATATGGGGGCAAAACGAACTGCATGCGGGCACTTAGTGATGACATACTGGATTGTTCTTCTGGAGTTAAGGTAAGTATGGGGCTAGGTCCAAAGCAGCACCAACAGTTTACTTCGAGAGGCAATGAGGTGTCCGAGTGCAGGTGTGGTTTTCAGCCTCTGGTGCCCAATGTTATCCTATGGGGGGTAAAACAGGCACTGCACACGGACACTCAACAGCGACTTACAGGATTGTTCTTCTGGACTTGAGGGGAGTGTGGGGCAAGGCCCTAGGCCACACAAACAGGTCACCTCTGCAGGCTCTGGTGTGTCTGGGTACAGAGGTGTGTTATGGCGTTGGGTGTCCCATTCAAGTCTATGAGAATCGGTCCGGGTAGAAAGCTGCTGCTGGGATGGGCAGGAAGGTCATTCCTGGGGAACCCACAGGGGACTCGACCCTTGAGGTCCTTAGGCACGGGAGGACACCGTCAGTCCACTTCTCCTCGGGCTGTAGAGCAAGGGTGCAGGGGTGTCTTCTGGCGTCAGGTCCGATGCTGGAGTTTCTTGTGGTCATAGGGGGGCCCGCAGAAACACTCCGTAGGTATGGACTGGGGTTCTAGTCCAACCAAGCCAACAAGTTGGCCCAGGTCTTGAGAGGTGGGGAGACATGGGAACCTCCTTGGTTCTCTTCTCCTCTGTCCAGGGCGGATGGGTGCTGAGGTGTCCTAAGGCGTTGAATCTGTGTCTCCAGGTCACTCGCAGGTTGCAGGGCCTCTGCAGAAAAAGGCTGCAGATTCCGATGTGAAGTCCGCAGTGGGTGAGCACAGGGTGTGCTTTGTAGGAAGCTGGCCCAGTGTGTGGTGGACAGCTATAGTGTTACACCTTATACTGGGTCCAGGCAACCATGATTAGATAGTGTTAGTGTCTAGACAGGCAGGGCTCTCTAGAGTAGCTGTGGTGAGCAGCCAAGACTTATCATGAAGGCGTGTGAAGCACTTGCAATACGACAGTAGTCACTTAGTAACTTATCACACATGAAAGGAACCACACAGTGTTAAAAAATGAAGGTACTTTATTATAGGCACACCAAACTAGACTACCCTTGGTATACCACCTCCCTCTGGATGTATGTTCACACAACATATACACTAGTAAGTACTCAGGAAAAGCATAAATTATCAAAGGCCCTATTTGAGTGGGGGGGGGGGGCAAACCATATACTAAAAAAGTGAAATGCAAAAGGATGTCCCCCACCAGAATGTATGGAATAGTTAGCTAAGGGCTGGGTAAAGTGTGGAACCCCAAAAGGTAAGTACCTAGCAGATCCCCAATGGTCAGATGCAGAGAGGTAAGTTATCCTGTCTTCCATTAGTCTAACATGGGGACGTCGTGGTTGGAGAAATAAAGAAACAGGACCAGGGTGGTAGAACCCAAGGGTGGATTCTGGGTGAGGAGGACCTGCAAAAGAAGAGGACAGAGTCCAGTCCATGCAGGATTGTCCAGGTGGGGCAGGAGGTAATGCCCACCCTTCTGTAGGTGAAAATGTGGGTCGTCGGTGATGAATGAAGTCCAGCTGCGGGGTCCAGGAGCTGCAGAGGCGTCCCTGAATCCATCTATAAGCTGTCCCTCAATGGTTGACGGAATGCAGATGGGTCAGTAGTCAGAAGGACCACCAACAAGCACAGGCAAATGTAAAAGGAGCTGTTAAAGGATTTGCAGAGCTATTGAGGACCAACAATATACTGGGGACTCAACCCTTAGAAGGGAGTCAGGTTGCAGGAGAGCCTGAAGAAGCAGTCTGAGCCCCCAAAAGCAGCCCACTGGTACTAGGCACATTAAGTCGCACTGAGGCCCATTCAGCACACATGAAGTCCCACATTGCTGGAGCTGCAGGGAGGAGACTGTCCTTGCAGAGGTAGAGTGCTGGGGCTACTTGGAGCCTGAAGATCCCTTGGAGCAGGTGTCAACAATCCTTGGTTGGTGAAACAGTTGCAGTACACAGGGTTCTGTCCCAGTGGTAGAGACAATCGCTCACCGGCTCCCACATTGAACAGAAGGCAGAGGACCCAGGGATCCCTCAAAACCACCACCTGCATTGGAGAATCTTCGCAGATCTGATGGACAGAAGATCCCACCAGCCGGACCTCGTTGCCTTAGTGCCCACGGATGTAGTGGAGTGACTCCTTTGCTCCAAGGGAGATTGTCTTTCTTCTTGGTGCAGTCGAAGTCTTGCCGACCCCAGAGGATGCACAGCCTTGAATATGTTGCAGAATGATGAGAGAAGCCGCGGAAACAATGTTGCAAAGTGAAGTCTTCTCAGGTGGTGCAGTCTTGTCCGGTTCCTGTGTAGCCCAGCAGCGGTTCCAGAGGTCAGGAGCAGAAGATGTCTTGCAGAGAGTTCCTTGCAGTATCTTGCAAGGGAATCTCTAAATATCCCAAAAAGGGGGTTTGGTCACTCTCTGGAGTGACCACTTATAAGTAGGGGTCACTGTTGTCAGCTACCTGGCCTGCCCAGCAGATGCTCCCAGAGGCCTCTGCACATTTTGGTTCCAAAATGGCCAGAAATAAGTGGTCCCCTGGAGGAGCTCTGGGCACCAACCTTTAGGTGGAGATGGCCAGGGAAGTGGTCACTCCCCTTTCCGTTGTGTGTTTCACACCAGAGCAGAACTGGACTGGTGCAAACCAGATTACGCAAGGAGGGCACCAAATGTGCCCTTCAAAGCAGTCCGGTGAGGTGGGGAGGCTAGCCCTCCAAGCCATGTAACACCTTATTTCCAAACGAGGAGAGTCTGAACCCCTCTTCTACAGGAAATCCTTTGCTCTGCTGTTCCTTGCTGAAGATGGCCAAGCAGCAGGAAGGCAGAATCGTCTCTGGGGGACCTCAGCAGCGCAGGATACCCTCAGACCCTGGAAGACTGGTAGAAGCAGAACTGGGAATTCTGCTAAGGAACCTCCAGGGTGCATGGAATCATGCCCCCAAGTATTGGGGTCTGAGTCCGACATGTTTGATACCAAACATGCCCAGGTTCGGAGTTACCATTAGGTAGCTGGACCAGTGGCCAGTACATAGATAAAATGGCTTCCCCACACTTACGAAGTCAAGGGAATTGTAACTGGAGTTTGTAGGGGCACCTCTGCCCATTCAGGGGTGCCCAGACACACAGGGACCTGCACCCTGCCCTTTGGGCTGAAAGGGCCTACCATAGGGGTGACTTACTGACCTGGTGTAGTGCATCAGTAGTGAAAGGGTGCATGAACAATTTTACGCAGCTGCAAATGTCAGGCCTGCAGACAGTTTGCACGGGCTCCCCTGGCTAGCTCAATACGTTCTGCAGCCCATGAGAGACCCATGGTGTACCAATGCCCTGGGTACCTAAGTACCATGGACTTGAACGGGTACACCAGTATGCCAATTGTGGGGTTATTAAGTACAAAAACAACCACATTTGTAGGAGAGCGCACAACCACTAAGGCCCCAATTAGCAGGATCCCAGTGAAAACAGTCTTAGCACACTGACATAAGGCAAAACGTGGGGGTAACCATGCCAGAAAGAGGGGATTTTCCTACAGGCTTAGTCTCTGGAGGACCTGGGGACCACACTGACTCCATTGAGCCTCTTTAACATGGGCTTGAGAGTCTGGGTGCAGTGATGATGTCTGGCATCTGGTTTCAGGTGGTCCTGGTCCTCTCAGTTCTTTCTTAGGTGCCTGCAGATGTAGGGGAGCAGCTCCTCTGCTCAGAAGGAGTTCCTCCCGGTAATTGGTGAACCACTGGAAGTCCTCCCGGCTTCTTGGAAGGTGCAGCGGAAGGAAAGGTCAGTTGCTCATCGAGGTCAGGTGCAGCAGGCAGGCCAGCAGGGGTGGCGCCAAATCAGTTGTGCTCCTTGGTTCTCAGGTTCAGCAGGCTTCTTGTCCACTCTCTTTTGTGTCCAGAGAAGATCTGAAGATCTTGTATCAGTGGGTCCCCTAAATACTCAATTTCAGGGGCGTGAAGGGTAGTAGCCAATGGGCGTCTTACCCTTGGGGTCACTACACCCCCAGATGACCACTTCATGTGAGGAGTGGACATCACCCTAACCAGAGTCTCTAAATTCCACCACATGCTAGAAGGCAGAATTTCTAAAGCTATGTACACTTCAGGCTGGCTACCCTAGGGGTGTGTCCATCCTAGAAGGGTGACACAGCTCCTGCATATCTATTTTTCCCACCTGTCCAGGTGCCAGATGGGTGCTAAGACAGGGGTGGGGGGGGTTGGCATCTTCCTCTGAGGAAGGCCAGATCTGCATGCCAAAGCAGTGGGCTTCTTTGAAGTTCCTGCCTTGGAATGCAGGTCATCCTGTTGGGTGGGGTGGGGTGGGGTGTGTAACACCTAGCCTGGACAGGCTTGTGTTTTCTGACCTCTTGAGAGCGGAGGCTGTCACTCTGGGAGATTAGTGTCTGTTGGTGGTAACTGGCCAGAACCAGTCAGTGAGCTTATCAGCAGTTGGTAGGTTTATTTAGAGGGCACATCTAAGGTGCCCTCTGGGCGCATTTATTAATAAATCCATCACTGGAAACGTTGAATATAGGGATGTTCTGTATCAATCATCTCGTATTGGTGAGCCCACACTGATTCCAGTGTTGGATTCACCAATACCTGCACCAAGAGGGTACCTTAGAGGTGTCCCTGAACACCTACCCAGCTACTGGTGTGTTCACTTACTGGTCCAAACCAGCCACCCTAGACAGAGTTCTGGCCCCCTAATTTGAAAGCTAATTATCTCAGAGTACTAGAGCGAAGGCCTGCTCTGGGCAGAACACCTCGTCCAGAGTAGGATTAACATTTAGGGGTGGGGAGATTCAAAGGTCATGCTGCCTCTGAAATGCAACCTAGGTCTCTCCAGGTGGCAGAGATGACCATTCCCTCGTCCTGACCCCACTTTTGGCTGTAGCATAGGCGGGAAAATTAGGCAGATTAGGAGGTGTACCCACTTCATGCCAGTCCCACCCCTAAGGTGGATGAGCTGATGTGGACACTACTTTTCAAATTCCTCCATCTTGTTTGGAAAGTAATTGGGCCACTAGGGTTAGGCCCACTTCCCAGCAGTAGTGGTCATAAAAGGGGTGTAGTTCCCTTAAAGGTGGTCCGCCTATTGGCTACTGCCTGTCACTCCCTGTAATGCCCCTAAAATGAGTATCTAGGTGGCACCCCTGAACCCTAGAACTCACATTGCAACAACCTGAGGAGACCCAGACAAAGAAGAGTTGCACCTGCAGAAGAGGAAAAGAAACAGCAGCCAACCAAGCCGGACTGGCTCCTGACCTTAAAGGACTGCACAAAAGACCAACTAGTCCAGCCTTCAAAAATGACTCCAGTCTCCCGTGGGCAGCAGACCTGCTCTGCAAGAAGAAACTCCAAGGAAAAGACTCTGCAGCTGCTGGAACCTCACAAACCTGACATCTGAAGTGACCTTTGCACCCAACGTCATAGGCAACGCTAACCAAAGGTGCTAGCAAGGATAGGATCCCCAGCGGTCCAGAGACAGAGTCCAGTGTGGCCTCACCCAACTTGGACTTTCCTGAGACTCCTACAGCCTCTGCACGCAGATGTCCTCTCCCACAGCCTGCAGGTGAGAGTAAGCCTGACACCTTCAGCAAGCACTGCACCTGTCTCTCCTGACGCAATCTGAGGTGGGTCACCGGTGCCAACAACGTCTCTTGGCTCCCTTGAGCTTGAGTTCACCCCGAGTCCACCCCTGCTGGACTCCCCCCACAATGCCTGCAGCGTCCACACACAGGAATACTCGGCCGCAAGTGCTGTCAGACCAAGGAACCCGACATCTAAGGACTTCTCTGCATCCGTCACCCCTGGGCCCTGGAGAAAAGGACCAAAGGTGTACCTACATCCCCGGGCACCCCCAAGTCTACTACCTACCTGCTTGTTGTCCCCGACTGGCTTCCTAGCAGAGCCTGCGGCCTGCCTTCACAAGGTCGTACTCCCTTAGAGAACTATTGGGCACCGACGCATGACTGCATCTCTGCACCTGTCTGCCCCAGTGCCGCCCGGTGTGATCTGTTGGTGTAGTCTTATGAGTGCCCAGTGCTTACCTTTGCTGCCTGAGCTTGACCTCGTAAGTCGTTAACTCTGTGTTTGCTGAACATTGTTTTGCTCAATAGGATAACATTGAGAGAACTCTGAAAAATGCATTGATTTCTGAACCTGCAAAATATTTATGCTTAAAAGTCTACTTACCTGATTACAAAGTTCTTGAATTTGAAATATATATAAAAATACTTTTTTTTCTAAATTGGTCTTGGATTTATTCTTTGAGTGTGTCACATTTATTACCTCTGTTAGTACAACAGATGCTTAACACGACTCCTTGATAAGTCTAATTGCTCGCCCACACTACCACAAAAAAAACATTAGTCTATCTAATTTTGCCTCTGCAAAACCAATTGGGGATCCACTGGACTCTGCACAGTGCACTTCATTGTAGTGCACTATATAAAGAGCCAGCTTTCTACATTGGCGTAACAGCTGTGGGGTCTGCGACTTTGCATTTGCTGATACCACTTAGTCAATAAGTGACTACACGAGTAATTCCAAAAATTGCCCTTAGATAAACTGCATTTTTGAATTGGGTATTTTTCCAAATTCTCATTAGTACTGTTAGGGCCCTGGTTATGTCCTTGTACCTTAACAGTAAACGTTTCAAAATCTTACTTTAGTTAGGACTGTAAAACTGTTAGGATTTTTTCTCTGTAGCTCAAAAACTTCCCAACTTTAGTAAACTAATGAGTACCTCAGAGGACAGGTTTGTGGAGCTCGACCTCACCCCTTACCTCAAGCTTTCTCACAAGCAGTTTTGGGGCCTCTGTAAAGGGTACAAAATGAAAACAGACTCAAACCCTACCGGTGAAAAGCTCCAGGAGCTACGGGCAGAGTATGAGCAGGCCCATCCTTCTGATGAAGCCATTAATGTTGTAAATCAGGATCAAGACAACTCAAGTGGGGAGGAAGAAAGGGAGCCTTCATCCCTTGAAAGAGAGGAATCTGTACCCTAAGTGTCTAGGACAACTCTCTCTAGTGAGAGTGGCTCAGGTTTCTCAAGGTCCAGAGAAATACTCTCTAAAGAGGAGATTCTCATAGAGAGGTTAACTAGGAGCCTTGCCCCGGAAGACAGAATCCTAGCAATAGTTAAAGAAAGAACGTAAATGGATTTTACACCCATGACAGATGGCAGCAATTTTATAACTATGGACAGAGTGGCGCACTTCGACACTAAAATCCCCAAAGGGATTGTATCCAAACATGAGAAGGGTGATGATATTACCAAATGGTTCACAGCCTACGAGAGGGCCTGTGTGGCCAGAAAACTTGATAAACAGCATTGGGGATCTCTCATTTGGGAAATATTCTCACGAAAATGCAGGGATAAACTCCTGACACTGAATTAGACAGATGCTAGGTCCTATGACTTCATGAAGGATACTCTGATTGAGGGATTTCGGCTTACTCCTGAGGAGTACGGGATCAAATTCAGGGAGACTGGAAAAACCCAGAGTCCGTCTTGGATAGATTTTGTGGACTTCTCCGTAGGAACACTAGGTGTCTGGTTAAAAGGTAACAATGTGCATGATTATGAAGGGCTTTACAATTTAGTAATGAAAGAGCATCTATTGAGTAATTGTGTGCAGGAAAAGTTACATCAGTTCCTGGTAAGTCGAGGTACACTTTCTCTTCAAGAGTTGGGAGCGAAGGCAGACTACTGGATAAAAACCAGGGTGACCAAAACTTCAGCTGGGGCGGGGGCATGGCACCAGAAAAAGGCCAACAAATCCCCACAAGGAAAAGAGGGTAAACAAAACATGGACAAACGTAAAGAGTCTTCAAAAGATCCAGAAAACCTGCACAGGGGGATGGGCCAGAGTCTCTTCACAGTCCAAGGGTTGGTAAAAAGGAAAACAATGTGATTCCAAAAAGGCTAAGTGTCATGATTGCAAGGCTCCTGAATACTGAACTGGAGACAAGACCTGTCCCCACCAAAGGAATGCCTCTAGTGCACCTGCAGTAAATGCAGTGGTAAGTCTCCAGATGGTATACCAGGTAGGCCTTGACCATGTAAGTGTGCCTGCTGAGGCAACCTTAGTCTCAGGGGGTGGTTTGGATGTAGCTGCCCTGTCTGGCCTAGCAACCTGGAGAGAAACTGACAACAGCCACATATTTATAAGATTCACTTTGAAAAACTGAGAGACACTGATGCCAGTGTCACCATGCTGACTGAGCAACTAGTGTCCTCAGAATAGTATCTGACTGGTGAGACATCTGCAGTCCTGAATACTGTTAGGCTAAGGTACATCCCATGGTGATGGTATCCTTAGAATGGAGAGGGGTTACTGGCCAGGAAAAGATGGTGGTATCTCCTGCAATATGTGCACAATGTCTGCTACCTAATGATCTGGAGTCCTCTGAATGGGCTGAGGTAGAATGACCCATGCAGATATGCTGGGTATCCCTGAATGGGTTTGTGTAAAACAAGAGTGTAGAGCAAGGCCCAGGGAGAAAAAGTAGTGTTGTAGTCTGGAATAATTGCCCAACCTACCAAGAGAAAGGGCAAGAAGACTGGGGGACCAGCTTCAAAACATATCACAGAAGAGGTTTCCTCTCCTCAGGGGGAAAACCTAACAGCCCTAGAAGGTGCTAAGCCGGAAGCGCTTTGGTCTTACATGGCAGAGCTATTAGGACCAGGGGGACCCTCTAGGGAGGATCTGTGTCGGGGCAAAAACCTGCCCCACGCTTGAAGGCCTGAGACAGCAAGCTGCTGATCAGGAAAAGAGAGATGTCAGTGGCTCCCACAGGACCTATTGGGAGGGACTCCTTTACGCTTAGGCCAGAGACACCAAACCTGGTGCCACTAGGAGAGTGGTAGTGCCTCAGCAGTTTGGCGAGTTTCTCCTCACTTGTCCCATGATATCCCCCTAGCAGGGTATCTTGGCCAGGCAAAAACAAGTAGGTAGATGAACCACTTCTACTGGCCAGGTATGTCCCAGAAGGTGAAGGAATTTTGTAACTGTTGTGCCACCTGTCAAGCCAGTTGCAAGACAGGTGGCCACCAAAAGACCCTCTTAATTCACTTCCGGTGGTTGGGGTTCCCTTTGAAACGGTAGGAACTGACATTTTTGGTCCCCTTGACCCTCGAGCAGCATCAAGGAACAGATTTGTACTGGTTGTAGTGGATCATGCAACCAATTACCCTGAGGACTACTACTGCCCTTGCAGTAGCTAGTGCCCTCATTGGTGTATTTACAAGAGTGGGCTTTCCAAAGGAGGTGATGTCAGACAGAGGTACAAACTTAGTCTAGCTACCTGAAATGCATGTGGGCTGACTGGGGTGTGGCCTGTAAGTTCAATACCCCCCATCACCCACAAACTAATGGCCTTGTTTAGAGATTCAACAAGAGATTGAAAGGCATGGTTGGTGGATTCCCTGAAAAACTCAAAAGGAGATGGTATGTCTTACTTCCATGCCTTCGTTTTGCTTACAAGGAAGTGCCACAGAAGGGAGTAGGGTTTTCCTCTATGAACTTCTGTTCGGGCATCCTGTAAGGGGACCAATTTGTCTTGTGAAGGAGGGATATGAGAGACTTCTCAGAGAACCTAAACAGGATATTGTGGACGATGTACTTGGCCTTCATTATAGAATCGCTGAGTACATGGAGAAAGCATCCACAAACCTAGAGGCCAGCCAAGAGCTACAGAGGCTCTGGTATGACCAAAAGGCTGCACTGGTGAAGTTCCAACCAGTG
Organism: Pleurodeles waltl; assembly: GCF_031143425.1. Taxonomy (NCBI): domain Eukaryota; kingdom Metazoa; phylum Chordata; class Amphibia; order Caudata; family Salamandridae; genus Pleurodeles; species Pleurodeles waltl. The sequence goes on from NC_090445.1 coordinate 1,066,870,795, forward strand.
CAAGAGGTGTTAGATTTTGGGTCTGTGGCTCCTAGGGCCCTCCAAGACAAGTGGAGTGGACCTTATCCTATCCTAGAGAGAATAGGGAAGTCACCTACCTGGTTGACTTTGGCTCTTGCAGAAATCCCAACATGGGGATCCATGTAAACTGCCTGAAACCCTATCACGACAGAGCTGAGATGGCCATGCTCAGTGTCACTGATGAGGGACCAAAAGCTGAGTGAACATCTCTCCCTGATCTCTTCTCCAGCAACCCAAAAGATGGCTCAGTTGGAGGGTTGCTCTTTTCAGACACCCTAACTGACCAACAACAGACTGACTGCAAGCAAGTCTTTGATCAGTATGCAGAGCTCTTCTCCTTGACCCCTGGTCAGACTGCCAGGTGTACCTCTGATGTGGGCACTGGGGATAGCTTGCCTGTCAAGAACAAAATGTATAGGCAGTCTGACCATGTCAGAGAGAGCATCAAAGCAGAGGTCAGTAAGAGGCTGGAATTGGGAGTCATTGAGCACTCTGAGAGCCCCTGAACCAGCCCAGTTGTTCTAGTCCCCAAGCCTCATTCCCAGAGTGGAAATAAATAATTTAGGTTTTCTGTGGAGTGTCAATGCTGTGACCAAAACAGTTCCTATGGGTGATGAATTAATTGACAGGCTTGGGTCAGCCAAATATCTCAGTACTTTTAATCTCGCATCAGGGTACTGGCAAATAGGCGAAGGAAAAGTCAGCATTCTCCACTCCTGATGGGCATTATTAGTTTACTATTATGCCCTTTGTTTTGAAGAATGCCCCTGCCACCTGCCACTGGACAGTGAACAAAGTCATTCCTTGGTTAGAAAACGTTAGTGCAGCACATCTTAATGATATTGCTGTCTTTAGCTCGACACGACAGGATGACCTGATCCACCTTGATAAGGTCCTTGAAGCTCTGTGAATGCAGTCCTCACTATCAAGGCAAGCAAGTTCCAGATAGGGCAGGGTAGGTTGTATACTTGGGCCAACTTGTACATGGAGGACAAGTTTACCACAACAAGCCATGTTCCAGACAATTCTGGACTGGGTTGTGCCAAATCCCAGACTTAAGACACAACATTTCTTGACTTGACTGGGTAGTACAGGAGGTTTGTGAAAGATATGGCACCATTGTGGCCCCTCTCACAGAACTGACCTCCAAGAAAATGCCAAAGAAATGAAACTGGACAGTAAGCTGTCAAAAGGCCCTTGACACCTGAAAAGAAGCAATGTGTTCAGCACCTGTTCTTAAAGCTCCAGAATACACCAAGCAGTTCATAGTGCAGACAGATGCCTCTGAACATGGGGTAGGAGCAGTCCTGTACCAAATCAGTGATGCCCATGACCAACATGTTGCCTTCATTAGCAGAAGGTTACTCTCAAGAAAGCATTATTGGTGTGCCATTCAGAGGGAAACCTTTTCTGTGGTTTGGTCCCTGAAGAAGTTGAGGGCATACTAGTTAGGTTCTCACTTCCTAGTTACAACTGAACACAGGCCTCTCAGATGGCTAATGCAAATGAAAGGTGAAAACCCCAAACTGTTAAGGTGGTCCATCTCCCTCACAGACCTGGGACTGACCATGTCAATGCAGATGGCCTTTCCAGGTTCTTCCACTTAGAAGATGAAGACTCTCCTTGGAAGAATTAGTTTCATCCTCTTTCAATTGGTAGGGGGGAATGTAGGAAACTGCCTCTTTTGACAGTGTCACCCCCTACCTTTTGCCTTGTTTCTGGTGTAATTCTGACTGCAAATGCACTGGGATCCTGCTAACCAGGTCCCCAATGCCAAATCTCTATCCCAAAAACTGCACCTTCCAGTCATTTTCTCCACTTGGCAAAACCTTTAGCACCCGCTATAAGTCCCTAGTAAATGGTACCCTTAGTACCTGGGCCTGAGGAACTAAAGAGGGTCCCTAATGGCTGCAGCACGAATTGTGCCACCCTAAGGGACCCATCACCAAGCATGTGACAGGCCGCCATTGCAGGCTGGGTCTCTTGGTGCAGCAAAGTTAAAACACGACATGGCACACAGCCTGTGTGCCATGTCCCCAAACACTGCTTGCAATATGTGTACGTCACCCCTCTAGCAGGTCTTAGAGCCCTAAAGCCAGGTGCAGAATATTACATGTGAGGGCATATTTGCACAAGCAGATATGCCCCAGCTATGTCTTTTTTGATTCTCAGACATAAGTGACCAGGGAAACCATTTTAAATACATATGCTGGACACTGGTCAATACGAGTTTCCCAGCTACATAGTAGCTTCTCTGAGTAGAGGGATGTTTTGGTATCAAACATCTCAAATTATTAAAACACTCACTGGTGCCAATGAGCGATTTATTAATAACTGCACCCAGAGGGCAGCTTAGAGAACCTACCAGCTACTAGTGTATTGACTGACTGGTCCGCCCTAGACATGTTTCTGGACCCCCAAGGTGAGAGCCAGCGCTCTCGAGGGCCAGACACAAAATCCTGCACTGGGTGGGAATGTTAACACCTCTTGCAGGCAGGATGGACATTCCAGGCCTGGGAGCTTCAAAGGCCTAGCCCCCTTTTTAATGCAACCCGGGTCTCTCCAGATACTGGAGATGATACCCCCCCCTCCTATCCTGACCCACTTTTGGCGGGAGCACACGTGGGAAAATTAGTCAGATTAGGAGGTGTTCCCACTTCATAGCAGGTGAACGAGCTGAAGTGGACACAACTTTTTAACTTCCTCCATCTTGTTTGGAAGGAATTAGGCCGCTAGGGTCATTCAACTTCCCAGAAGAAGTAGTCCTAAAAAGCGTGTAGACAGCCCATTGGTTACCAGCTGGCACTTCTTGTAACGCCCCCTAAATTGAGTATTTAAGCAGCACCATAAACCCTAGGACTCAGAGGAGCTGCCCCCGCAGAAGATGAAAAGAAGCAGCAGCTGACTTGGGACCAACCCCTCCAGCTTGCCTTCTGGCCTCGACAGACTCTGCCCAAAAAGACAACTCGTCCTGCCACTGAAATTCCCAAGAAACCGAGGAGGACTGCCTGCCTACTTCAGCAACTCAGACTCCCGCAGAACTGCTCTGCAAAAGAGTTTCAAGAAAGAACTCTGCAGCCCGTGGAACAGCAAAGACTCAACACCCAAAGTGACCTCTGTATCCGACGTCCACGACCTGAGTTGAACCAACCTGTGGTGCCAGCCAAATTCCCCAGCTGCCTAGAGTCCACATCCACTCAGGTCTCACCCCTTTTGGACTCCCCCTAGTTGCCTGCAGCCTCTGCACGCAGGCCACCCTCTCCTGCAGCCTTGTAGTGCGAGAAAACCTAACACCTCCAGCAACTACTGCACCCATCGCCCTCGATTTAATCTGAGGTGGCTCACTGGTGCCAAACACGTCCCCCGGCTCCTCCGAGCTTGAGCCAACCTTGCCCTCACCCTCCCTAGGAAACCATTGGGCACCCAACGCCTTACTGCACCCTGCACCTGGCTTCCCTAGTGCTGCCCGGAGTGATCTGCTGATGTGGCTCTGATCGGTGCCCGGTGCTTATCTTAACTCTCTGAGGGTGCCCTCGTAAGTCCTTGTTAATCCTGTGTTTGCTGAACATTGTTTTCCTCTGTAGGTTAATATTGAGGAACTCTGAGAATTGCACTGTGTTGATTTTGGAATCTGAAATGTACTTATGCTTGAAAAAGTACTTACCTGATTATGAAGTTCTTGGGTTTGAAACCTATATAAACAGAAGTATTATTTTTCTAAGTTGGTCCTGGATTTTTTCTTTGAGTGTGTGTCTCACTTATTGCCTTTGTGAGTACAACAAATACTTAGCACTACCTTCTGATAAGCCTAACTGCTCGCCCAAACTACCACAAAATAGAGCATTAGTCCTATCTACCTTTGTCTCTGCAAACCAATTGGGGATCCACTGGACCGTCTGCATGGTGTACTTCTTTTTAGCGCACCTTATAGAGAGGCAGCTTCCTACACTCCAATACATTAAAATTTCAACTGTGGCCTGTACGATCTGGCTGACCTTCCCCGAGGAACCCCCTCGTTCTAATACCCTGATGACACTATTTATATGGCTCGGGCATATATATATATATAGATATATATATATATATCTATATATATATATATATATATATATCTATATATATATATATATCTCTGCAATGACCTACCACTTGGGACACTCCACATACAAACTAAATGGGATGAGGTAGTAGATGACACCCTAACAGCTAGAGAATGTGTCAAAATACATGGATGGCGAACGGTTAGTTCCAACACACAATTCAAGCATCTGCAATATATCTTTGAACATCAAACCTACCTAACCCTGCATGCTATATATCTTACCCTATATGACTGCTGTGCGCGCTGTGGGGCCCAGATGGCAATATTCATACATATGGTGTGATCATATCCCTCTCTCCCTCCCTTTCTGGCACGCAGTTGTATACAATTTAAACAGAGCCTCTGGGTGGGCAGTACCGTTAAAGATGCGTCCAGTATTGCTGGGCTTGCTTCCCTACCTGGCCAAAAAAATTAAGCAGGAAATTTGTCCTCCATGGCCTGGTCTTGGCCAAGCGCTGTGTAGTGATAGGATGGTTCAACCCATTACCACATAGTTATGTAGCTTGGTTGAAAGATCTTTCTGAATGGGTGGTGGCAGAGGAGGTACACATGAGACACGTTTGCAGGGATGATCACCTTGAGCATGACCTGAGAGCACGGTCTGCTATGCTGTCCGATTCTAAAGAGCCACAGGATCTGAGTGCCTTAGGTGACGGCCCGCATAGGATATGGCATAGACTCTGTATTGGACTGCTGACCTGGGTTATGGAGGGTTGCACCATAGACACCCACACAATGTTTCCTGTCAATTTCCTTTGTACCGTAGTGGGAACTAACCACAAGAGGGGGGGGGGGGGGGGGGGGTCTGTTTTTTATTCAGTTATTCTCTTTTGGAATTTCTCCATAGATGGTTGTCAGAATCATACCATGATTACAGTTTGAGTGTAATTATTGCTGCTTCTCTCTTAGATGGATATTTATGCACTTTTTGTAAAGTGGATCCTCTTCAAGGTTGGCTCCTCCTTATTAATGGTCTTACTTTGTCGACATTGACAGAAAATAGAATGTAAATCAACACCATTGCTTTTATAGTTTGGCTTATGTATATGTTCTGGAGATTGTACAGTGGAACATTACTGTCTAAAAACCTGTTACTCCTCCTTATACTGTTTGTGATGATCCAAAATTAATGTATTTAAGTTATTTGGATTTTTATTTTTATTTCTGTAACAGTTGAATATTTTAATACCACAAGTACTTTTGTCATCAAATCAGGCTACCATATTAGATTCTTGTCACACTTGGGCTCCCTAGAGGGACCCCTGGTCTTTTTTGGAAGTTTTTCTCTTTGTAGTGGAAGCCTGTGTAACAGTTGTACTATTTGGTGAGTCAGGGACCTCATTTTGTTCTTTTGTGGTACGTTTTGTGTTCCTAGAAAGAAAACAATGAGCATAATGAGGTCTAACCGCCTCCTGTATTTTCATTACATGTTCCCTAATTTACTGCCTCAACAATAAACAGTTATGACCACCTTCTTCTTTAACTCTAGGCAAAATGTGTGAAAATCTGCAGATCTGTTTTAGCATGTCAGCAGGGAAAAGGAGGCAAAAGCTGAGAGGAGTACGTAGGACATCTGCAGAAACCATAGTTAAAAACATAATTTTTTTAAATCCCTTGTTAACAATTAATCAGACTATCTAAAACTGCATTCTTCTCGGTTTACAAAGCAAGGTTGTTAATATAGGTATTGTCTCTACCCCCCTTGTGCACACCTCTCCCATGTACTACTTTGTGCACACCTCTCCGAAGTACTGCTTTGGCATCATGATATTCTGTCGAACACAGACACCTTAAGCATTTTTATCAGATTCCAGGGTCTCTTTACCCTCTCATACCTTGCCACAGTGTTCATTTTCTTGATTGTCAGAGCACAAATGTTTTTACTTCATTCTTTCAGAGGGGGTATGAGAACGTCTCCAATGAGTGACCAAGTATTTCCAGCTGTATAGGCTCACTATGCAGGTACTCACCACTCAGCCCAGTAAGCAAATCAGCTTGTCTGCAATTACAATACAGTAGTAAGTCAGTCTGTGCCAGCAGTGTTGCTCGGCTATGTTGCTAGCTGACTGCTGCGCCTAGTCAATCTGCCTTCCGCTCTCATATTTCTGTACATACTTATTCTCTCTGCCTGAAAATGTAGTTTAAAATACATAATAGTTGAAGAATTTTAAAAATTTCTAAAACTTCCAGCAAATTTAGCGGTGTCAGTTTGCACACCTGTGTACCAAAGTGTTGCAGAGTGTTATGTAGATGTGCAACATAGATGCTGAGTGTGTAACATAGGCAGCTAAAGTATAACATAGGAGTGAAGATAATAACGTATACAAGGCCAAAAGCCCTCTTCCTCAGTCTGAGAATCATAAATAGTGGGATTTTACCCTTATAAAACTTACTTGCACTAGAAATTCTGACCGAATAGCAGAATTTGTCTGTGAGTAAGCTTGCTCACTGGGGGCAGCTGTTGCTATTCCAAGATGGCAACAGCTACAAAAGGTGCTGAAGACCCACATATGTTCAAGTTTGTGGGTGCTATTAGAAGTATTCTACCCTGATAACAGATACGAAACTACACCCCTTCCCCGTTTGCGGTGAATGAAATAGCATGTTTTAGACGTGTGGCTGTAGATACACATGCTTTTCATACTGTTGCGATCTAGTGTTGGATCCAGACGTCTATAAGTTGTTTTTCTTCAAAGAAGTCTTTTGAGTCACGAGGTGAAGTGACTACTTCTCTTGCTGATAATGCAGATGGGCATCAAATCCATTGTTAGATTGATTTCCTTCCGCTGTCGGGTTCAGACTTGTATTACTGTGCTCAGGTTAGAGACCATTTCGGAATCCTTTGGGTTCGTAATCCACTCTTACCCTCGTTGGTATTGTTATCTATCACGTTTCCACCCTTGTGTTTTGAAAATATAGAAAACTATTGCACATTAGATTGACGTGTTCTAAACGCGGCCTTCAGGCCTTGCATGTTAGCACCAGTTTTTTCCATCTCGTTGGCCTCACCTTAGAAAGTCCTGCTAATGGAACGAACTCCATTCCACTTCTGCCCAAGGTGCCTGCCTAAGTACCTGATGACCAACTTTCATCAGGTTTGCAACCTGTACTTGTCTCCCAATCACAAGGAAGCAGACTGCAATGCCTGCTGATCGTTTCAATCAAAGAAAACCTTACAGGACTGAAGGGTGCATTGCAGAGAGATGCAGCATAGGGAGGTTGAAGAAACACCCTACATCTTCAGTCAATAGGATGTCGAGGGGGAGGAGGAAGAACTCCATGAAGCCTTTGCAGCTGAAGAAGAGGCCTTTTCCGTTGAAACTCCAGCTCTGACTCAGAATTAGGGATAGATCTCCAGATGCAGGACCTTCCAACGGGTCAGCTTACCATTATTACTAAAGTCCCCGTCCTGCCACCCAAAAAACATTTGGTCCTGACCAAAAATACGGCTCCTGAACCACCACTGCCAACAGGCAATGGTAGGCGCACTGACCATCTGCTATGTATGCCCCGCCCTCAGGCTCGGCACCAAAAGCTAAGCAGAAGTCATCTTTTTCTGTACTGAGCCAGACCATCTTCATCTTCAGCTCCGACCACTCCAGCACTAACTGCTCTGGCTCAAACCACTTCGCCTCCAAAACCACTTTTGGCACTATAAATTTTGACACCTAAATGGAAGTCGGCTTCTAAACAAATCCTCCAGACAATGCAGAAACAGCTCGGTCCATGACAAAAGGAGCTGCACGTACAGCTGTAGACTGGCCACATCCAGCAAAGATTTTGGTGTTGGCTCCACCTCCATCAAAGTACCAATTTTCCTTTGGAGAGGCAATAGACTTGCCGGTTCCTGTTAAAAAGAGGAATAAGGACAAGGCTACAAGCCCATTCCACCCTCCTACATCTAGTTCTCAAAAACCACAACCAGTTCCCCCACCTACCCCATTTCCACCTCATTTTAAGAGCGATTGCCTAGATATTACCCACAGGAATCACAACATGCCTTCACAGTGGGACATGGGGGTGGGGTGCATGATCCCTATGATGCACCCCAGCTCACAGATCCGTGGTCAAATTATGATGTTGATCACAGGGGGGAGGGAGGAGGGTTGTTTGCCAAACAGTCACCCAGTCACCTCCTAATGACACCACCTCTCATCAGAAACGCTTTAGCAGGGCTGCAGACTACCACCAGGTCCCTCTCCTCAAAGACCCTGTAGAAGAGGATTTCTTCTTGGAAGCTCTTATTGAGCACATATAGGGCTACCCAATTCCTTCTTATGCTGCAAGGCATGATGTGTCATACCAACATCTTTAAAGATCATGTGCACGCATGCATCATTACTCCTAGGGTAAACAAAAAATGGAAGCCGCACCCTCAGACCCTATTTACATCTGAGGGCAACATCCCCCGACTCATTGGTTGCGTCTAGTGCCCGTAAGAGGGTTAATTCACAAACCACAGCCGACACTCCATCTCGTGATCAAGAGTCTAAGTTTATTGATGCTCAGGGAAACAAGTAGCGATGCAGGCTGCTAACAACTGGCGAATTGCAAATACACAGGGCCTCTTAGCCAGGTACGATTGCGCCCATGGGGACGAGATGCAGGAACTCCTCCAGTTTCTCCCAGAGGCGCATAAAAATAGGGAAAAGAAATAGTACAAGAGGGCCAACTAATTTCCAACAATTCTATTAGATGTGCCCTAGATTCCACACATACAACTGCCAAGGATATTAATACAAGTGTGGTGTTGCACAGGCATGCTTGGATGCAGATATCTGGCTTCAAGACAGAAGTACACCAATTGCTATTAAGCGTTTTTTTTTTGTTTTTTTTTTACAAGGAACACCTGTCTGGTCCACAAGCGAACCAAGCGTTAGGAAAAATGAAGGACAGAGAGGTTGCCAAATCCATGGAGGCACTCCAAACCCCCCACGGCTCCTTTCGCTGCTCTTCATGTAAGCCAGGCGCAAAAACAGCATCCTCTGATGCCTCTTCCTCTTCATACAGACCGCAGAGTCAGACTGCTCCTTCTCAAGGCTATGACAGGGGTACCTACAGGGTTGACAACTCCAAAGGTCACTGCAAAGGTGCTTCCTTACATGGTGCACCATCAACCACTACGCAGTGACTCCCTTCTTCCCCAATCATTTAACACTTGTCGGGGTTGACTACAACAATTTTTCCCTGCCTGGGCAATCCATAGCATCTGATCAGTGGGTGTTGGACATTATTCAACATGGTTACTGTCTGAAGCGCATCACCTCCAAACATTCTACCTCTCAGACACAAACTCTGTGGAACATCAAAACCTGCTCAAACAGAAAGTGCAAGCTCCCTTTCTCAAAGGAGCTATAGAGCCCGTCCCTCTTCAACATCAGGTGTACACTCCCTATACTTTCTCATCCCCAAAAAGGACGGGTCACTACAGTCCATTTTAGATATAAGGCCCTTAAATCATTGTATTCTGTCAGAGCATTTCCATATGGTCACCCTCCAAGATGTGATCCCTCACTCCAGCATGGCGACTTTGTCAGCCCTAGACTTACATATCTGGGGTTTGTCATAGCTGGCAAGCATAATCAGTTCAAAGTGCTCCCATTCGGGGTCACTACTGCATCCCAGATGTTCACCAAATGCTTAGCAGTGGTAGCAGCACATCTACGCAGACAGAACATTCATGTTTTTCCATATCTGGACCACTGGCTCATCAAAGCCAGTATTCTTCCTCTGTGTCGCCAACACACTCTTGTCACTATATATCTGCTACATCAACTAGGGTTTACAATCAGTATACAAAAATCACATTGTCAAAATGTACAGGTTCAACTGTATCTGGGGTCTATGCTCAACACACAAGTGGGATTAGCCTATCCCAATCTATCAAGGACTCAGATTCCAGACAATGCTACCACCATTTCAAACCAATCAACACCTAACAGTGAGAACAGTTATGCACCTGCTAGGTATGATGGCATCATGCATCGCCATAGTGCCACATGCACAATTGCACATTCGTGTACTCCACAAATTCTTAGCATGTCAGTAGTCTCAGTCACCGGGTCAGCTAGAAGATCTAGTGTTAATAGAGAGCCGCACTCATCACTCTGCAGTGGTGGAACACACAAAACCTGTTAAAGTGGTGGCAGTTCCTCATCCCTGTTCTACAAATCATTCTCGCAGTGAATGCATCCCCCACAGGATGGGGTGCTCACTTACAGGATCTCACAGTTCAGGGTCTCTGGGACACCAGACACCAGGGTCTTCACATCAAGTACCTCGAGCTTCAAGCTGTTTATCTAGCATTGAAAGTGTTCCTAACTCACCTAATAAGCACAGTTGTCTTAGTCCAGACGGACAGTATGACAGCCATGTACTATATGCAAAAGGGGGGGGGGGGGGTCACACTGTCTACAGTTATCATGCCTATCTCAAACCATCTGGCATTGGGCAGTATGTCACAATATCCATCTGTTAACAGAACACCTCCCAGGGATGGAAAACAACTTTGCCAACCTCCTCAGTAGAATGCCACAACAAGTCCACGAGTGGGAACTCCACCTCGAGTACACCTTCCATACTTAGACAATTGGGGGTTTCCAAAGATAGACCTGTTCACAACCGCAGACAACGCAAAATGCCCAAACTTCGCCTCCAGGTTCCCACACCTACAATCCAAGGGCAATGCTCTATGGATGAACTGGTCAGGGTTTTTTTCCTACACTTTTCTGCCTCTCCATCTTCTTCTGTTTGTGGAATGGAGGCTTAGACAAACGTCTCTCACCCTCATTACAGTAGCTCCCATTTGGCTTGTCACCACATTGCTCGAGCTTTCAGTAGTTCCCCACAAAAAGATTCACCTCAATCTGGACCTTCTCACTTAGAACCGTGGAGAAATCAGATATCCAAATCCAAAGGAACTCACACTTGTGATTTGGCTCAGGAGGCCTTAGAATGTGGTTATCTAAATCTCCCACCCACATGTATGACCGTTCCTAAAGAAGCTTGTAGACCTACAACTAGAGCATGTTACACAACTAAATGGAAAAGATTTGTCACTGTTGTAGCAAGTACATTGATCCATTTGTTGTAGCTGTACAAAACATTGTATGCTAGTTTCTTCATTTACGGCTCTCTGGCCTTGCCTACATTTCAGTTTGTTTACATTAAGCTTCAGTGGCTGCCTATCTACAAAACAGGAAACATGTATCTTTGTTAAGAGTGCCTGTTAAGGAATTTATAGAGGACCGCAAGAGTAATTCCACCCAGAGTTCAACCTGCACCCACATGGAATCTCAATATGGTCCTCACCAGACTTATGAGTCCAACATTTGAACCATTACATAACTGTTCCCTCCAATTTTTATCTCGGAAAGTCAACGTTTTTGGTTGCCATTACTTCACTTAAGCTTGTCAGTGTGCTCCAGTAACTAACCTTAGGAGAACCTTTCTTCCAACTACATAGGGATAAGGTGGTCCTTCCCACCAATCCAAAATTCCTTCCAACTGGGGTTTCCCCTTTCCACCTCAATCAATCAGTTGAGTTACCTGTTTTCTTTCTTCAACCAGACTCAATTGCAGAAAGGACCCTTCATACACTAGATGTTGAAAGAGCTCTAATGTGTTACATTTACAGAACCAAAGATTTCTGTAAAACCAAACAATTCTTTGTTGCTTTTTTGCCCCCTCACAAAGGAACACCCGTATCTAAATCAGGCATTTCTAGACAGATAAAATAAATATATTCAGAAATGTTACACCAAAGCTAAAAGGACTTTACCTGCACCCCCTAAAACACGCACTACTTGTAAAATAGGGGCTTTATGGCTTTCCTGGGCACTATCTCAGTAGTTGACATTTGTAAGGCATCTACATGGCCTATACCACACACTTTCACCAAATATTATTTTGTGTATGTTCTAGAAAGCCAGTGTAGGGCAGGCAGTTCTACGTGCATTCTTGCAAACAACTGCAACACCCACAGGTTAGCCACCGCTTTTGTAGGGCACTGCTTTACAGTCTATGCAAAGCATGTGTATCTACAGCCACACATGCTTTGAACGTATTGTGTTACCCTGTAAGCATCTGTTTGTGGCATTTTAGTGCTGTAGATTCACATGCACCCACCCTCCTCCTTGAACACTTGTGGCCGTTGCATTTCCTTTTTACTATTTCATATGCATGGACATCTCTTTACTGATGATTACTCACACTCCATTCTCACCCACCTGTGGGAAAACAATCTAACAATGGAGTTGATGCCCATCCGCATTATCATCAAGAGGAGGAGTCAGTTTACCTCGTAACTCGAAAGACGTTTTCAAAGAAAAAAAACGTGTACACAGCTGGAGCGAAAACTAAATGGCAGAAGTATGCAAAGCATGTGTTCTACAGCACTAAATGCTGCAAAGATGCTTGCACTGTAAGTAATATATTTCATACACTCTATATTGGCAGTAGTTGTTAACTAATGGCGTGCCTCATAGTTTCAGTCTTTGAAGTAACCGTGCTAGATATTTGCTATTTAGGAAAGAGGTATGACTTTCAGGAACCAAGCTTATAGCTTAATTCCAAGCCATTGAAGGACTAATTGAGAAAAATATATCTTGTATTTATATTTCTCATTGCATTGAGAGACTCGAACCCTTATTGCGATACACTGAATGTTGTCATATACATATTTACATTTTTATGTGTGCACACTTAGTACTCAGTTGTATTTTACTTTCTATCCAGAGTGTTTTTTTAAATTCATAAACAGTTAAAAACATGCACAATCTGTTCTCTGCAGTACTACCGTAAGATAAACCAATAAAATAGCACAAAGTAAAAATTGTACAATGCAGTTCTAACTTTTTAACAGGAAAACATAGAAAAACAAGCAAAAATAACCAAACAAGTAATGTAATTCACCGCACTGGTACAAATTGCCAGATTCTCTTTTGGGTCCTTTCAAATTTCGAGAAATAGGTGATTTCCCCACTGGACTATGGTGAAGATAATTTAGGCAACTGTGATGATATTTTGGGTCTTTAAACTGTCTTCGAGCTGGAGGGTTGTAGGAAGTTTGCTCTGTATGCACTATTTCAAAGTAAGGAATAGGATGCACAGAGTCCAAGGGTTCTCCTTAGAGGTAAGATAATGGCAAAAAGAGATAATACTAATGCTCTATTTTGTGGTAGTGTGGTCGAGCAGTAGGCTTATCCAAGGAGTAGTGTTAAGCATTTGTTGTACATACACAAGCAATAAATGAGGAACACACACTCAGAGACAATTCCAGGCCAATAGGTTTTTGTATAGAAAAATATATTTTCTTAGTTTATTTTAAGAACCACAGGTTCAAATTTTACATGTAATACTTCAAATGAAAGGTATTGCAGGTAAGTACTTTAGGAACTTTGAATAATCACAATAGCATATATACTTTTCAAATAAATCACATATAGCTATTTTAAAACTAGACACAGTGCAATTTTCAACAGTTCCTGGGGGAGGTAAGTATTTGTTAGTTTTTGTAGGTAAGTAAACCACCTACGGGGTTCAAGTTTGGGTCCAAGGTAGCCCACCGTTTGGGGTTCAGAGCAACCCCAAAGTTACCACACCAGCAGCTCAGGGCCGGTCAGGTGCAGAGTTCAAAGTGGTGCCCAAAACACATAGGCTTCAATGGAGAAGGGGGTGCCCTGGTTCCAGTCTGCCAGCAGGTAAGTACCTGCGTCTTCGGAGGGCAGACCAGGGGGGTTTTGTAGGGCACCGGGGGGGGGACACGAGTTAGCACAGAAAGTACACCCTCAGCAGCACGGGGGCGGCCGGGTGCAGTGTGCAAACCCGCGTCGGGTTTCAAATAGGTTTCAATGAGAGACCAAGGGGTCTCTTCAGCGATGCAGGCAGGAAAGGGGGGGGCTCCTCGGGGTAGCCACCACCTGGGCAAGGGAGAGGGCCTCCTGGGGGTCACTCCTGCACTGGAGTTCCGATCTTTCAGGTCCTGGGGGCTGCGGGTGCAGGGTCGTTTCCAGGCGTCGGGATCTGGGAGTCAGGCAGTCGCGGTCAGGGGGAGCCTCGGGATTCCCTCTGCAGGCGTCGCTGTGGGGGCTCAGGGGGGGGCAACTCTGGTTACTCACAGTCTCGGAGTCGCCGGGGAGTCCTCCCTGAAGTGTTGTTTCTCCACAAGTTGAGCCGGGGGCGTCGGGTGCAGAGTTGCAAGTCTCACGCTTCTGGCGGGAAACGCAGTTGTCTTGAAGTTGCTTCTTTGGAAACAAAGTTGCAGTCTTGGATGAACAGGGCCGCTGTTCTCGGGAGTTTCTTGGTCCTTCTAGAGCAGGGCAGTCCTCTGAGGATTCAGAGGTCGCTGGTCCTGGGGAAAGCGTCGCTGGAGCAGTGTCTTTAGAAGGGAGGGAGACACGCCGGTAGAGCTGGGGCCAAAGCAGTTGGTGTCTCCGTCTTCTCTGCAGGGTTTTTCAGCTCAGCAGTCCTCTTCTTCTTAGGTTGCAGGAATCTGAGTTCCTAGGTTCAGGGGAGCCCCTAAATACAGAATTTAGGGGTGTGTTTAGGTCTGGGAGGGCAGTAGCCAATGGCTACTAGCCCTGAGGGTGGCTACACCCTCTTTGTGCCTCCTCCCAAGGGGAGGGGGTCACATTCCTATCCCTATTGGGGGGTTCCTCCATCTGCAAGATGGATTCCTAAAAGTCAGAGTCACTTCAGCTCAGGTTGCCTTAGGGGCTGTCCTGACTGGTCAGTGACTCCTCCTTGTTTTTCTCATTATCTCCTCCGGCCTTGCCGCCAAAAGTGGGGCCGTGGACGGAGGGGGCGGGCAACCCCACTAGCTAGAATGCCCTGTGGTGCTGTAACAAAGGGGGTGAGCCTTTGAGGCTCACCGCCAGGTGTTACAGCTCCTGCAAGGGGGTGTGATAAGCATCTCCACCCAGTGCAGGCTTTGTTACTAGCCACAGAGTGACAAAGGCACTCTCCCCATGTGGCCAGCAACATGTCTAGAGTGTGGCAGGCTGCTAAAACCAGTCAGCCTACATGGGTAGTTGGTTAAGGTTTCAGGGGGCACCTCTAAGGTGCCCTCTGGGGTGTATGTTACAATAAAATATACACTGGCATCAGTGTGCATTTATTGTGCTGAGAAGTTTGATACCAAACTTCCCAGTTTTCAGTGTAGCCATTATGGTGCTGTGGAGTTCGTGTATGACAGACTCCCAGACCATATACTCTTATGGCTACCCTGCACTTACAATGTCTAAGGTTTTGCTTAGACACTGTAGGGGCACAGTGCTCATGCACTGGTGCCCTCACCTATGGTATAGTGCACCCTGCCTTAGGGCTGTAAGGCCTGCTAGAGGGGTGACTTATCTATACTGCATAGGCAGTGTGAGGTTGTCATGGCACCCTGAGGGGAGTGCCATATCGACTTACTCGTTTTGTCCTCACCAGCACACACAAGCTGGCAAGCAGTGTGTCTGTGCTGAGTGAGGGGTCCCCAGGGTGGCATAAGACATGCTGCAGCCCTTAGAGACCTTCCCTGGCATCAGGGCCCTTGGTACCAGGGGTACCATTTACAAGGGACTTACCTGGATGCCAGGGTGTGCCAATTGTGAAAACAAAAGTACAGGTTAGGGAAAGAACTCTGGTGCTGGGGCCTGGTTAGCAGGCCTCAGCACACTTTCAAATCAAAACATAGCATCAGCAAAGGCAAAAAGTCAGGGGGTAACCATGCCAAGGAGGCATTTCCTTACAAGGGTTTACTGGCACATCTGATCCCCTCTGTGTGCAGGGCTGCCCCTGCTAAAGTCCCTTGCAAATATCTTTCCCATGTGTCAGGGTTATTAGTGATGTGGATGTGGTATGAACCCCGCAGAAAAGGAGTAAGCAGTGGTATACAAACATAGCATGCTTTGTTCACAGAGGTCTAAAACAAGAAATGCTGGATGTGGCCCACTGGGTATTTTTCTTTGGCGAAAGTAGGCAAACTCCATGAACCAAGAATGCTACATGGTGTGCTGATCAATTTTCAGATGAGTGATGACACTTCTTTGATCTGCTAGATGATCAGTAAGTCAACACGATAAATGTTAACCTGAAAATACTAGCTCTTCCCACTGTATGACGCACCAGGGATTGTCTTGACATGGTTACAGTCTGCAAAAGACCATGTTATTCTCAAGAAAGATTCTTTTACAAGCATTTTCGAATTGCATGTCTCCCACATGGGTTGCCTCTTAGCACTGTTGGACTTCAGTTACTTTGCTGAAGGCTACTTGTTTTAAGTTGGTGAGATCTAGGCTACATTTTCATTTGCTGCTAGACTGGGTTGCTCAAAACCTAGGTATAAGGAGGTGGTGTTGCTCTGATAGCGGGCTTGAATCCGCTTGTGTGTGCTTTCAGGTGTTTAGCACAGCACCACATCATCAAAGATCTGGTTAAATGTATGGAGATCACGTAAGCCTGCAAAGATATGATTGTGTACAATATTATAATGGTGGCTCTGTGATGGCAAGAGGATTTGGTGAGGTGGACCTGAAGTTGAGTATGCAGGTTACAAGGTTTGTCTGTATGAATTTGTTTTAGAGCAACCTACTATCAATGGGCTGGCCTTTAGCCATTTGGTAAATGCAAATTGAACTAGATGGCCTTCTACACCTGGGAGTCATTTATAGAAGGTGCAGATGTAATTTGTAAATTGTGTGGCTCCTCTGGTTATTAGCTTTGAGCACAAGAGACGAGCACTCTTCATGCATATAGTGTTGTTGAAGAGCACCACATTGGTATCTGTATGAACCTCTGAGCTGAAAGGAACTGTACATATGCATTTTTAAAGTTCTTACACTTAATCTGCTAGTGAAACACATTCTCATAGATTTTTCTCAAACTTGGCTTTAAGTTAGTGTATAGCTGTAAAGCATGTTCCTTTAGCAAAATATTGAATGTTAGCCAGGGACCTGTACATTGAGGTTCCAAACATGCATATGTTTAGCAATTTGAAACTTTTTAGTTAATACATTTTCTATGATTGGTCAGGATTTGGTATAACATAGAAATAGTACAAATTCTGGTCTTCCTTTTAAAATGCAGTCATGGTTTTCTGGCAAGAAGTTATGGACTATGAATTTTGCATTGTCTATGAAAGGAGATTATCCTCAACACTCATTGTAATATTTTAATGTAAGGCTGCAGTAGGTGACAGATTTGTATGTTTTTAGGAATACATTTTTGTTTTGTTTGAGATGACATGTATGACCTCCTCCCGGTAAATTCCATGCAGTACACTTAGCATGTAAGTCCATCCACACCCTCCAGTGTGTTGATCAAAGTTGATCCTGGTCAGATAGGAACTGGACCTCACACAAATTGAATATCTACTTGCCAGTACTTTTGAGGCCTCTTTGTCAGCAAACGTGAACCTGCCTATGCTGGTGCTCCCTTGATACCGGAACTGTGAGGTGCGGGCCTAGGACCAAGACACATGAACTCCAGCAGGTAAGAGACCTGCTATGGCTTATTACCTGTCAAGGTGGATTTTATTTTTTTAGGACAGAAGTACCCTTAACAGCTAAACAAGCCTACTGTCAAACTGCATCATGATCAACCATTTGCTCAGATTACTGAACCACTAATTCATGGTGGACAACTCGTAGGACCCCATGGACGGTATGAGGTGAGGACTCTGCTTTCTCACTCTAGCCCTCCACTCTTCTTGCTTCTGAACAAACCTGCAATATTCCAACCTAAGGGAGAAGGTGTATTTGTTCTTGTGGTGTTCAGTTTCATTTTCCTTCTGACGAAGGGTAGTTATTTTGTGCTTAAGGTGACACGGAGCATAAATATGTGCTGCATATTTTGTTAACATTTCATGTGCAAACTTGATACCGGTGAGTTTTTCCATGTAGAACACTGAAAACAAAGGAGCGCTACCTTTAGTAATAAAAGACAGGGTAGTCAGAGAGAGGACCAGTGAATTGTTGAAAATCATTATTTTTGGCTGTCAGAGATCCGAGGACAAGTTACTGTGCTCCTTAAGAGAGTAGCATCAATGTTGTGGTATCTCATCACAGCCATGGGCAGTCGTAGCGGGTGAGGTTATTGCCTATACTTCCCTAAATACCCGCCATCGCAGGGTGAGAAACCCCACTAATTGTTGCAAAAACAAATGGGCTTTCCAACATGGCAGTGGCGTTGGAATTTTTCAGAGGCGACTAATCGTTAAATAAAAGTCAGGCCATCTTAATATTTTAGGAGTGTCTTTGACCCTAAGTGAGGTTTTGATTAATGCCCCTCTCTGAGTGGCACTATTATTTTTGGACTGTGACTATTAGATCACTACATATTGGTCCCAGTGGCCACCAGTGACCTTTGTATTTACGAAGAAGCAGGTGACTCTCATTGTGCAAATATTTTCTCCTCCCCCTGGCATGTTGCTGTAGTATCCCGAAATACTGCCTTGGACACGCATATTAAAAGCTTACAGCTCTTGTGACCACTCTGGAACTCTAATTCTCTCAGATAACATTGTCTCAGAGTCTACAAGAGCAGTTAAGGTGAACTTTACATGGGGCAAAACTGAACCAGACTATGGAACGAAACGCAAACTCTTCTAATGCTTCATCATTTGGTACCAGAAAACATCACTTTTTCACTATTCGTTATTTTACTATTCTTTCAGTTATATAAACTTAAAGTTGTCATAATATTTACCCTGACAAGGCATTATTCCTTGTTACATATGTGATAACCCACTGCGCTTTACTATATTTGAATCGGCTTTTATAGCAGCTGTCTTGAGTTCAGCATTCACTGCTTGGACAGACCATCGGAGATTCAGTGAGGTCACGATTTCCAGTTCTGTCTCAGACCACAAATGTTTCCTGCCAAGCGGGGTACGTGTTCTGTCTCATCTTTGATATTGTTAGTGGCCCGTACAACTTCAGGTTTTTGGAAATGTCCCTACAAGCTCATTTAATGTAGCCTCACTGCGACTTCATGCATCAGTGTGTATAGTTAAAAAAGAAAATAGAGCATGTCTTTTATTTATCTTCAGGCTGGATTTGTCTTTGACCTGTCTTTTTACAGCTTGTTTCTTTTTACAGCTTGTTTCTTTAGGTTTTTAATTGAAATCATAAGGAACTTGGGACAGAGGACTGATATTTTAACCAAAACCTTGCCCTGGCTCCTGCTGTGTGCTGTCTCTTTCAGTGCTCAATCTGCCTTTCACTATGCATGCTTCCATTCTTTCTCTTCTTCTGCTTAGGCTCTGTCTTCCTTTGGCTTCCTTCACTTCCGAAACAGCAGCCTTGAGGCACTGCACAGACGGATTCAAGAACTCCAGGTAGCTGCTTCTGCATTCTATCCTAGCTTTCGGCATTCCTCTGTGTTCCTGCAGGGCATCCTTATGTGTCTGAGTCAGGAAACCCACCCTTCAGAAAAAATGGTGTATAGTTTTTGCCAACTAAAGAACGTCTGCCCACCCAAAGAATGTTGTATAGTTTTTTTTTTTATTTAGCAACATTAACATTAAAAAAAAAAAAAACATAATTTGAATAATTGAGAACTAACTGTTAATAGTGTGGTCAGCATGCATCCTCTAACCCACTAGCCTAATATAGGGTTGAATCGCCAGGCACGTTTCTGTACCACACAAACCTCTTGCATGCATTTTAGTTGCTCGTCGGAAGTCAAGCATTCTTTCAGGACTCCTGCATTCTGAGACATATTTGCAGATTTGTCCTAAACTCTACTCTTGTGTAGCTCTTCTCTGTTTAATGGACTCCTGCTGTATGACCTAATATGAAATGATGGACCTGCAGTATGCTGTAGGAGGTAATTGGACCTTCTATGGCAGAATGTAAATAACTTTGATTCAGACTGGTCTTACTCTTTTTGGTTTGACTTTACTGGTACCTTAATACAATTATTTGCAGTTGTTTTGCCTGGACAATGAAAAATGGGGTTGTCCTTGAAATGGAGCTTTGTGATGTTGCTGTGAAGGGATGGATCTCAGGTATTGCGTCATTGCTGTGGGATGTCCTTATACCATGGTTGATATGTATTAAACGTCCTCACATTTCTCTGTGTGAGGCTGTCTGGTCTTCTATGTAACTATTTGTGGCCATTTCAGTAAATAGTTGGCTGAAAGAAGGAAGAAGAATGTCTTCCCTCTCCAACAAGTTGATTTTCTCAGTTGCTTAATTTTTTCATATTCATTGTCCGCTCATGTAACATAAATGACTTGTATTGTTTTCACTCCTGGCTAGACAGTCCTGCAGCAGAACTGAAATGAGAAACCTCATTATTTTTTTCAAAAACACTATTCGTGTATAATTTCCAATTAGGTTTACATGGATATTGTAATTTAACTGAAACATGACCTGTATCCGAGTTTTAACAAAATGTAACTTTTATCTGTCCCCTTGTCCAATTAGATATATGCTCTAACATTATCCATTGAGCTCTTCATCTACTGGATCCTTCATCACCCATCTGCCTAGCTCTGTGTGCTTAGGCATATATTGTCTGCCATTGAATATAATCTTTGAGTGCTTATTTATTTTGTCTGTGTGCTTGAGTGGCTTTATCAATGTTGTTTTGGTGCATATGTTTATTTATCTGTGTACATGAATGTGAGGGAGCTATGTTGCTGCATATGTTATTGAATATTACATGCCTCTTTGTGCTTTCACCATACAAAAGCTGTTAGTGTTGGAATTACGAGTGCTCGCTGTTTTGCCCCCATTTTGTTGTCTTAAACATATAACATTAGTGGTAGAAGAGCCATTTATCTATTTTGCTCTATCGTCCCTAAATGCATTACACTCCTGA
Source organism: Pleurodeles waltl (assembly GCF_031143425.1). Lineage (NCBI taxonomy): Eukaryota > Metazoa > Chordata > Amphibia > Caudata > Salamandridae > Pleurodeles > Pleurodeles waltl. Next base: position 1,066,891,730 of record NC_090445.1, read on the forward strand.
CATGTTGGTACTCTGCTCTCTGGGTAATGATACTTAACTGTTACAACCCTCCATAACCTTGCCACTGCTTTGTGTGGGGCAGTAGTATTTTCTGTTACTCATTTTGTGTATACATGTCCGTGGGTTAACAAAAGCAATTTGTTCCTTTGTAGTCTCGTGTAGAAAGAAAAGATATTTCCACTCTGGTGATCCCATCAGTCACAACTGCTGATGGAGGGACCTACATTTGTGTTGGAACCAGCTCCTCTAGATCTGCAGAAGCCAGAATTGAAGTTATTGTCCATAGAGGTAAGAAACAAAGTCTTTACTTTTTTCAGAGGGCATTTAAGCACAGTTTATGAAAGGTGCACTTGCACACAAACCAAAGCATCCAATACCCAGGTTAACATTTAAAACCATGGTCAAAATCTGTTGTGTGGTTTTGAGTAACAGTCTTAGAGGTATATCAGTATAACAATAACAGCAGAAAATGCCTTGTAGGATACTATACAGAGATGTAATGGAACTTGGTTTGCATCTGAGTTCGAATCATTGCATTATCTGTGACCTGTAGGAGTTCTCCACTGCACTTTATGAGGTAACCGGAAGATGGATTTGCGCGAAAGCTGGGATGAGGACAGGACCTGGAGTCTGGTATTGGATAGTAGTGTGCTCTGAGACTCCATTAATCTCGGAGTCTAGAGGGACGAGAGTTTGGGGAGTTTTTGAAATGGATAGTATGCAATGGAAATAACTGGAGTGTGTAAATATGAAGTCTTTCAGCTTATGGGTGCTGGTTTCTGTAAAGCTGGAACCCAAAAAAAGAATATTAGCAAGTAATACGCTCAAATAATACATTTAGAAATGTAACTTGAATTAAAGATTTAACAAAAAAACCTAAGCACTAATTTTTTAAACATCCTGGGGGGTGGGGGGGTTGGGGTGTAATTTGGAATATAATCATACATTTAGCTGCTTAGCTCTGAAAGACGCATGTCTGTGTTTTGCTTCAAGCTGAAAGAGAAAGATATGTTAAGTGCTTTCGATTGAATTTGTGGGGAAGATGTGCAATCCTGCCTCGTTCTGAACCCTGTTTGCCTCTTCAGCATCTGCTGTTGCAGCTCCGGTGAGGATTGAGCCTTCCTCAAATGCAGTCACTGAAGGACAAACTGTAGAGCTGAACTGCCTTGTATCTGGCCCACCACCACACACAGTCACTTGGCACAGACCAGCAGGTGTTCTCTCTTCCAACCATCAGGTATGTGAGATAAAGGGATCTCAAAGTATAGATAACAATTGATAATAGGGCCTATTTTATTGTCTTCTCCAACATGCTAGCTATTAGTTGGCCCCCTGCTCCATCTTTAGGCTCACATCACCTCACTGAGTGAGTCTGGATGAGACTCGGAGAGATAGGTGTCTGTTGTTTCCTATCATGCTTGCATGTGGCTACACCAACATTGCTGAGAACCTAGGTTTAAACATTATTGAATATTGACCAAGTAGGTTAGGTACAGATGCCACAAGGTGCGCAAATGGAGATACTTAAATGGAATATGTTGATGATATATGTATGTCTCACTTTTAAGTCCTTGCAGTTGTTTTCGGTTATTTACGTGTTAGTGGTTTTAACCGTTTACTGCAGTTTAAAAGATTTCCTGTGTGTGGCCGGTGTGCGGAGCTTGTCACAAATGCAGGACACATTTCCTGATCTTAATGTGTTCTGTAGCGTCGTGGATTCACAATCCTGCATGACCATTTATTTTAGAAATTAGGATCAATCAACTTTTAGTGGTTGTTTGTATATACAAAGTTGGACTTAGATTTCTTTCATTTTATGAGAAAAGAAGCCCTAAAATCCTATGGACAGGGAGAGGGGATGGTAGATCTCGGTTGTGCCTTCAAAAAGTGCTTTTTGTGGCAGCAAGCTTTGTTCTTTGCTTATCTCAATAAACCATGTGTTAAAAACTTTCAGCAGTTATGACTGTTTAGGAGCTCTCCATGTTAGTGCTCTTAGAACTGTGTTAATTCATTATACAGCGAGATCTGTATCATATGAATGGTGCGTAGAACAGATCTGACGCAGTGCTCAAACGCTGAAAAAAGGTCCTATCCCTACAGATGAGGGCTGTGGACCCATGTGTAGGAAAGTAGCAACTTTCTGACATAGCTTAACCCCACTTTCTGACTGATGTCAGTATGTTTAGACTGTAGTACACTGATCCTGCTAATCAGGACCCCCCAGTGTCTGCGCTCTCTCCTCTAAATTTGGTTGCTGGCAAACTTACCCGCAATCCCATGCTCCCCAATTGGTATACAGGTGCACCCATGTAAGTCCCTATAATACTTAGATACCCAGGGCATTGGTACACCTGGGGTCTCCCATGGGCTGCTGCATGTATTATGCAACCCATGGGAGCCCCTGCAAACGGTGTCTGCAGGCCTGCCATTGCAGCCTGCATGAAATAGCACATGCACCTTTCACTTCAGATAAAAGGCTTGCCTTATATTAAGGTCATTGCTCTTGGACACTGTAAGTCAACTATATGGTAGGCCCTTCAACCCAAGGTGTGCATGCCCCTAAGTGTGAGGGTTCTCCTACATGAGCAGGATACCCCTACAAACCCCAGACTCCATTGCCTGGGCTTTGTAAGTGCGGGAAGCCATCTTAAGGTATGTAGAGGGCACTGGCCAACACGAGTGGTCCAACTAAATAATGGCTTCTCATAACCCAGGCATTTTTTATATCAAACATATTGGAATCGTGCAACTACAGTAATTCTACCGCTAGGGCTAGGTGCATGATCCCATGGACTCTTGGAGTTCCTTAGAGGATCCCCCAGTTCTGCCTGTGCAGCCTTACGTGGTATGGCTGCAAGCCCACGCTGCTGCCAATCCCAAACACTATCCTGCCCTCCTGCTGATGAGCCTAACTCAAGCAGGGGAAGGCAGAACAAAGGATTTCGTGCAAAGGAGAGATGGCTCGTCCCCCCTTAAAAAAGGCTTATTTGGTGCCCTCCTTGCATATTCTGGGTGGCAACAGTCCAGGAACCCTCAGCTCCTGCTCTGGCACAGAACCACACAAAGGACAGGGGAGTGACCACCACCCTGTCAAGCTTCTCCCCTAGGGAGGTACAAAGAGCTCTTCCAGGTGACTGGTTGATTATACCATCTTGAGAACAAGGTGGGCAGAGGCCCCTGGTTATGCCAGGTAGAGGATGTGTCTGACCTCTTCTGATAGGTGGGTCACTACAGAGAATGACCAACCCCCACTTAAGAGCTCCCCCGAGGGTGGGTCCTCAAATTCATCGAGCAAGACTCTACAAGGAACTCTCTGCCAGACATCTGCTCTTGGCCTCCGGATCCGCTGCTGGTCTTCTTTTGGAACTGACATAAGACTGTATCCAGTTGGGAGGGCTCCCACTACAACATTGTTTCTCCAGCTCCTGCAAGATTTCTGCAACACCTGTGGCTGTGCATGCTCCAGGATCACAAGGACTCTGCCTGCAACCAAGAAGCAAGAAGAAATCGCCCTTGGAATGAAGAGGTAACTCCCCTGCATTTGCAGGCACCTCAGGGCGACGACCGGCTGGTGGATCTTGCTGTCCCACGGACAACAAAAAGGCTCTGCTCACAGTTGGTAGTTCTGTGGTCCTCTCTGGGTTCAACTTGTCTTCTGACCAACTTGGGAGACGGTGGACCCTTGCTGAAGCCACTGGAACGGAACCCCCGTGCACCACGACTGTTGCTCTTGCCAATGCTTGTTGGCTGTTCCTTCCAAGAGATCCTTGAGCTTCAGGAAGCCCTATCCTCCAGCATTCTTCAACTCCAGATTCAGCTTCCACTCTGCAGCTCCTGCGACGTGGGACTCCTGTTTTGTTGTGCTGCTAAGGCCTCTCTGTGTCCCTCTGTGCCTGCTTGTCAGTGTGTCACTCATAGGGGCTCCTTCGACTCCACCTGGTTTTCCTTCCTGCTGAAGGCTTGCCCTGACTTCCTTCCAAGGGTCGAGTCACTAAGACCTTGCTGGTCCTCCAAAACCTGCAATCGTCCTTGCAACCACTATTTTCATTTGCCAAGGCTTGTTTGTGGTCCTACTGCATCCCCCACCCCCGCAGTCCGGCAACCGACGTGGTACAGCTCGTGGGTGACTGCAAGGATCTCCTGCATCACCTTGACTCAGCAGCTAGACTACTTCCTTCACTGTCCTGCAAGAACTTAACCTACAAGATGGTGGGCACTGCCTACCTGCACCACCTGGACATCTCAGAGTGGTCTGGACAATGTACTCTTCTTTTTCAGGTTCTTCACATCTGGAATCCACCTTTGGGTTCCACTGGCCTAAACCATGAGTCGAGACAGCAGCTAGACAACCGAGGCTTCCAGCCTCTCCAGTGAGGGTCTCCAGAACCACTTCACCCCTATGTACCTGGGCTCCCTGGTGTATGTACTTCGGTCTTCTGGGTATCCACGGATGGGGCCCTAGCTAACCTTCTTTGTGCCAACTGGTTTCCTTGGGGTCCACTGGGAAGGGTCCTGAATCCATAAAAATCCAATTGTGGCAGTCCTGTGTTATCCTATGGGACGCCTGGCTCAATAACTCTGCACCCGGACACCTGTGTGATGTCTGGTACTTACCTCTGATAATTTCTTACTCCCTCAGCCCCTGGGATTCTAACGCACTTACTATGGTTGTGCACCTCCATTCTTATACCCCTTTCTTAGTATATATGGTTTGGTCCCCCCATAGGGCCCTGTGTATTTCCTAGCTATTCCTATTTGTTTCTAGGTGTATTTTTTGTGTGTAAACATCTCCTAGTGGAGATGCACCAATGTTAGTTTAGCAGTTGTGTTGTAATAAAGAATACTTTATTTTCGCAACACCTGGTGTGGTTCTTTCTTGTGTGAGTTACTGGCTATTATGTATTGCCAAGTGCTTTACACTCCTCCTAGAAAAGCTTTAGCTGCTCACCACTACTTCCCCTAGTGAGCTTTTGCTATCTGGACACAAAAAAACTATCACTAAGGAGGGTTACCTGGTCTCAGTATTGGGTGCCACACCATAGGTGTACACCATAAACTGAGCCAGACTCCTATGCCCACTATATGGCACTTGGGTACTCAGGTCATTGGTACACCAGGGGTCCCCCATGGGCTGCAGTATATAATATGCCACCTATGAGAGTCTATGCAAACTGTGACTACAGACTGGTCATTGCAGCCTCTGTGAAATGGTGCATGCACCTTTCACTCCAGATATAAGGAATGCCTTATATCACGGTCACTACACTCAGACCTTATAAGTCAACCCCTAAGGTAGGCCCTTCAGCTGAAGGAGAGGGTGCATGGTTCTAAGTGTAAGGGCACTCCTGCAAGAGCAGAGGTGCCCTACAAACCCCAGACTCCATTTTCTGGGCTTTGTAAGTGTGGGGAAGCAATCTTAGGGTATGTAGGGGACGCTGGTCAGCAATAGATGTCCAGCTACATAATGGCTTAACCAAACCTAGGCATGTTTGGTATCAGACATGTTGGAATCATGCAGCTACACCAATTCCACTGTTAGTTGAATGGTACCATGTATTCTGGGGGTTCTCTAGAAGATCCCCCGTGTCTGCCTGTACAACCTTGACGGGTCTGCATGCCAGCCCGTGCCGTTGCAGACCCCAGACACGGTTTTGCCCTCCTGCTGCTGAGCCTAACTCAGGCAGGGGAAGGCAGTACAAATGATTTCCTCTAGTTGAGAGATGTGACCACCTCTTCGTTTTAAATGTGTCTCTGGGCTGCAGTGGGGATGCCTCTGAGCACCACCAGACTGTGTTGAAGGGCACCTTTGGTGCCCTTCTTGCATAAAACGGTTTGCTCCAGCGCAGAAGAACCCAGCTCCCACTCTGGCACGAAACCACACAAAGGGCAGGGGGGTGATCACCCCCCTGTCCAGCTCCTCCCATGGGGAGGTGCCCAGAGCTCTGCCAGATGGCCAGTTGATTCTGACTCCCATGCAAGGGTTGAGTCTCCTAGACCTTGTTGCTGCCTAAATTCTGCAACACTGCATCGTTTTTCTGCATTTACTAAGGCTTGTTGGAGGTTGTATTGACCCCTCTGCAATCCGAAAACTAACGTGGGACAGCTCATGGGTGACTCCTGGGATCCTCCTGCATTGCCTGGAATCTAAAGCTGCACTTCTTTGACCACCGTCCCACAGGAAAGCATCTCCATGTTGGGTGGGCATTGCTCTCCTGCACCACCTGGGCACCTCTGGGTGGCCTGGACTCTCTATCCTCTTTCCTTAGTTCCTTTTCTTCTGGAATCCATGCCTGGGTTCCACTGGCCTTGTCTACGGGTCACAACAGCAGCTAGATAACCTAGATCAACATTGACTTTAGCTCGTGTTTCCGACACAGCTTCAATCCTATGCACCTGGCTTCCTGGTGTTGGTACTCCACTTCACTGGATATCCACAGGCAGGGGCGCTCTCAAACCTCCCTTGTCCCTACAGATTTCTTCTGGGAAGGGTCCTAAATCCCAAACTCCAACCACGACGTCCCCACATTATCCCATGGACACCTAATCCAGGGTATCAACTCTGCACACAGGCGTCTGGGGAATCCTAGCTACTTAACTTTGGTGTTCCAGTGCTTCCAAAATCCAAGGGTCCTTGGGTGGTAGCTTGGATTTGTAGTGTTTCTCGCATTCTATTTGCCTAGTATAAGGTTTGACCACGACCCCCCCGCCCTCCCCCACCCATAAGGGCCTTTGTTATTTTATGCCTTTACTTACCCATTTCTAAGTATATTTTTGTGTGCACACATCTCCGGGTAGGAGATATACCAAAGTTAGTTTAGTGCTTGTGCTATAATAAGTATATACTATTTTTCTAACACTGGTGGTTCTTTCTTGTGTGTAGTTCAGTGACTGACCTGTGTGGTATTTGCAACTGCTCTCCACAGCTACCCGTTGAGAACTCTGGTTATCTAAAACCTCTTACACTATCACTAAGGGTCACCTGGTCTCAGTACAGGGTCTCACCTATAGGAGCCAGCCTCCTACACCATGCTTCCCTGTTCGATACTATACCACGTGGTGTTCCTAGAAAGAAGTAGATTGTCACAACTGCCCAATCTTTGTTAGAATGTTAACCTTAGTCTCCTCAGTGTGGTGGAGAAGTTCCAATACTGTTGCTGCCTTTCTAATCACCACTGCAAAAGATGGTTTTAATCAATTAGGTGCACCAAAGGAGAATCCAAGACAGATTCTGGGGAGGTCTCTTGACCACTTGAGTTCTTTAAGTGTAAATATAAGCTTGCATAGGAGGGGAGTCCTGGTATGCTCTTGTGAAGCCCCTAATTCCTATTGCTTCTCAGTTCAACACCATTCATTTAAAGCACCTACATTGGGCTTCTCTCACGAAGGTGCTGCTGTGGAAAATGGGGGTAATATACTAACAAACCTGCTTGCAATGCTCAGCACCCATTTTCTACTTTCTTCACAGTGTCAGGCTCCTACCTTCTGGTGGCCTGCTGAGAATGTGTATTGCCAACCCTGGAAGGGGTCCTGGGTTGAAACGCTCCGAGAAATCCCATGCTTGCACTGCTCCGTACTTCTGATGACATTGACTGGAATAGATACAAGCCAGATTTACTGTGGCTTGGTCTGGTTGTTGCCAAACAGAACAGTATCAAGGCATGCAACAGTTCAGCTGCACCCTTGTTGGAGCAGTGAAAGCATGCATTGGATATCTGTCTCAGCTTAGAGTGGTCCATTTTGATAGCCATGGGTTGCCCCCTAAAAACAAGGGAAAATTTGGAGTGACTTAGCTCACCACATAGGGATCCACCTCGAGCCATGTAAAGGAAGACCCTGGACACAGACGTAGTAATATTGGAACCATGCATGTGGACAGGTGAAACTATGAAGGAGTGGTTCAGGGAGAAATGGCATACTAGAGTGCCCAGATACTTGGTGAGGATGGGGCACTTGGTTGATTCGTACTCTGAGGAACAATTTCTGACTGCAGGTTTATATTATAGTCTTATGCAAGGTAATAAAAATTGAAACATATGTGCCAGCATCATTATAATGACGGTAAAGCAAGTTGTCTGCCTCCTTATTATATTTGTCATGATGGGTACGTTGAAAATGAAACTTTAACTGGTTTCACTGGAAGCGGCACTGATACAGGAACAACTGGTGAGGCAGTACCCTGTCTAGGGTTAGAAGCGCTGTCTGCCGCCAGAGGTGCAGTGGGCTGACTTTGCGTATGTTTAGTCTGTGCCTGGGGAAAGGCCCACTGGTGAAGGTTTGACTTGGGCCTCGGCAGATTAATGTGCTCAGTATGCGTGCTAGATGGAGCTGGAATAAATTTGAAGATCTGCATCATCGCTTCCTTGGAGGTCTTAACTTGCTGCTTAGACCTTCAGGGCCCATCAATTCCAGATTTGGAGCCTTGTTTTAAGAGGAAAATAAAGTGAGTATCTGGTTCCTAGAAGGCTGAGGGCGAGAATTCTTAGCGCAGGGGGCCTGCACACTAAGCCTTCTGTACTCTTCGTTTATTTTTTTATTCTGTACTGCAACTTCAATTTAAATGCCAAAGGCAATCTTGATCGTGACTGACCTGGTCTTGTCGATTGAGATTGACGTCCCCCCACTTCTTTTGCACACTGATGCAGAGTTTGCTTCAGTAATCACCAAAATTAGTAAGTGAAGAGCTCCAGATCTGGTTGAATGGTGTTAAAAAAAAACCACAAAAAAACAAGGAACGGATGTGTGCAACTAGAGGTGACACTTACCTGTCGCTCAGTCTTATGTTCAGAGGCAGGACAGAGTTTCAGTAGATCGAACTGGCTTATGTTGTCACCTGCTGCCACATTGGAGCTATTGCAATAGTTACCAGATCCACTCTGAGGCTAGGGGAGATTCAGAAGGTGAATAATTTGCAATTAGAAGAATCCATCAATAGCCATGTAACTTTTCCTTTCATTTATTTTCATTATTTATAGTGTAGAAAAGCACCCTATTAAGAAGGCTTTGGACTATCTTTAAAATGTATCAGCGGTAAGCACAAAAAAAATCATAGTTTCTGTGAGTAAAAGCATGGAGAAAATAATATTTCTTAACCTGGTTTGGAAATAAGAGCTGTGAATTTCAAAGGAAAGGCACTTGAAACTTCTGGAGCAGCCTACAGCTAAGAATGCCTTTCTTACCATCTAAGGAATCTATGTAGATTGGCCAGCTGCAAGGGACAAACTGTATTGTTGATCTGTCTAATGACAGAGGCTGAGCCCTGCACACCATCTAAAAAGTCTTAGTTGCTATGCCATACACCTTTGCAAATTCATTGAGTGGAAAATTAGTTGAGCAATACTTTAAAACCCTATTTCATATTACAAATTGAATCAATTTGCCTAAAAAAAAAAAAAAAAAAAAAAAGGCTGAAAGATTTTTCTCTTATGGCACACACTGCTAACTCAGTCATATCAACGTGCTTAGGTGAATATTGAGGGTAAATGTATTGTTTGTGGATGTTCCAAGGGAAGAAAGGTGCATATCGGAGACAGAAACAAAGGCCTTATCTTTTGCTTGATAGCCGTGAATGTGGCCCAGTGGCTCCAACACTCACTTCTAAAATAGACTAAAGAGCTGACTTTTTCGTCATACTTGCCATCAGCCCTAAGGATCCTGAACTGAATGTGCACGTCTGTTTGCATTTGGAGTACGCAAAGGGAATGCTTCCATCGGTTAATTGGTCTTCCCCTGTACTGGCCAAATTGGACACTGTTATTTTTGTGATAAAATCTCCATAACAAATATCCACTTTGCCCAAGCATCAATACATTGTATGTTGAATTATAATGGGACTATTTTTTGACCCTTGGAATCTTCATCTCCTGCTCCACCACTCTATCCCCTCTACTGTTTTTCCTCCTGGCTTTGGACATGGAGTTCCGTCCCTCACTCCTATCACAACTTCCTTCATGCAACTTCCCATTTGCCTTACATTTTGCATAAAAAACACTTTATTCCGTTGGCTCTTGCTTTTCACTTTTGTCACTTACAAGCCCTCTTTCTGATGAATACTTCTAACCACAGATTCCTTACCTTGTGAATAGTCCTCCATCCAGCTCCATGCCAACATCGTTACACTTCATAAATAACGAGTGGAGTGCATATAAGTGCCACTCATGCTTGCTGATGTCATTTTGTTTCTTTCCGCACCGTTGGATGCAGAGCTTCTCCCTCGTCTTTTACAAGACTTTTTCATCAAAATTATCCAACGTGCAAGGGAAATGTCACCCCTTAAAACCTCAGGTTTAAGCCGGGCAGGAATATTCACAAACAGATGTGTATAACGGACTCGTATGAATTCTGTTTATCGTTCCTGAGGTCAGACCATAACTCCAAGGCCTGTGTTGAATGCACTCATATGAACCTGAAAGCTATATGGGAACATGAAGCCAAACTCTGTCACCAAGCATAGAAGGTCTCCTCTCTGTGACCATGAGGTCCCATACCCAGTCCCAAATCTCTTGTCATAATAGGTGCTTGCCACTTTGGAGTCTGAGAGAGCACAACTGTACCTGTGTGGCTCCTGGTCTCTCTCCTGATCTTCCTTGAAACCAACACTGTCCTTGCCCCCAATACACCCAGATTTTTCAGACCCATCTGTGATGTTGTGGCAAGTAGAAGCATTCAGAGCGGCTATGTCGTGGATCTTTGACACTGTACTGTCTTCTTCTGGCACATCATCAGGTTTCAAGGAGCCATAGGAGCCTCCAATTTTACTTCTGCTGGTGGGTCAGCTCTCCACACTGTCTGTGCCCCTTGAATCCACATTTGGTGCAGCACCGACTTCAGTGACTATGTTCCCCAGTATGAGGCAGTATACGGGTATGAAGAGCTGCAGGCTGAAGTGGTACTGGCTTTGTCTCCCCCAGGTCCAGCTATGGAAGAAAGTGCTACTTTCGCTATCATGAAGCAAGGGGCAACTCGAGTGTTAGACTAACAACTGCCAACCATGGAAGATAAATCTAATGTCTTACCTGAAGTATTGCAACCTGCTCAAGTCTCCCACTGAGCCACTACTGACCCTCTTTGGGTCATTTCAGTTGAGCCCTTTTCGGGACCGTTCATTAGTAGGCAGGTTGCCTGTCATTTCTCTGTACCTGGGGACACAGCCTTCCTTACATTTCTCATGCTGGAGAGCTTGGTGGTCCAACCTTTCACCAGCAAGTTCAATCTAAAACCTTTTATTACCATTTCTCCCGATTGTGAGTCCAAATTAATAGACATTTGGCAAAAGGATACAACCTTCGTTACATCGGTCAATGCTAGCTGTCTCTTTGACTGTTATTTCCAATGCCCTTTGGAATAGGTGGTTCAGGTTTTAGACAACCTTCGTCAGTCTTTCACTCACGATATTTAGGACTGCTCTTACGCTGCCAGATTTGTAATACGCTCAGGAGTGAACACAACTGATAGCTTGGGACATGCTCTGGGCACCAGTGTAAATTTCCATCATCATGCCTGCACAGGTTTCTTCAGGGACGTCCAGGCATCTTTATTAGATATGTCCTTCGACAAATCCTGCCTGTTTGGTCATAATTATGACTCCACCTTGGAGCACTATAAGGAGATTAGAGCAATGATGTGTTGCTTGAGCCTGTCTGCTCCCTTTTATGCAGGCTGCAATGGTAGGCCTGCAGAACACTTTGCATTGGCTCCCTGTGGGAGGCATAATACATGCTGCAGCCCATAAGGATCCCCTGCTACTCCAATGCCCTGGGTACCTGGGTACCATATACTGGGTACTTATGGGGCACCAGTATGCCAAATGTGGGGTGAAAAACGTTCCAGCAACCAAGTTTAAGGGAGAGAGCATAATCACTGGGGTCCTGGTTAGCAGGATCCCAGTGATCACAGTTAAACACACTGTCAAACAGGCCAAAACGTGGAGGTAAGCATATTGAAAGAGGCTACTTTCCTACATAACGACCCCCAAAACGAAGGACAATAAGGCTAACTTGGGCAGTTGAGAATTTGACTAAGTGTTAAGTGGAGAGTAGCTTTGCAGTAGAGTGGTTACTCCCATTATCATCCACTATGTGGCCCCTTCTCTGTGGGGAGGTGAACCACCCTGTTTGGTTACTTCTGCCTGAAGTACATTTAAGCTGTGGCCCCTTTAATTCCCTATTTTTAAGGTGTGGTAAAAAGATTTGAGTGGGGCGGGTTGACTGTACCTGGGGCTCTGTTAGGACAGGGTTGCTGTCCCAAGGATTGCAAAGCTAGACAGGGTTGCTGTCTTAGCAGGGCCAGAGCATGACAAAATAAGGGTTCTTAAGGCTCCAAAGAAGGACAGGGTTGCTATGGTGTCAGGTGTGGTGCAGGGTTGCTGCACCAAAGTTTCTCTCGGAGGGCAGGAGGGCTGCTCCACGTTTTCTAAGACTGGGCACCCTTGTTTTTCTGTCTTAGATTCCTTCCAGAGGGGTACTTTTACCCCTGGGAGCTCAGATGTGATAGTGTTTGGCTCCTGTGGTACAGGCTTCACCCTGGGGGTGGTATCCTCTTTCAAAGGAGTGAGATCTTCAGTGGGTGGGTGGGCAGGGGATAATTTGGTATCCTGCATGCCTGTGTTTTAGGAGTGTCTGGGGCCATTATTCCAGGCTCCAGGGCTCCTTCCCTACTTTGCTCTTTAGTCTGCTTAGAGAGTGAAGGGAGCAAATGTTTGGGGATGCCCAGCATGGCTGCATGGGCAAGGAACTCTACCTTAGCCGAATCTGAGGTCTCCAGGTCATTCCCTAAGAAACACTCAACAGGTAGGTTAGGCGAGACTACCACCTGTTCAGGGCCAGTTACTCCACCCCAGCTAAAGTGTATTACAGCTAAGGGTAGGGACTGAGTGGAGTTATTCACATCAGTGACTTGATAATTGTGACCAAGTAGGTGTTGTGCAGGTGACACTAACATTTTCAGTTACTATGGTGACACTGGCACTTGTGTCCCTGTAGGCCTGAACACCATTTACCTGAATGTGCTGCTTGTACTTACCCATGTTAAGGGGACAAGCAGCTAGGGTGGCAAGGCCATTACCACCCGGGAGGCAGAAACTGTCTTAGGGGTTTCTACACCTACCTCAGATTCCACTATGGTCCCAAATGTGAACCCAACTACACTTTTGGGCTGACTACGGCCAGTTTTCCCACCACTACTATTACTATTAGGGGCACTAGGAGTGGACGTGGATGTAGTAGTGATGAAGGCTCATGGCCTTTACCTGGACAGGAGCTGTCCCCTGGTCTTTATTTTTGCACACATAGCACCAGGGCGTTTTAACATGTGCAGAGGAGGAAGAGGTTTTAGTCCCACCCCCTGAGGAGTTTTGTTGCCTGATGTGGAGTCCTTACTTCTATCTTTGTCCTCCCCCTTGTCCTGAGACTTACTGTTTCCTTTTTCCTATCTTTGACACCTCCTGTGTGAGTTTTTCTGCTCACCCTTGTTCTGACCCATTTGTCTTCCTTCTTTCCCAATTCTTGTGGAGAGAGGTCAGATCTGAGTTTACCAAGTACTGGTGCAACCAATCAGACACACAATTGTTAACTATATGCTCTCTCACAATAAGATTGTATAAGCCCTCATAATCATTGACTTTGCTACCAGGTAACCAACCTTCCAGAGCCTTCACACCTAGGTACCATATACTAGGGACTTACATGGGGGCACCAGTAGGCCAAATGTGGGGTGAAAAAGGTTCCAGCAACCAAGTTTAGAGGAGAGAGCATAATCACTGGGGTCTTGGGTAGCAGGATCCCAGTGAACACCGTCAAACCCACTGACAAACTGGCCAGAAAGTGGGGGTAACCATGCTAGAAAGAGGCTACTTTCCTACATACCCCACCCCCTGCAGGCGAAGGGCAATAAGGCTAACTTTGGCCATTTGAGACTTTGTCTAAGTGTTGATAAGTGGAGAGTAGCTCTGCAGTTCAGTGGTTACTCCCATTATCATCCACTATGTGGCCCCTTCCCTGTGGGGAGGTGGACCACCCTGTTTGGTTACTTTTCCCTGAAGTATATTTAAACTGTGGGCCGTGTAATTCCCTATGTTTAAGGTGTGGAAAAAGTGATAGAGCAGGGCAAGATGACTGTCCCCGGGGTTCTGTGTTAGGACAGGGTTGCTGTCCTATGGGTTGTAAAGCTAAACAGGCTACTTTCTTACACTGATGACCTATGAATACAAATGACACTGAAGAGCTGCAACAGCAGAAGAGAAAAAAGCCACTGACCTGGTACCAACCCCGCTGACCTGTCTGCATTCCTTTATGAAATCTGCACCAAAAGTTGGCTCACCCTGCAGCTGTGACTCCAGAAACCCAGGAGGACTGTCTGCCTTCAATAAAGGCTCAATACCTCCTGTGAACAGCGGACCTGTTCTCCAAAATACTCCAAAGAATGGACACTCAAGCCTCTGTAACTGCCGAAACCGGAAGTCCCCCCTACACCTGATGTCCCCGACCTGAGGTGAAGTGGACCACTGGTGCATGGTTCCCCAGCTCCCCAGAGTCAGAGTCCATCATGGGTTCAGCCCTCCTGGACTCCCCAAAGTCACCTCCAGCCTCTGCACACAGGCCCCCTCTCCTGCGACTTTTGTGGTGAGAGAGACTCGATGCCTAAAACAACCACTGCACCCTTTGCCTCTGGCCCAAGTTGAAGTGGGCCTCTGGTGTCAGTGAATTCCCCCAAGCTCTCCTGAGCTCTAATCCACTGTGACATCACCTCTCCTAGACTCCCCGATGACACCTGCAGCCTCAGACCACAGGACCCCTCAACTGCGAGTGCTCCCGGACACAGAAACCCAACACCAAAGGACATCTCTGCATCTGTCGCCCCTGACCTGTGGAGAAGAGGAGCAAAGGTGCATCCACATCCCTGAGCACCTCACATTTGTAAACTACCTGTTGGTTGACTTTAACTGGCCTCCTTTCCAGAGCCTAGCAAACCCTGTCTGCTCGCTGGGGAAACCCTGGACCCTTTACATAGTATTCACATCCTCATAAAAGGACCAGCTTCCTGCAGCATTGGAAACCTTCCTGCCTGCCAGCAGAGGAAGTCTGCTGCAGATGCTCACAGACAACACCCACCACCATGTAGCACTGCAACATGCGAGGCAAAATGGGGTATTATACCGTTTGCAAGGAGTCCTTGCACCTTTGTAATGCCAAGGGATGTTTCTCGTAATAAACCCCCTGGCTGGATCTTTAAACATTTAGGGGACAAACTCAGCTGCGGGTGCCTAGCGGATCATGAATGTCAGTTACGTCCAGAGGTGGCTCAGGGTGTCTTGCAGCATTAGGGAGAACCATGTCTCAATGTTTTTGCCACTGCCAAGAATGTCAATGTCAGCACTTCAATGCCCTGGAGTTTAAAAAAAGCATCTCTAGCTTAAAGGTGCCTTCTGTCTAGCGTGGAGATCAGGACTCCTCTAGGTCTACCTGTCACTGCCAATTCTGCACAGAATTCTGAAGATCAGTAATTGCCAGGCCCAAATCATCCTAGTAATATTGCAGATTTGTAGAGCACACCACCCAGATGGGGGCATTCTGGCACTCGTGAGGCGCGAGACTAAGCACAACCAGTGCCTAGTGGGACTACTTGAAAAGCTAGGTCTTCAGCTTCTTTTGGTAATCAAGATGCAAGGAGGAGGCTCTTATGTGCAAATGGGTCGGTCCATGATTTAGGAGCGATGTAGGAAATTGCCCAGCCGCCAGATTTAGTTTTTTGAATGCAGGGGAATTGTGCAAGTAGGAGTCTGAACATGCAGTGGCACTGGAAGACTTGTAAAAGCAGACGCAGTGGTTGAGGAATACTGGGCCAGTGTTATGAAGTGCCTTGAAAGTATGCACCAGATTGGGCCAGAGGAGTGTTGTATCCGGAACTACTGGGCTTGATGGGCATGAGTATCTGTCATCTTATTAAGCTGTTGCTCCAGGATGATCTGTGGCATTGGCATGGCAGGGTTCTACACCCAGTCCTGCATCCTTGGCATCTCCATGCTTGGAGCTGAAGCTTCAACAGTTGATTTCCTGTGACCTGAGTTCGTTGAACAGACGGTGAACGTTCCTCCACTAAACCTGTGTATGCAGGCCTTTGAGTCATTTTTTTGGTTTAGTGCAGTACCCTTCAAAATGACCCCTTTAGAGGCAGTTGTTTGAGGCTTTTCTGTTTTTAGCCCTCGCTCAGCAAGGACTTGTTTAGAAGCTAAGGGATTCTTATTGGCTCGTTCAGCCTTCCTGTAATTGAGGGATCAGCCTTTGTGATTTAAGTCAACAGTTGTGATGATGTTTTTGAAAGTTTTTCAACCTTTGTTCCCACCAAAACCTTTTGTGAAGCCCCAGTTTGACTCGAACTTCGTACTCACATTCTTGATGTGCACCCCTTTGAGCTGTTGCACAGTTGCCGCTTGAGACATCTTACCTTAAAGACAGTCCTTCTCATCTCCATGAGTTTGGCTAGGCATGTGAGGAATCTTCAAGCTCTCTATTTAAATCCTCCTTTCACCACTTTCTTCCCTGATAAATTAGTTTGTAGGAACTGGGCATCCTTTCTACTGAAAGTGGTCACTCATTTTTCCATCATTCAAGTTATCACCCTTCCGGCGTTCTTTGCTCCAACCCATCCCTCTAGGAAAGGCAAGAGACTCCATTGCTTGAATCCTTGATGTTCAATATGGATTGTACCAAGGAACATTGAGAGGTAGGGATTTCTAGAGCAAAGAAGGGTATGGCAGTGCAAAAACGAATCATCTCCTGTTGGCTTGTTTGCTCCATAAAGATCTGCTAAGCACTGGTGAAAAAGTGGCCCCCAGACGGTGGGCTCATTCCATTAGGGCACAAAGCAATACTGCTGCGACAGGTCCTTTGAGAGGGGCATTTTGACTGCTTGGTCGTACATGCCTTTTTGGTCTGAACTGATTCAGACCCCTCCCCAACTTGGGAGGTACTGCTAAGGTATCTGTGCACAAGGTGAAGAATATGCAGTTGAAAATATCAATCAGAATAACAAGTTACTTTGGTAACGATCTTTCTGATGGATTGACTAACCACAGATTCTTCACTGACCTTTCCATTCTGGAACTGGATTATTTTCCTACTAATAAGATCCCAATCTAGAGATCTACATACTGGCCATGCCAATTTTCTGATGGGCTTTGTATTTAGGGATGTGGACAGCCTAGAAAGCAACTGACGGTGGTATGCTTGGATGACGCTTCTATACGCCTCCACTTGTCCCTTCTGAAGCAGAACACTAGCGAAATGCTTCATGATGCCATCAAGTGGCATGCAGGAGAACTGCTCCGAAAGTTTCTTGATCCAGCTTGATGCCTAGCGATTATTGACAAGGTGAAGAATCTGTGGTTAGATTTCAACCAGAAAGATTGTTACTGAAGGTAAGTAACTTGTACTTGAGCATGAAAAGTACAGTTGTCCATATCACCTTTTGAAAAACAGTCCCTTTGTGCTATACAACACTGAAAATCAAACAGTGTTTAGGTAACTTGTTCTAGTGTTCCGCATTTGCTATATTAACTGTATGCTGTAGTGATCGGATTTTTCTTCCTTAGTAACCATGACCAGGGCTTTGGGACAAGCTTGGGAGTGAAAGAAGACAGTGAAACATTTCCATTTCATTAGAGAGGAGGAAACATACTGTAAATGAATTTGGGATAGAGGACAAATAAGTGATCAGAGATAAATGGATGGAATATAGTGTTGAACCTGGAAACAGTGTGTAGCTAAAGGGAGGTCATGGGGCTGATAGTTTACCGGTGTCAGTAAAGGTGTGAGTTAAAAGCATTGACCAAGCACTGCCTACTATCACAAGTAATGCAAGTCTTTACAGTTCACTGTGGACCTTGCTTGGAGTTTCAGTTTTGGACTGTTAATATTAGATCAGGACCCAAGCTGATTTGCATATAGCTATGTCTAATCTAAGGTGGTACAGTGGGCAAAAATATGATGGACTGGGATGTGTGCTGAATAATTACAACTGTCCAAGTTTAATTCAAGCATTCCATCCATCACTTTTTTGTATCCTTTCATTGTGGTGAGCTTAGTGAAAGTGGTATGCCCTGTTGTGGGTCCCACACTCACTCTGCCTCTGGAACCAAAATCAGCAGGCTGAAGAGGCAAAATATGTCATAAACGGTGTTGGGTTGCAGTGTTCTAGTTCATTAAGGACCTGCCTTCACAGTTAGAGCTGGAGAGTTTCTTTGAAGCAGAGCCAAGGCTGATGTGCACATAGCTGAGTTTAATCTAAGGTGGTATGATGAACAAAAAAGGTGGCTGAGAGTAACTCAAGCATTAAATCTATCATTGATTTGTACCCTTCATTGTGATTCTAGCAATTGGACAATGTGTGCCCTTTCTCAAGGCATTGTAATTGTGTGTGGTTTTGTTTTCCTCTCCTTTTAACCTGAGGCAAGTTAAAACGTTAACTTGTTTCTGGAGTGTTGTTAACGAGTTGGCATAGTAAAACACTGCACATCTCATTATCATGAATTGAATCAAATTTTAGAAAGACCAATGTCGTCTGTGTTTTGCACTTTTGATTGCTAAAGTAATTCTTAAATTACTTAACTCCTTATTCTTGATATTTACTTTTACTGCAATCCTGCCTTCTCTCCCCTCTTCTTGCAGGTCTCAGGTACTCGAATGCGGATTATCCATGCCACATTGGCAGACTCTGGCGAGTACTTATGCCGGGTTATCAGCAGCTCTGGTGTCCAACAGGCCTCCATCTTGGTTACTATTACACCAGCATCTGGCCCCAGTTATCGTAAGTGTGGTAACCAACCATATATGAGAATGCACTGTTTTTTTTTTTCTTGCAGTGGTGCTTCAAACAAAGACTGTTAAAGCATCACAATTGTTGCGAATAAGATAATTTTTGCACTACATAATTCATTTTTGTGTTTTTAATTAAGGTAGAGAGTTTCTAATCTACTCTGTGAAATGGGTCCTCTATTTTTGTTTCAGCGCTTGATTATTAATACTTTGTTGATCACAAATGACTAAACAGATTTTTCCTTAAAGTAGTATTGTAGGGGCCTGGGTTCTGGTTGCAATACCTCCCCTCCCCGCCCACTTTTTGCCTGGTTTTTGAATGGAACTGTGACTGAATTGCACTGGGTTCCAGCTAACCAGGTCCCCTATGCCAGTGTTCATTCCCAAAAACAAGACACCTGATCACTTAGTCCCCAAGTGACCAGGCTGTTCAGCCTCTGGTAAGTCCCTAGTAAATGGTGCCCCAGGTACCTAGGGCATGGGTACTGAAGAGGGGCGCTCAGAGCTGCAGCACAACTTGTGCCATTCTGAGGGACCCTGCACAAACCATATGCAGACTGCCATTGCAGGCTGCGTGACAAGTGGCCCGGAAATTGAAAACACAACATAGCACACACTTGGGTGCCTTTTCCCCTAAAACACTGCTTGTAATATCTGTAAGTCACCCCTGCAGCAGGCCTTCAGCCCGAAGGCAAGAGGGTATTATACTACAAGTGAGGGCATATATGCATGAGCAAATATGTCCTTACTATGTCTTTGTCATTTCTTAAACATAGTAATTGTGCAGGGAAGGCATTTTAAATACATGTGCTGGACACTGGTTACTACGAGTTCCCCAGCTACATGATGGCTTCTCTGATCCTGGGGATGTTTGGTATCAATCATCTCGTATTATTAAGTCCTCACTGATTCCAGAGATGGATTTATTAATATGTTCACCCAGAGAGCACCTTAGAGGTGGCCCCTGAAAAACCTACTGTAGGAAGCTGGCTCTGTATATACTGTATCAAAATTAGATTTAGTGTGCACAGTGTCCAGGTGTTCCCCAATAGGCTTGACAGAGGCAATATTAGATAATACTAATGCTCTATTTTTGGTAGTGTGGTCGAGCAGTTAGGCTTATCAGAGTGTAGTGTTAAACATTTTGTTGTACACACACAAGCAATAAGTGAAAACACACACTCAATGACTTAACTCCAGACCCATAGGTTTGTATATAGAACAATATTCTTTCTTAATTTATTTCTAGAACTACAAGATTCATTTAGCAAGTAAGTACATTAAATAAAAGGTACTTTGCATAGTAATACTTAAAACTTTTAATGGAATCAGCAATGTACACAGTTTTCTTTAAAATGGGAAAAAGCTATTTTAAAAGTGGACACTGCAATTTTCAACAGTTCCTGGAGGAGGTAAGCAAAGTACAGTTTTTGAGGTAAGTAACAAACTTACAGGTTCAGTCTCCGAGGCATAGCTAGCCCACCATTGGGGGTTCAAGATAACCCCAAACACCCAGCAACACAGGGCCGGTAAGGTGCAGAGGTAAAACAGGAGCCAAAATAACGTGGGCCCCCATGGAGACAGGGGGTACTCTGGTTCCGGGCTGCTCAGTGTTGTCGGAGGGCAGACCAGGGGGGTTTAGAGAAGCACTGGAGGGGCCCCAAGTAGGCACCAAACATGCACCCTCAGCGACACTGGGGCGGCCCGGTTCCAGGTGCAAACAGGACGTCGAGTTCCCAATGGAACCTGATGGGTGGACTCGCGGATTACTTCGGCGCTGCAGGCAGGGCACAGGGGGGCTTCTTGGGCAAGCCACCGACTGGTCAGGGAGGAGGGCCGCCTGCTGGTCACTGCTGCACCGCTCTCTGAAGTCTGGGGGCTGTGGGTGCAGTGCTTCTCCAGGTGCTGAATATCATCGTCCTAGGCATTCACGGTCAAGGGGATCCTCTGGATTCCCTCTGCAGGCGTCGTCGTGGAGGTGTGGAGAGGTCAGCCCAGGGTGGAACTTGGTCTGAATCGCGTGGGGGGGGTCCTCTCTGACTGGTTAGTTCCTCTGGACACAGGCCAGGGGCGTTGGGTGCAGAGTAGTTTTGGACTCACGCTTCTGGAGTGAGGTGGGAGTCCCTTTAAAGATGGTTGCTTTTTCTTCTTGTTGGACAGATCCGCTGGAGTTTCTTGGTCCTCTGTGATGCAGGCAGTCCCATGGAGGCTTTTTCTGGGGTCGCTAGTTCTGCAGAATTCGTTGCTTCTTCTTTTGCACCCTTTTTGAAGCAGGAGTCGGGCTGGTAGGGCTGGGGCCAGTCAGTTGTTGTCTCTGTACTTTCTCTGTGGGTTTTCAGCTTAGTAGTCCTTCTTTCTTGAGGTCATCAGGAATCTGACTAGCTTGGTTCAGGGAGCCCATAAATGCAAGATTTAGGGGGCGTTTTAGGGGTCAGAGGGCAGTAGCCAATGGCAACATTCCCTGAGGGTGGTTACACCCTCCTTGCGCTCACTCCCTTTGGAGAGGGGAGCACATTCCTATACCTATTGGCCCTGATCCTCCAAACCAAGATGGAGGATTCTGCAATTGGGGGGGGCACTTCAGCTCTGGAGACCTTAGGGGTGGTCCTGGCTGAGGTGGTGATTCCTCCTTGTTTTTCCTAATTATCCCTATGGACTTGCTGCCAAAAGTGGGGGCTGTGTCTGGGGGCTGGGCATCTCCACTAGCTGGAGCGCCCTGGGCCATTGTAACACAAAGCCTGAGCCTTTGAGGATCACAGCTAGGTGTTACAGTTCCTGCAGGGGGAGGTGTGAAGCACCTCCACCCAGTGAAGGCTTTGTTTTCATCCTCAGAGAGCACAAAGGTTTAACCCCCATGGGGTCAGAACCTCGGCTCTCAGTGGCAGGCTGGCACAGATCAGTCAGTCCTGCACTGGAGGATTAGGTAAAATACATGGGGCATCTCTAAGATGCCCTCTGTGTGCATTTTTTATTAAATCCAACACTGACATCAGTGTAGGTTTATTATTCTGAGAAGTTTAATACCAAACTGTCCAGTATTCAGTGTAGCCATTATGGAACTGTGGAGTTAATTTTGACAAACTCCCAGACCATATACTTAATATGGGTACACTGTACTTACAATGTCTAAGAATGGACGTAGACACTGTAGGGGCATAGTACTCGTGCAGCTATGCCATCACCTGTGATAAAGTGAACCCTGCCTTAGGGCTGTAAGGCCTGATAGAGGGGTGACTTACCTATGCCATAGGCAGTGGGTTGTGGGCATGGCACCCTGAGGTGTGCATGTGATAGGTCAGGGTCCCTTAGGGTGGCACAACACATGCTGCAGCCCTTCGGGACCTTCCCTGGTCACGGGGCCCTTGGTACCTCTGGTACCTTTTTACAAGGCACTTATCTGTATGCCAGAGGTGTGCCAATTGTGGAAACAATGGTACATTTTAAAGAAAAGAACACTGGTGCTGGGGCCTGGTGAGCAGGATCCCAGCACACTCAAGTCAAGTCAGCATCAAAATCAGGCAAAATGTGGGGCGGATGGGGGAGGGGGAGGGTAACTGCAACAAAGGCCATTTTCCTACACCTACTATAACTGCTGGTGAGCTCACTGACCGGTTCTGGCCAGCTTGCTTATAAACACATGAGAATCTGACCTTCTGGGGGGGAGCTCCACTCTCAAGAGGTCTGAAACAAAAGCCTGTCCGGGTTTGGGTGTTGACCACCCCTTCCCACAACGATGATCTGCTTTCCAGGTCTAGAGCTTCACCGCATTTGGTAAGCAGATTTGGCCTTCCTTAGAGGAAGATGGAAGATGACAACTCCCCTGCCTCAGGGCCCATCTGGTGGAATTTAGGAATTCTGGACAGGCTGATGCTCACTCCCCACAGGAAGTGGTAATCGAGGGGGTGAAGTGACCCCTAAGGGTAAACAGCCCGTTGGCTGCTACCTTGCACTCCCTTTAACACCCCCTAAAATGTGTATTTAGGTGACCCCCTGATCCTCAGATCTTCGATGGACACAAAAGGAGACGTGGATGAGACGCCTGCTGAACCTGAGATGCGAGGGGCATGACTGACTTGGCGCCATCCCTGCCGGCTGCCTGCTGCACCTGACCCTCGAAGAGCAACTAACCTGCCCTGCCACTGCAGCCTCCAAGAAACTGGGAGAGCTGCCAGTGCTCTGCAAATTGCCAAGAAGAACTCCCTTGGAGTGGAGGAGCTGCTCCCCTGCATCTGCAGGCATCCAAGAACCGCTGAAGATGCCTCTGGACTGCCAAAACCACCACCGGAAAGCACCACTGCACCTGAGCCACCCAGCCATGTTGAAGTGGGGCAATGGTGCCAGCCTGGTCCCTTACATCTCCAGAAACAGTCCTTTGTGGGTTTCCCCACTGCAGCCTTCATGCAGAAGCACGCAGCCTCTTTGTGAACCTCCCCCCTAACCACCTCCGGTGATGCTAACCCCGATGGTCCACTGAACCTCTGTACCCAGACACCCCGGGATGAGAAGAAGAGGACCACTGGTGTCACCGCATTCCCCAGGCTCATGAGACTTGAGCCCACTTGTGTGTACGCTCAGACTGGTCCCCCACCTGGCTTGCCCACTACTCACCTCAGTCTCAGGTGATTGGTCTTGTAAGTCGTCGTACTCTATCTGGATTACCGCCTTTGTTTTCCTCAGTAGGCTTGCATTGCAGTTTCCTGAGAAATGCACTGTCTACTTTTATAAACTCTAAAAAAAATATTAATAATTTGCTTGAAAAGTACTCACATGACTCCGGTGATCTTGGTATCAAATTTGATATAAAAGTATGTGTTATTTTTATAAATTGGTGTTGGTTTTCTTTGAGTGTGTGCCTTACATGCTTAGCACTACCCTCTTATATGCTTGACTGCTCGACCACACTCCACAAAAAGAGGTATCACAGAGGCACCAGTGACACCCCAAATGCTCTGAGTATTGCTTAGACTCTTTGCACAGTGTACCTCATTTTAGCCAGCTTCTTACAATTATAGTTTGTTTCTTTGTGGCAAAACAGAGAAGTTTGTCTGCCACCAATAAATAAGGGCTAAGAGGTGGTGTCTGCTTCCGCAGTTGCGTTAGTGCTTCACCTCTAGTGTGAAGCTGCTTGGTTCCTGTGATTTTGGTTCTTTCTCAGTGTACCAAGAGAGTCACAAAGGAAAATAGAGCCTGCATTAGCACCACTACAACGGACTCCATTTTGAACAACTGAAAACAAATGAGAATTATTTGATTCCTGTAGATGCTTTAGCATTTGGATGTGGAATCCTTTACTCATACTGCTTCATCAGTAATATGCATATGTCCCTCCCCCTTATAGAACTGACAGGTTCTACTCATGGATACCACGGTTATTTGTAACTTGTTCTTTATTTACTTTTACAGCCTCTGGCATCTCCCCCACCATCCGAATTGAGCCAGTGTCAAATGCCAATGCTGAAGGGCAAACTGTGGAGCTAAATTGTGTTGTCATTGGTCAGTTACAACCCACAGTTGTCTGGTATCGACCAGGCCGTTCCCTCTCCCCCAATCACCAGGTAAGTCAATGGGGGGTGGTCAAGGAAAGCTTATGTAATGTCCCCTCAAACTGGTGTAGTTAAAACGCAGGATGTCCGGATATTTAACCCCAAAAGGCAGACCTTTTTAGAAAGATGTATTCATCTCCATGGTGAGGATTATTGTAGATAACATTTTGACAGTTTCATGGCATTGTCTGCAAGTTAGCAAAATTATGAAATATTGCATCAAGAACACCCACTATTTACTAAACTCTCAACCCTTGTTGATAATGTACATTGTTATATTATTCATTAAAACACATATAAACATATATGCTGCTCAATGGTTTACATTATGCGAAATACACTACTGCATCTCCTTTAAGGTCTGCCAAATAGGTGTACATGGCTCCTTGGCCTTTAAAGTAAAGAACATCATATCATTGCTTCAATAGAATTGCTCTGAACCCTTACTTGGCTTTCTTTATACATCCTAAGCGTTAGGTGTCCACCTCCCACACTACGTTCTTAACCTCTGGTCTGGGGACACCTGGGGCGTTTGGGACACCTTCTCTGGGGGTCCCTTAATGCTTCGAAAATTAAATAATAACACGTATTTAAGTGTATATAAAGAAGCAACATTTACAAATTACATTTAACTTTCTGTAAATGTGGAGAAATTTGAAATGGGAGAATAATATTTTCAAGTTGATTTGTGGGACCCAGTGCCAGTGCACCAGACAGAATATAGTATGAACAATGAAGGGTCTCAATTAAATTTGGAAAAGCTCCAACCTTCCTATCTAAATTAAAATTTAGTTTCTTTTTATATTTGTTTTTTAATTAAAAAAATATTTAAACATTTGTGTATTTGTTTGTTGAATGCTTGCTTCTGTATTTTTTCTGTATTGTTTTGTGATTCAAATCGAAAATGCATAGGCTAGGGTCCTCGGCTTCCGGCAACAACTCATTGGGAGGTTCAGGATTCCAATAATGATTCAGTGGTGGGTCCTCGGGTTCCAGTAATGACTAAGTGGGCTCTACAGAAGTGAGAACGTTAAGAACCAATGTAATAGAGCATCATTCTAAAAATTCCTATTGCATCTTAAACAACTTTCAATAGTCTCTGTTTCTTACATCATTGGCAAACACCAGTCAGCAACCATGATGCCTTTACCAGAGCCAATCTGATAGAGACGTCTATTTGCAAACTCCTTACCTTTGAATTTTCCCCAGGCGTCAGACTGGATCCGGAGATTTTCGTAAGCTGTACCCCTGCTCGCTATTAGGTGGTGTTGATCGATTCCACCTCCATCAGCATTGTCTGTGCCGGATATTATGTTGCACCTCCTATATTGGCACCACCCCGGCGAGCTGACATCAGTTATTTTCTTTCTGCACCCACAAGTGCTGATCCGGAGAGAAGTGCCCCTCAGTTGCTATTTGACTGGCTTTTTTTTTTTCAACATTTTCTCAAGTGTTCTTCTCCAGGTGTGTTGAGGAATGTCATCTAGAAAGACAGGCTTCAAGCCCTGTGGATTCTGTCATCAGGCGATGGATCTGCACCTTGTGTGTCTTAGGTGCCTGAGCGGGACCACGACCCAAAGTCATGCTTTGAGTGTCGGGCCATGCATGCAAAGGGTTTGAGGGTGTGGTCCCTAAAGCTGATGGTAGCCGGACACTAGACTCCGCCCAAGTCGAGATCTTGGTTGAGAAGAGGGTTCCGGGATCGATCGGTTGCCGAGTCCTCCATCTACATCGTCCCACTACAAGTCCTCAGGGCTATTAGCTAAGTCGAGGCATAGGAAGTCATAAAGTGAAAGTGTTCTTCAATTTTCTCAGTTTCCTTCAGCCGACGAGGGAGCATCAACATTCTAGGCCTCGATCTGCACGGTTTGTGCCTGGGCTGACTCCGGACCTTCACGAGGTTCTGGGAACCAGAGTGACTCCTGCGCAACTTGGAGTTTTTTGAGGCCATGAGCCTTATTTTTGGGCAACTCAATAGCGCTTGAGTCCCTTTGGGCCCCACAGTGTCAGAAGGGGCCCCTTCAGGTTCCACCCTTGAGGCCTCGGCCTCAGCACTGAGGGGCACCCTAGGATCCAGTCCTGGTTCTGGACCGGCGTAGTGGAATGTCAGGGTGGTGCGACCGATGCTGTCCACCCCCGTGGGCACCACCATCCCCATTGTAATCACCAACACCGATTCAGACGCCAGCAGGAGACTTGCCTTATAGGTAGGATCCTGAGCCCTTTTCTTATGAAATAGGTTTCAGAGATAAATGGGAGGGGTTGTTGGACTCGAGAATACCAGCTTCATGAAGAACCGATGAACTGGCATACAGATATGGATGAAGGAAGCAGACTGGATACTTTTCCAGATACTGGCATGCCTTCTCCCCCTGCTGTAGCTATGGAGACTGGATCTTCTTACTCTATGATGGTGAGGAGGGAGGCAGAGGCTCTGGACCTTATGTTGCCCTCTGTGGCGGTCAGAACTAACCTCCTGACAGAGGTGCTACAACCGTGAACTTCCACCTCGGAACCCCTGCTCCCTTTCAATGAGGCCCTCACAGACATCCTACTTGGTACCTGGTCCAAACCTAGCACAGGGGTTCCTGTGAACAGGACAATTGCCTTTTGCTATCACCCCACACCTGGGGACCCACATTTTGTGATGCAACTCCTCACCCCTGAGAGCTTGGTTATCTAAGCGTCTACTACCCAGGGTGCCTTCCTGTGCTCACCCCGGATAGGGAATCCAAAAGGTTGGACTCACTTGGGAAGAAAATGTTTTCTTCCACCAGCCTTGCAATTCAGTCTGTGAACACTGCATGCCCTTTGGACAGTTATTCTCACAGGCTGTGTGATATGGTTGCACAAGTGGAGCCACAGGTCCTGGAGGAGGCCCAGGCAGTACTCTCAGGCTGTTGCTGATGGGAGAGATGCAGCAAAGTTTACAGTTCGTTGTGGACTAGACTCGACCGACTCACCTGGCTGAGGGTGTCTGGCTTTTCAGGAATGTCCAAGCTTTCTTGATGAACATGCCCTTTCATGCCACCCATTTCTGCTGAGACAAGGTGCACTCAGCGCTCAAGTGCTTCAAGGATTCTCAGGCTATGGCAAGGTCCTTGGGCCTTGAGGTGGCCCCTCGTCCCTCCAGTCTGCCGCTTACCCCTTTTGTGGCTACTGAAGAGGCCTCCATTCGTGTCCATTCAGATCCACCGACCTCGTGGATCAGGTGGCTAGAGGTCTGGACAGTCCACCGCCCCCCCCTTCTGCTTGAGCATCTATGTCTTCCTAGTCTAACTCTCTCCACCAATGGGCAGTTGGTAGCAGGATTCACTATCACCTGCTCCGCTGGCAATCCATAATGTCCGACATGTGGGTCTTGCAGTTAGTCTGAATTGACTACTGCCTCCCCTTGTAGTCTATCACTCCATCCATGCCACCATCCTGTGATCTCTTGTCCTTTCTCCGTGATGAAGTTAAGTCTGTTATGGCCAAGGGAGCCTTCAAGAGGATTCCTGTGCTGAAAGTAGGTTGTGGTTGCTATTCCCAATACTTTCTGGTCCGCAAAAAGGACAAGAACCTCCACCTTATCTTAAAAAGAATAAGTTATTCAATATGTTCACTCTGGCTCAGGTTCTATCTGCCTTGGACCCAGGAGACTGGATAGTAGCATTGGACTTGCAGGATGCTAATTTCAATATCCTTGTCCTACCCGCCCACAGACGTTAATTGCAATTCACGGTAGGCCACAAGCACTTTTACTGTGCTCCCCTTTTTGTTGACTACTCAGTGAAAACACTAGATGGTTGAATAAATGGCAGTGGAGTGCATGACTATGATGGGCTTTATAATTTGTTTATGAAGGAACACCTGTTAAGTAACTGCTTGTTGTTGCATCAACATCTGGTAGACCTAGGTCCAATTTCTCCCCAAGAATTCGTAAAGAAGGCAGACCATTGGGTCAAGACTAGGGTGACCAAGACTTCCACAGGGAGTGGCCAAAAGAAAGGGGTCACAAAACCTCCATACCATCCACAAACCAATTAACTTGTTGAGAGATTCAACAAGACATTTAAGGGCATGATCATGGGGCTACCTGAAAAACTCAAAAGGAGATGGGATGTCCTCCTGCTATGCTTGCTTTTCGCCTACAGAGAGGTGCTTCAGGAGGGAGTAGGGTTTTCCCCCTTTGAACATCTGTTTGACCATCCTGTAAGGAGACCGCTGGCACTTGTTAAAGAAGGCTGGGAGAGACCTCTCCAGGAGCCTAAACAAGAAATGGTGGACTATGTGCTTGGCCTCCGCTCTAGGATGGTAGAGTACATGGTAAAGGCATCCAAAAAACTTGCGGCCAACCAACAACTCCAGAAGTTGTAGTATGACCAAAAGGCTGCAATGGTTGAATTCCAGCCAAGGCAGAAAGTCTGGGTTCTGGAACCTGTGGCTCTCAGGGCACTTCAGGACAGATGGAGTGGCCCTTACCCAGTCCTAGAAGAGAAGAGTCAGGTCACTTACTTAGTGGACCTGGGCACCAGCAGGACACCCGAGAGGGTGATCCACGTAACTGCCGGAAACTCTACAATGATAGGGCAGACATAACCATGCTGATGGTTACTGATGAGGATCATGAAGCAGAGAGTGAACCGCTCTCTGACCTCCTCTCAACTGACCCTAAGGATGGGTCAGTAGATAGAGTTGTCTATTCAGGCACCCTTTCTGCCCAACAGCAAGCTGACTGCAGGCAAGCCCTACAGTAGTACCCTGAGCTCTTCTCTTTGATGGTGGAGGAGGTCAACCCCCAGTTCCTGACCCCATTTTTGGCAGCAGTACTTGCAGGAAAATTAAGTAAATTAGGAGGAGTGCCTACTTCATGCCAGCCTCACTGCTAGGGTGGATGACCTGAAGTGGACACTACTTTTTAAATTCCTCCAAAGGAGTTAGGCCAATAGGGCAAGGGCTATTCCACTTCCCAAAGGAAGTGGTCATAGGAGGGGTGTAGTCACCCTGAAGGTGGGCAGCCCATTGATTACTACCTGCCACTCCCTGTAACACCCCTAAATTCAGTATTTAGGGGCAGCCCTAAAATCTAGAACTCAGCTTCCTGACGACCTAAGAAGAGCCGGACTACAGACACCAACTGACTTGGCCCCAGCCCTACCGGCCTGTCTCCAGCCCTTCAAGAACCTGCAACAAAAGTCTACCAGTCCTGAAGCCAGAGACCTCCAAAGCCTTGGGAGGACTGCCTGTCTTAGACAAAGGACAAGATATCCTGTGGACAGCAAAACTTTCAAAGACAGCCAGTCAGTCAGTCAAAGTACTTTATTTCGATAAATAAATATCATAAAAAGGCATAAAAAAAAGAAAAAAAGTTCAATCAAATATTACAGACAATCAACAATTTATATTATCTACAATGTTCAAAAAGGGGGATCAGTAAAATTAAATATCCTAAAAACATCATTTAACGTAAAACATTAATATTCTCCCAGATTCGCAGAAATTACATTTCCTATAAAAAGTTAATTAATCACTCAATTCATTACAATAAAATAATCGGATTGATGGCGAACTTCTTTTTCTTAACCCTAACAGCTCCCACTAAAAAACTAGCAACATGGAACATGATCCTAGGGGTCTGTAATAACTGTAAGAACAAGAGGGCAGGTTTGACCTGTATAAACCCCTCCTCCTTTAAAATTGGGAACAAATATTTCTTTCTTAAGGCCACGTAATGGTCACAGAATAACAGAAAATGCATTGTATTCTGGATCGAAGAATTATCACAATTACACGGCGTTACTTTTTCCAGAGGAGACCAGGTTTGAAAATGGCCAAGAGTTAGATGGATCAGGTTAAACCGAAAGTGAGTAGAAACCGGTGAAAGGGTTGATTTACAATAGACAAATATAATTCAGGGCCCACATAAGTACTCAAAATGATACTGGCCCCCACCGATGGTTTCTCATATTCAACTTGTTCTCTTTCTAGACATAACAGATCTTTCATCATGCTTTTAATTAGTCCAATATCTTTAACAGTTATTGATTCCGGGGAATAAAAAAGATCCGCTCTCCCTAATCTAACAAGACAATTTTTGATATAAACTAGCCACGCTATTTTATTTACTTTATCCAGCTGCAGGCAATCTTTTAATATGGAGTGGTTGACCGGAATTTCTTGATTCAGCCAGATCTTTAGCCAGGCGAGAACGGGGGCCAGTTTGATCAAGTCTGAAATGTAGCCCACACCCAATTCAGTGTGGACAATGTGTGTGGAAGTAGACTGTGGCAGAGAGAGAACCGATCTTAGAAATTTATTTTCCGTGATCTGTATACTTTCCATAGAGCGATAGCCCCATATCGCACTTCCATACGTTGCTATTGCAAGGCATTTTGCTTCATAAATTTTTAGCAGACTAACAATTGGCCTCGCCCCGAGTTTGTTCATAAAACCCCGAAGAGCAGAGGACGACTTTGCAAGGGCAACATTTCTATTTTTTATCTGGGGGCCCCAGGAGCCTTTCTCATCGAAAGTGATCCCTAAGTATGGAAATATTGCTACTCTACACAATTCTTGCCTCCCACAAGTAAAAGTTTTGGGGAGTTTATTTTTATTACCCTTACCCATGATCATAATCTGGGACTTTTTAACGTTGATCTTTAAATCCAGGGAAGTCATAAAAACCTCAAAGGCGTCCAGTAATCGTTGAAGACCAACACCAGTACGAGAAAGCAGGACAGCATCGTCCGCGTATAGGAGGACCGGAATACCGAGTTCTCCTATCCGTGGGGTGTCCTGGGTAGCATCTTCTAGTGTAGATTGCAAGGCATTGATATAAATAGTAAAAAGAAGGGGAGCCAGAATGCACCCCTGCCTGACTCCCCTTTCTGAGTTAAAGTGGCTGGTGCATCGCCCCGCAGTAGTAACTCTAACAGAAGCTGTTAGGTCAGTATGTAAATCTACTAAGAGGTTAACAAGAGCCTTGTCCAGTCCCATGTCAAGTAAGATTTTCCATAATTTCGATCGATTTACAAGATCAAAAGCTGACGAGAGGTCCATGAACCCCAGATACATGGAACCCTCCTTTGCCTTTGTGTATTTCTCTATTAATAAATACAAATTCAAGCCTTGATCTATAGTACTCCTTTTAGGTCTAAAACAATACTGCACATCTGCTAGGACCCCTTTCTCTGTTAACCAATCGTTCAATTTATTTAAGATCACTCGACCTAAAATTTTCACTGAGGAATCAATCAATGAAATCGGCCTGTAACAAGATGGGTCTTGCCTATTACCCTTTTTAAACACTGGTATAATTATAGATTTCTTCCAGGAAGACGGAATTTTATCAAATGCAAGATTATTAAAAACCTTGCATAATACCTTAGACCAAAATTTTGGAAAACTTTTAAAAACATCCCCAGGTACCCCATCTGGGCCCGGGGCTTTGTTTTTTGTGGTTAGGTCTATAGCCCTTTCAACATCTGCAACTGAAAAAATAACAGCATCCTTGTCAGGGGAGATTTCCCCCACTTCATCTGCTAAAATTCCACCAGGAGGACCAATATTAGAATATATCTGACTAAAGTGTTTTATCCAGCCCTCATCTGGGATGTTTGCCTCTAAAGGAGTATTAGTTTCATCAGAAAAAAAGGGCTGATTTATTATTTTCCAGAATAAACCACTGTTTTTTAGGGTTACTGGATCCAAGAGTTGAGCCAAGGCGTTATCTTTCAGAGTCCTTTTCCTCTCTAGAATAGTTTTTTTTATACACTTTCCTAGCATTTACTATTTTTGATCGATTTTTAGGAATAGATTTTAGTGCCTTAAGTAGTACACCATGTGCTTTTGAGCATTCCTTATCAAACCATCTATTGCCCTCTAGCGCCTTCTGGCTAGATTTAGCCTGGAAACTACGATTAATTTCTAAGCAAATCTGATCAAATGCTACTGTAACCTCCTTAGGGTCTGGATTTTCCGCTAGACAAATAGAGATTTCATCCTCCACTTTGGATAAGACCTCCTGAAAAAAAGTTTCAGGGACTATTTTTGTCCACTTCAACCTTCGATTCTGGTCTTTGACTTTAAGGTTCAAGCCCCCACTCTCTGCGACTAGTTTGAGAGAAATCAGTTCAGTGTTCTTAAAAACAAGTACAACAGGATTATGATCACTAAAAACTGACACCTCAGTACAATAATTTAAAACACTATTTAACAAAAAAGAAGACAAATATAATCTATAATAGTACCATTTTCTTTGCCCTTAAACGTAGGGGACCTGCTATTCCCGTCTCCACAGCCAGACTCATATAAATTCCATTTAGCAAGGAAAAGCTCAAGATAATCCCCCTGCCTAGTATGTTCTGGATGAGCAGTTGAGGAAAAGGGAGGGCCTTCCTCATCCCTCCTAATACATGGTAGGGTACATGGATGTATGTTAAAGTCCCCTAGTAATATTAACTCAAAAGTATTAACATTTATACTATAGACTGACAAAAATGTATCCAAGTCATCCAGATTTTGACTGGTGCAATCATTAGCATGCGAATTATAAAAATTTATAAAAAGGACCTTACCCTTATCCTGGGTGGAAAGCTCAACAATTAGACAATTTACTGAGCCCGAGGGGCATTGAGTTAAGGTACCTTTCATATCCAGTTTGAAAAGGCTTAATAGTCCCCCCTTAGGCCTTCCTGCCACACTGTTTGTAGCTGGAATGCAAAAATGACAAAAGCCATCTAAGGAAAAGCTATTCGTTTGACCCCAAGTCTCTTGTAAAGCAATGACGTCAAAAGATTTTAGAGTCCTTTCCCATTCGGCTATCCCGGACTTGCTCTTTAAACCAGCAATGTTCCATGTAGCCATCTTGATGGACGATGCTGAAGACTGGGAAGAATTTCCCAAGGCATTTGGCAGTCAATCATTTTCCTCCATAGAAGATAAGGCAGCATACCGATTGTGAAGAGGTAAAGTGTTAACGGTCTGCCTGTAAGACAACTGATGACGACTTGGCTCCCCCCTAATTTGAGACCGGGACATATTCACAAATACATTCGGGGTACAGACATCCATACCTCTTCCGTTCTCATTTGAACATTGCCCTAGCACATACGACGAGCGACATTGAGTATTGGTCCCATGATTATAAAAGAAGCCAAGAGGTCTAGCATGAACCGCATTTTCTAGAGTTGGCAAAATTGCAGCTCTCAGAAGCACTGTTGCCACGTGTTGCGGGTGTTTAAAATTTATAATAATGCAGTCTCCACCACTATTTTTAGGGCCATTGCCAATCCAGCTAACTCTGCGGGTAAATAAAATGTCATTTGCAAGGGCACAAGGAAATCCACAGTTCTTATTCAGCCACGCAAGCGTCTTGTTTTTAGGAGCAGGATACGTTTCTACCCCAGAACCATTCAGGCACAGGTCAACCTCTGGGACATTTGTTAGAACCACAGTATATGGTGCACATTCTGGCGGGAGATTAATAGAATTATGTTGCCTAGTTATACTTCTTCTATCAATGACTGTCCCTCTTATAGTGTCCTGAGTACTCCTTTGTATTGATCGTGGTTGACTAAATGTGTTTTGTACACTAGCCAACCCTACTGGCAACATAGACAAGGATGAGGCGGTCGGCATACTTACAGTTGGTGGGGCCTGAACAGTAGCCCCCAAGCCTTCCACCCTATTACTGACTATAGAGTGTGTAACTGAGCCCACTGGGCGGTTATCCATAGAGCCTATTGAGTCTAAGTGGGTACTCAGTGGAACAGTGGACCGAGTCAAACAAGATTCTACAAGGCCTTCCAGTCTAGTAACCCTAAGAAGCACTAATTCTACCTTGGCCACCAGGGGACTAATCAGTACTTCCAGTTTAGATTCAAGAATTGTGACCAAAAGATCAATTTGACTTGAGTGCAGACTGTCCCCCTCAATAATATTGGTGGGCTCAGGGACATTTCCCCTATTGGTAGCTGTTGGGCCAGCTTTTTTTGGCTGCCGACCCCCTGCTTTCTTGACAGGCCCCTTCCTACAAGCACGTACCGCTCTCCTAATGGGAGATTGAATAAGAGGAGACCTTGTTGGTAATGTCCAATCCTGTACTTGGATAGGTTCGGAACAACAAACCTGCTCTACCACAGAAACATCAATATTTAAATCGTTCTCATTGTTGGAGATAGTTGAGACGCTCTGAGACAGTGATATAGAGGGTGATATAGAGGGTAAGCACTGCCTTATGGGAGATGTTTCTGGACTGACCCTACTTAATGATGATCTCCTATCTTCGTTAATTTTACTAAATACTTTAAAAAGATAGTTATCCAGAGTCCTTGAGTCATTATTTGTAGCCATTTTAGAGGACCTCAGTTTGGACATGATGGGAACAGCGGAGTCGTTGATTATCTGAGTTTGCACGTACTCTTTCCAGTTCACCCTACAAATGTAAGGCTCCTTCCAATACTATGTTGTTTACACAATCTTTCCGTGAAACGCCCGCCAGTGTTCAGACAACACTGGATAGGGTCAGTGGTGTGTCAGGGTCACAGGGTTCCGACACTGCGCGGGACTCGAGTCCGGCTCCCGTCTCCCCTTCCACAGTCTGCAGCTCTGACCTCGCCTCTTCCCGTGGTCTCACCTCGTGTCCGCTTCCCCCGGGATCTCAGGAGCCGCTTGTGCCGGTTGTGCCGGAGCCTGGAGCCTGGCAGTAGAGGCACAAGCTGCGGCTCTCCGCGGCGGCGTGTACTGCTCGTTGGCCGGCTGGGTGCTAGCGCTCCCCCCTGGCGCGCTTTAGTTGTCCTGTGTATAGTAGCTCCTGAGATGTTCCTGCTCTTGATATCCCAACAGAGGCTGGAGGCCAGTCCCGAAGTTCCCAAAAAGACACTGCTGGCCGGGTCAGGAAGGACGATGGTTCTCCGTTCCAGTAAATATTTTGCTTTTCTTTTGTGAGCTGGGGTCCTCAGAGAGCAAGTGAAAGGGGGGGGGGCCCAGCCCAGCCTCTTCCGGGCAATGACGGGCAAGGACGGGCGGGAGCGCGAGTTGAATTTAAAGGGCTCCTGCCCTTCAGAGCAGCAGCAGCAGAGTGGTTCCCCCGGTCTCTGAAAACGCGCTTCCTGCGCGGCGGGAGCGCGAGTTGAATTTAAAGGGCTCCTGCCCTTCAGAGCAGCAGCAGCAGCAGAGTGGTTCCCCCGGTCTCTGAAAACGCGCTTCAAAGAGAAAGCCCGCGACCCTGAAGAACCGCAAAACCGCATCCGAACCCACGTCTGCACACAACGCCCATGGCTCAAGTTCAAGTGGCCCACTGCTTCTGTGAAGGTTCCCCAGCGATCTTGAGCCTGAGTTGACCGTGGGTTGACCCTTATTGGACTCCACCTCCAAGTCTCTGCAGCCTCAATCTGAAGACTCCTCCTGGCTGTGACCGACCGGTAAGCTGATTTCTGACGCCAAAAGACAGCCTTGCATCCGGAGCTGGACCGACTGTGTCCCTGAGTCCTCCAACATTAGAAATTACCTGGGCAGCTGGGAGTTTCCCTCATCCAACTTCCTGGCCTTAACCTGCAGCCTTTTTCCAAAACCGATCTCCCCCTTTGGTTAACACTGGGAGCCCAACCCTATATTGACACTTTGCACTGAGCCGCCCTGTGCCTCTGAAGGTCTTAGTCTGCTGCCTTGTGCCCCCCCCCCTGTACTTACCTCAGCTCCAAGAGAAAGACCCCTATCCTGGCTCTGCTCACCTGGGAGCAGCACATCTTTGGTTACCCCCGTCTCCGTAGATTAACATGGAACGCCTGAGGCTGTGTTGCACTCTGCACTCGGCCCCCATGTGATGCTGAGGGTGTAAGTTTGGTGCTGCCCTGTCACCCCACCGGAGATCAACCTCTGATGCTGCTTTTACTCACCTGTGAGCAGTGCTTGTATGGCCCCCATGCCCCCAGTCACAATGGTTAACATTGGGCACCAACTCAGAATTCAACCTCTGCATCAGGACGCCCCTGTGGGTCCACTCTTGGAGCTGATCTGACCCTCACTTGGTGTTGACCTAAAGCCTCGAAGACTGGAACTGTAAGTTGTGTACTTAACTGCCTCCATAAGTTAACATTGGAGACTCTGAAAATTGCACCAAGGGTCGATTTATTTATTTATTTATTTTAACTGAAAAGTATTTTTATTTCAAAAACTGCTTACCGTATGATGAAGGTCTTTGGTTTAAAGCATATATAAAAGCAAATGATATTTTTCTAAATTGGTCTCGGATTTATTTCTTGAGCTGGTGTCATTTATTGCCTCTTTGAGTACGACAAATGCTTAACATGACTCTTTGATAAGCCTAACTGCTTGCCCCCCCCCCCAATCCTTCTGAAGAAGAGGCGAGATTCCACTGCCTAGACCCAAAAAAAAGCACTGGTGTTCTATCCTCATCATACAAAAGAGTTCCTGGTGAATGATCAACACTTTGTATACTTTGTAGGTTATGTGGGTGAATTGAAAGGTTGGGCAGTGCAGAAGTGGACCATCTCTAGATGGGTCGTACTCTGCATTAAGATATGCTACGCACCTGCCAAAAAAGCAACCCCGGAGGGTTTGCATGCTCATTCTACCTGAGCTAAATCTGCAACCACTGCGTTAGCACGCGGAGTTCCAGTCCTTGATATCTGTCAGGTGGCAACGTGGGCATCTCTGCACCTGTTTCACAAACATGACTGCCTGGACAATCTGGTCCGTAGGGATGAGCACTTTGCCTGTTCAGTCCTGCGGGACTTTCTAGTATGGACTTGGTTCACAGCCCCACCTGTGAGGATAGTGTTGCTTTGGTATCTGTTCAAAGGTAAGGAATCTGCAACTAGAAGTCTCTATCAGATGAACATGTTACTTACCTTCAGTAACCCCTTATCTGATAGACACATTCCGGTTGCAGATTCCTTACTTACCCACTCATCCTCCCAGCTATGCAAACTGATTTCTAGGGGCAGGGATTCCCCTTTCAGGGCCTTAGTTTTGATGCACCAGTAGTCAGTTTCTTTATGGCTCTGTGGTTCTGGTGTGAAAAGTCGTGAAAAGAAACTGACGCCTGTGCGCCGGAGAGGCACCCTTATAGGAACCACACTGTTATACCGGGTGCAGATTATGCAGATGTTGGACGCGGAGCCAATTGACACCACCTAACAGTGTGCAGGGATACTGCTCAGGAAAATCTCCAGATCCAGTCAGATGCCAGGAGAAAATTCAAAGGTAAGGAATCTGTAACTAGAATTTGACTCTGTAGGAAAGTAGCATCTTTCTGACATAGTTACCCCAACTTTTTGCCTGATGTCAGTGTGTTTTGACTGTAGTACACTGGAATCCTGCTTACCAGGACCCCAGTGTCTTTGCTCTCTCCTCTAAATTTGGTTACTGGTAAACCTTTTACACCCACAATTGGCATACTGGTGCACCCCTGTAAGTCCCTAGTGTATGGTACTTAGGTAGCCAGGGCAGGGTACACCGGGATCGCCGCATGTATTGTGCCACCCGTGGGAGCCCATGCAAACTGTCCATAAGTGTCAGGGTACCCCTGCATGAGCAGGGTATCCCTGCAAAACACAGACTCAATTTCCTGGACTTTAAAAGTGCGGGGAAGCCATCTTAAGGTATGTAGTGGATACTGGTCAACACAAATGGTCCAACTACATACTGACTTCTCCGAACCTAGGCATGTTTGGTATCAAACATGTTGGAATCATGCAGCTACACTGATTTCTCTGCTAGTTGCATGATCCCCTGTACTCTGGGGGTTTCTTAGAGGATCTCACAGTTCTGCCTGTGCAGCCTCATTGGCTACACTGCTGACCCCATACACTGTTCTGCCGTCATGCTGGATAAGCTGGAATTAAGCAACAGAAGGCAGAACAAAGCATTTCCTGCAAGGGAGAGGTGTCACCACTTCTCCCTTTGTATTAGGTGTCTATGGGCTGGGGTGGGGTGGCGTCGAGTGCCACCATACTGCTTTGAAGGGCACATTTGGTGACCTCCTTGTATAATCCGGTTTCCACCAGTTCAGGAACCCCCAGTTCTCACTCTTGTGCAAAACCACACAAAGGACAGGGGGGTGACCACCCCCCTGTCCAGCTCTTCCCCTAGGGAGCTGCACAGAGCTCTGCCAGGTGACCACTTGATTCTGCCATCTTGAAAATAAAATATGTAGAGGCCCTTGGGAGCATCTGACTGGTTAGGCCAGGTAGATGAAGTCCCTGACCCCTCTGATAGGTGGGTCACTTCAGAGAGTGACCAAACCCCCTTTTAGGGTTACTTAAAGGCTCCCCTGAGGGTGGGTGCTCAGATTCGTTCAGCAAGACTCTACAAGGAACTCTCTGCAAGATATCTTCTGCTCCTGGCCTCTGGAAACGCTGCTGGTCTGCTTTGGAACCAAAACAAGTCTGCTTCTGGTGGGAAGGCTCCCATTGCAACATTGTGCAACATTGTTTCTCCAGATCCTGCAAGAATTCTGCAACATCCAAGGCTGTGCATCCTCCAGGGTCATAAGGACTCTGTTTGCGCCTGGAAGCACAAAGGAATCTCCCTTAGAGTGAAGGAGTCACTCCCTTGTATCTCCAGGCCCCTCATGATGACAACGACCTGCTGGTGGATCCTGCTCTCCCATGGACAATTTGAAGGCTCTGCTTACAGGTAGTGGTTCTGTGACCTCCTCTGGCCCTGCCTATCTTCTGACAAACTTGGAAGACAGTGGGCCTCTGCTCCTTCCACTGGACTGGAACCCCTGTTCACTGGGACTGTTAATCTTGCCAAGGCTTGTTGGCTCTTCCTCCAAGAGATCTTCGAGGACTGGGAAGCTCCAGCACTCTGCAGTCTGAAGATCATGCGCTCTTCTCAACTCCTGCAATGTGAGACTTCTGTTTTGGTGTGCTGCTGAGGCCTCCTTGTGACTCTCCTGTGGGTCACTCATGGAGGCTCCAATAGCTTCTGCTGGCCTCCCTGTGTGCTGAGGGCTAGCCATGAGTCCCCCTCAAAGGTAGAGTCTCCTGGACCTTTCTTGTCCCCCAAAAACTTGCAAATCCATATTCAGGTCCTGCTTGCTTTTGCCAGTGCTTGTTGGTGGCCTCGCCGATCACTGATACTACTGCAAACCAGCGACTGACCTGGAACAGCTCGTAGGTGGCTCCTAGGATCTTCTGCAGATCGTGGACCCCGCAGCCAGACTCCTTCCTTCACCACCTGCAGGAACTTCACCTCTAGGAGGGTAGACATTGCCACATTCACCACCTGGACACCTCCGAGGGTGCTGGACTCTCTCCCCTTCCACTTCAGGTCTCCTACATCTGGAATCCATCCTGGGGTTCCACCAGTGTGATCCACAGGTTGTAACAGCAGCTGGACAGCCAAGGCCTCCATTTTCTTCAGCAAGGGTTTCCGACATCCTTTCACCCCTAGCCATCCGGGTCCCCTGGTCTAGGTACTCTCTCCTTGGTATCCTTGGGTGGGAACACTCTTCAGTCTTCCTCCTGTCTTTGGGTTTCCTCTGGGTCCACTGGGAAGAGTCCTGAAACTCACAAATTACAACTGCGTCTTCCCTTTGTTAGTCTATTGGACGACCAGGTAGGTAACCACTCCGCACCCAGTCGCTGGGGCACTTGCTGTACTTACCTCTAACGTTTTCGTTCTTCCCCAGCCCCTAGCTAACTACCACACTTGCCTTGGTTGGGTTCACTGTTTCACATTCCACTTACTTAGTATATGGTTTGGCCCCCTCATAGGGCTCTAGACATTTTATGCTATTTCTGCTTGTTATTTGTTATATATGTTGTGTGTAGATATCTCCAAAGGAAGATATACCAATGCTAGTTTAGTAGTAGTTAGTGCTGTAAAAAAGAATCCTTTATTTTTGCATCACTTGTGTGGTTCTTTCTTGTGTTATAGTTACTATTTACTATTGTGGAATTGCAAGACATTTATACTCCTGTATGAGCTTCAGCTGCTCACATCAGCTACCCCTAGGGAGCTTTAGTTCTCTGGACACCTAAACACTATCACTAGGGTTGCCTGGACTCAGTATAGGGTGCCACACTGTAGATGTACCATAAACTGAGCCAGCGTCTTAGTCTCTACCAGATTGTTCTTCAGTCTTCGATCATGCGATTAGGAGTTATGGACACACTCCTTCATTCCACCCACAGCTTCATTGTCTTTTGTCTGACTCATTTCGATGCCAAATCCCTCCATCATTAGCAGATAGTCCGGTGCAAACATCCTGGCCCTCTGGGAGAAACCATTTCTCCACGTGGTATCAAATTTCACATTAGGTACGCCCTAAAAAGTGAAACGCTCCTCCAGAGTGAGCATGTGGAGGCTCCTTGAATCCATCGGGGACACCCAAGAGTTCCTAACCTAGAGCCTCCCCTTGATACTCAGTTGACACAAAAAATAAATGCATTTACTATCTTTACAAGGAATGCTTAGACTGAGTGGCTCATGGTGCTTCCAGGTAAAGGGAACATTTTATGTCAAATCATCTCTTGAACTCTAGATTATTTTAGAAACTTGTTTTTCAATGTCCTGTAAAAGTTCAGGACTATTCTTAGCAATATCAGAGAATACCACATTTTTCTAGCAAATACATGCTTATTGATTTTTTTAATGAAACAAGCAATTTTCAGCAAAGCTGTACAGATAAAACAGATATTGTTGTTGGCTTTTACTTCTGTTTGTTATAGTTTGGCTTTGCTCTGCCTTTCCTTGTCTCATTTTTCTCTTAGGTGTCAGGATCAAGACTCCGAATTCTTGACGCTTCTGTGGCGGACTCCGGCGAGTACATCTGTCGCGTGAGCAGTGGTTCTGGTGTTCAGCAGGCCTCGATCACAGTTTCCATTGGCAGTTCTTCCCAAAGTGAGTACTTATTCAGTATTGATCAAAAAATGTTCTGTTGTGCATTTGGCCACGACACGGTGTGACACACAAGGTCCTCTTATCCATATGCATTGCCTCTGTCACAAATTAGGCAACGCTTGAATTCACATTCCTGGTTTGTTCTTATGTCTTCATATCAAAAAGGCCATTAGTTTTATATGTGGCTGTTGGGTGGTAAAGTAATTGACGTTTCTTTAAGAAAATGCTCATCTTCCAGTATTTGTCGATTGCATGAAAAGTTCTTGTACGGGATGTTAATATTCTGGTTTTAAATGCACTTAAATCCACTTTTAATACTGTGTGGTTATCAAACGTTCTGTTGCAGGTGGGCTCCTATTGGTATTGTTTACTTGCTACTTAACTCCCACATCCCTTGTCCCTGGCTCTTGTCTGCTCACCTGGCTTTGGAAGTGCATCAGTTAAAAGCCTGGAATTTTAAATGCTCTCCATTTGCAGCTTTCCGAAGTCAGCCCTCTTTTGTGAACACAGACTGGAATTTCAATTCAAAATTGTCTTTTTTTGTAAAGTTAACACTAGATAAATTAAATATCTCTCTTTAACTGTTTCCTTTTGCTGCTTTAGGTCCCAGCATCCCTGCCCCGGTTAGGATTGAGTCCCCCTCAGAAACTTTTGTTGAGGGGCAAACTGTGGACTTGAACTGCATTGTTGCTGGTCAGAAAAGGTCAACAGTCACATGGCATAGATCAGGTGGAAGTCTCCCCTTCAATCACCAGGTTGGTATATGCATCATTGTATTCACCATCTATGATTACTTTTAAGGGTATGTTATTTTTTGTTCAATGACTGCATGAGCAGCTGAGCTCCCATGGTGTAGCTAGTCCTGATGCCACACATTTTGGTGTCTTCAGCTTTGAGGTTATTTGGCCTCATCTGCACCATTAGCCTTCAGTCTTATTATCTGTGTCAAAGTCAGAGGTTGATTTATGACTGTGTCTGTTTTGACATCAAGTCCATTGTGCCACCATGTTCAACCAGGAAGATCTTATTTAAGGGTCTTGTAGGAAGCTGGCTCTCTATATGGTCACTAAAAAGTACACCATGCAGAGACTCCAGTGGGTCCCCAAATGGTTTGCAGAGACAAAACTAGATAGGACTAATGCTCTATTTTGTAGTAGTGTGGGCGAGCAGTTAGGCTCATCAGAGAATAGTGCTAAGAATTTGTTGTGCAAACAGAAGCAATAAATAAGACACACATTCAAAGAATAAATCCGAGACCAGTATAGAAAAATAATACTTTTGTTTATATTTACTTTAAACCCAAGAACTTTGTTACAAGCTAAGTACGTTTTCAAGCTTAAATACTTTTTTCAGAGTTCTTCAATGTTAAACCAAGGAGGAAAACAATGTTCAGCAAACACACAGTTAAAGACTTACAAAGCCAATCTCAGGGAGTCAGGGTGAGTACTGGGCACTGATCAGAACCACACCAGCAGGTCACTCCGGGCCGCACTGGGGTGGCTGGGTGTAGTAAGAACTTGGGGGCCCAATGGTTTTCATTGGGAATTGGGCCACGTTTAAACTGGCTGCAGGCTCCGTCCAGGAGGCCACTCGGGGACAACAAACTGCTAGGTTGTAGACCTAGGGTGCTCGGGGACTGTAGGTGCACCTTTGATCGTTTTTTCGAGGGCCCAGGGGCGATGGAAGCAGATGTCCTTAGACATCGGGGTTCGTTGTTCGGGAGCACTTGCGCTCAGGGGGGTCATGTGTTTTGACACTGTAGGTGTCTTGGGTGAGTCCAGCAGAGGGGGACCCAGGGTATATTCAAACTCAGGGGAGCAGGAGGATGTTGTTGGTACTGGTGACTCACCTCAAATCGGGTAGTGGGGGACAGGTGCAGTGCTGGCTGGAGGTGTCAGATTTTCTCTCACCACAAGGCAGCGGGTGGGCCTGGCTGCAGATAACTTAGGGGAGTTCAAGAGTGGTGAAACCTGGGAGACTCTGACTCTGGACAGCTGGGGAACCTTGCTTGCACTGTTGGTTTGCTTCTCCTTGGGTCATCGACGTTAGCTGCAAAGGTCACTTTGGGTGTCAGGTCTTTGCTGTTTCAGAGACTACCGAGTCCTTTCTTGAGACTCTGTTGAAAAACAGATCCACTGCTTACTGGAGTATGAGTCTTTGTAGAAGGAAGGAAGTCCTCCTGTAATTCTTGGAGACTCAGCTGCTGGATGAGTCGTCTT
Organism: Pleurodeles waltl; assembly: GCF_031143425.1. Classification (NCBI taxonomy): domain Eukaryota; kingdom Metazoa; phylum Chordata; class Amphibia; order Caudata; family Salamandridae; genus Pleurodeles; species Pleurodeles waltl. Next base: position 1,066,935,155 of record NC_090445.1, read on the forward strand.
TTAGGGCAGAGTCTGTCGAGGTCGGCAGGTAGATCAGTGGGGCTTGGTACCAAGTCGGCAGCTTCATCTTTTCATCTTCTACAGGTGCGGCTCCACTGTGTACTTTTCTTCGTAGGTAGTCAGGATCTGTGTTGTAGGGTTCAAGGTTGCCTTCTAACTACCCAATTTAGGGGTGTTACAGGGAGTGCCAGGTGGAAGCCAATGGGCCAGCCACCTTTAGGACATAAACCCTAACACTAGTGGCCTAATTCCTTCCAAACGAGATGGAGGAATTTGAAAAGTGGTTTCCACTTCAGCTCGTCCACCTTAGGGGTAGGACTGGCATGAAGTGGGCACACCTCCTAATCTGACTAATTTTCCCTCCTATGCTGCCCCCAAAAGTACGGTCAGTGGGGGCGAAGAGGGGTCATCATCTCTGCCATCTAGAGAGACCTGAGTGGCATTACAAAGGTGGCAATGCCTTTGAAGATTCCTGCCCTGGAATGTCCATCCATCCTCGGAGAGGTGCTAACACCCCCACCCAGTGCAGGCTTTTGTCTCTGGTCCTCAAGGTTGCTGGTTGTCACCTAAGGTAGGTGAACTGGTCAGGACCAGTCAGTCAACACACTAGTAGCTGGTAGGTTTTCAGGGGCCCCTCTTAGGTACCCTCTGGGTGCAGTTACCGGAATCAGTGAGGGTTTATTAATCTGAGATGTTTGTCACCAAACATCCCTATGTTTAAAGAAGCTGTCATGTAGCTGGGAAACTTGTAGTGGCCAGTGTCCAGGACATGTATTTAAAATCGTTTTCTTTTTCACATACAATATCTGAGAATCGACACAGACATAGAAGGGGCATATCTGCTTGTGCAGCTATTCGCTCACATGTAATATAATGCACCCTGCTTTGGGGGAATGTAAGACCTGCCAGAGGGGTGACTTGCACATATTGCCTGCAGTGTTTAGGGGACATGGCACACCGGCTGCATGCCATGTCATGTTTTCGCTTTTGTCTTCACCAAGACACGCAGCATGCAATGGCAGCCTATCATGGGCTTGGTGAGGGGTCCCTTAGGGGGTGGCACAATATGTGCTGCAGGCCTTAGATACCCACCTTAGTACCCCAGGCCCTATGTACCATGGGCACCATTTACTAGGAACTTACAGTGGGTGCTAAAGGTCTTGCTAACTGGTAAAATGACTGCGCACTTTTGGGTAGAGAGATCTGGCACTGGGGGCCTGGTTAGCAGGTACCAAGTGCACTTTCAGTCGAAATTACAGCAGAAACCTGGCAAAAAGTGGGGTGGGGGTGTGAACATGTCAAGAGGCATTTTCTTACAGTTCTGTTGACTGAGTATGAACATTTGGAAGCCCTCCATGTTGATGAAAAATGCATTTTTTCATCTCTGGGATAATTTGATGACATTGATCCAGTACCTGGTAGTTATGCTGTGTTTGTCAAGCCGCACCCTTGATTTAGAGACAGTGATATTTGTTGTCATGCAATAGTGGCAGCATGTGACAAAATGTGTTTGTGATGGCAGTATGAAACAAAGCACTTATTCAAGGATGATCTTTCTGATCCTAGATATTATTTGTACTGCAGTTTGTAGAACAGACATGATTGAATTTTCAAATGTCCACCAGTTGTTGGACTCAGTCCTCATGATCGTGATTTTGCTTGGTGCCCTTGATACCTGCCTCATCACCTTTATTTTCTCATGGGCACCACAGACTATTTGACACTATTACAGTCAGGCTGCTTCCGCTAATAATAACTTTTATTCGGTATGAAAAAATTCATCCATTACAATAAATAATCTTCAATACATTTGATAAAATTAGCAATAAAACCATGAATAATAACAACACCCATCAGGAATAAAAACATATATAACCACATACATAGAAACAGTAAAATAGCAGGATTCATTCTAAAAACTCTACATTGTTACGCCAAGTAATAGCTCCCTTCAGGAATGATCCCAGCCCCTTCCACACCAATACATCTGAGGCCATCTGCAGCCACATAAAAGCCGGACGATATTGCACAAAACCCTTGGGCCTTAGGAGAGGTAATAAAAAACGAGTTCTGAATGGTGCATAAAAAACACAAAACAAAGTAAAATGGGGCAAGGTCTGTTGGGACACCCCATCACAGGGGCAGGGTCTAATACATTTGTCCCCATACTGACCTAACAGGAAACACAAATTACTTCTAATGATCCCCAAACGGAAACGGGTTATGAGAGACCTTTCCCTCACATCCTTTATCTCTAAGAGATAGCGCTCAGGACCTACCCACATCTTTAGCATAATGAAATCCCTGATCGATTTCTTTCCCTAAGGCCTCCCCCTCCCTCCTGTTCTTCTGGATTTTTAAAAAATTCTCCTTAACCCATTTCTTATCACACCTGGTCAGGCCTTCAGGATAATCAACCAAATCAGGCCGCCCCAAATCATGAGCCATCTTCATTATGTGCATCAACCAAGGAATATTCTTTACATTGTCACAAGCCAGACAATCCTTTAAGATATCCCTATTCAGAGTGGCATGTTCGTTAGTCCAAATTGAAATCCATAGCAGAAGGGGAGCCAACTGAATAGTGTCCTGGACAAACTCAAGCTCCAGCTCCAAATGAAGGCTGAAACCAGGGATATTTTGTCCAACTCCAAATAGCCTTCTACAGAACCGATTTTCTTCCACCGTAAGGGCTCTGGAGTCCCCCATACCCCCAAAGTGCAGCACCATACAGCAGAACGGGGAGGCATTTCCGCCTATAAATTTCAAGCAAGGGCTTGATGGGTTTACTACCTACCCTTACAGCAAAGTCAAAAGTTGTACCAACTACTGCATGAAAAAGCGCACCCCTTCTGGCAATACAAGGTTTCCAAGATCCTTTCTCATCAAAAATAATCCCTAGATATGGAAACTCATGGACCCTACTAATAATTTGATCCTCTACCTTTAGCTCCCCCACCCTACTCAGGGGTCTTCCACACACCATAAAATGAGATTTCTTAAAATTGACCTCTAAACCCAAAGCTGACATAAAGGAGGCATAAGCTCTAACTGATTCCCGGAGACCATTCATAGTACGGGCCATAAGGACTGCGTCATCCGCGTACGTTAGCACAGGGATATCAGTACCATTCACCTTTGGAACATCCCTACAATGTTTCATCAGAAAATCAGACAATCCATTTGTATATAGAAGGAACAAAGTAGGAGCCAAAACACACCCCTGGCGCACACCACTTGAAAGCTTAAAGGCCTCTGAGCATTCCCCATTCGACCCCACCCTAACATTAGCAATCATCCCAGAATGTAAGTATCGGAGCAACTCTACAATATTAGGATCCAGCCCTAGCTGATTTAATCTTTCCCATAATATAGACCGGTTCACCTTATCAAAGGCACAGCTAAGATCGATAAAAGCAAGATAGAGCGTACCTTTCCTAGCCTGCGTGTATTTGCCGATTAGCATCAATAGGTTAAGACATTGATCTCGCGTGCCAAGGCCTTCCCTGAAACCATACTGATCCAGACTTAAAATATAATTCCCTCTCATCCAGGACTCCAGGCGCCTTAAAATAATCCGTCCCAAAATCTTCACCGAAGAGTCCAGTAGAGAAATAGGGCGGTAGGACTTAGGATCATTACGGTCGCCCTTTTTAAACACTGGGACAATACATGCCAGTCTCCAAGAGGCAGGGATACCCACAGTAACTGCTGCATTGAGGACATTTAAGAGAACAGGTGCCCATAACTGGGGATTCGCTTTATACAGGTCCATAGGGATCGAATCCGGGCCCGGAGCTTTATTGCATGCACTACTCTGTATCGCATCCATAACCTCCTGGAGCGAAAACCTAATTGCTAGGTTGGGAGCCATCTCATACTCATTCTCCCGATTATTTCTTAGGGGAGAACCCTCAAAGATACTACAAAAGTGAATTACTCATGCTTCCGGGGCGATGTTCCAGCCAAGGCCCTCAGATGTGTCTGTTCCAAAGGAACCTCTATTTACCACTCTCCAAAACAGGCCAGGATCCTTCTGAGCTATGGCACGTTCTAACTCTTCCCAGGCTTTATCCTTATGTTTAATCTTGCTATCCCTCAGGGCCCTCTTATATTTCATTCTAGCTTCTTTTACGAGGACCCAATCTCTAGGATGTTTCTTAGTGGCCATCTTCAGGTTTGCCCTTGCATCAGAGCAGATCTTGTTGTATGAACCACAATTACGTTTACGAGGTTGGCTGCTTACTGAGAAAAGGCAGTCTCTCACTGCTGCATTTACTATTGTTATTGCATTCATAACAGTTTTAGGATTAGGGGCCTCTGTCAAGAGTGTGTCCATAAATAGATGTAAATTTTTCCCCACCACCCTTTCTACAATTTTTAGGGAATCCACTTGCTTCCACCCAAGCCGCCTACCCTGGTCCTTTATCTCCACTACTACCGGCCTACCTCGCCCTAAATTACGTAGGGCCCCAGGGAGTTTAAAGGATACTATGAGGGGATTGTGATCACTAAAACTCTTTCCCCCCCCCCCCCCCCCCCCCCCCAGTCACCAGGTCTTTCATAGGTGGAGACACAAAGATATAGTCAATAGTGGAATCAAATCCTCTTCCCACATAGGTTGGGAGTTGATGAGTGCCTACGGCTTCTATATCACACACATTCAGAAGACCCAGCTTCCTGAGTTCCTTGATTAGAACCCTGCCTCTGGCGTCCTTCAGACCATCCACTGAATAATCCTCATAATCAAAAATAAAGGGATTAACCACAGTACTGAGCCTCCCCAGCTTAGCATTAAAGTCTCCAGAGACAATAGCACAGAATTCTAAGCCCATCTCCTCCATTCTGTATTTCAAAACCTGAAGAACGGAAAACAGGGCCCCAATTTGGCATCCCATATCCCATACAGCATTATAAAAGTTAGCCAGTAAAATATTAAAATTATTAGAGAAAATTACCCATACCAGCAATATACCTTGGTGATTGCAGTTAATTTGAAATGCACCCACTATCTTAGAGTGGCGAATTAGGGTAGCCAAGCCACCTTTTGAGTGGCCACCAAGAGACTTCACAGCTGGAATTGCAAATCTGTTGTACCCATCCCACACAGACAACCCCTCTGACCAGGTTTCCTGAAGCATGATCACATCAAAATTAGTCACACACCTAAGGTTGCTTGCAATAGATAGCACAATTTCGATGCTTATGGGATACAGTCAACAATATTTTGAAGAGTCTTTTGAAGAGAAATAAGACAACACTATGGCCCTTCTGAAAGATAGAGAGCTCGCTTCAAGTAACTCAGTATTGAAGTTACTGGTTAGACTGGTTAGTAGATAGCAATAAGTGTACTGTTGCATCAGCGTGCATGGTTTTGCTTGTATGGTTTCTGATGTCATTCCAAGACCTTGTTTTGAACAAAGCACATTTTTTTCAATTAGTTTCAGTATGAGAAAGATTAGGCCGTTCTTTGAAATAACTTGCCTTCCTCATCCTTGGGTACACTAGACTGAATAAAGTGCCATCAGTCAGCACTCATTTCAATAAAACATCTATTTCCTCTTTCATGTAACAGTCCTGCAGAAAGTGGCAGCTCTGCACTCATAACCAAGGTGCCTTTTAATCATTCACAACTTACTTCTTTCTCTGACTCTTCTCCCCTTTGCACGCTATTGTGGTGCCAGGAGTTAGGCCTTCTTCTAGGTTTGGTTACCACTGTATTATACTATTCTGTACTCTCTTAGAAAGGCATTTATACAGCTCACCAGCAAATGGTGTATGGCACTGACCTCTTTGTCAGGTATGTCTTGCGGTCTCTGGAATAGAGTGTTTGCTGGAAAAGTAACAGTTACTTACCTCTAGGGACTTAATTGTGAACATCTGTGTACTTTGCCAAACCAAACTCACCTGGGTAGACCTTGCAGATATGTTGCCTTGTAGCTTGAGTAATTTCTGAGATGCTTAAATACCATACCAGCAACATAGCCTCATCCCTTGGTAAAGATTTAGACACCTGGAATCTGCCAAGCAGTCCCCTTAATTCAAGTGGTATTGACCATGAAGGGATTGTCAACCGAAACATGTTTGTCCGTGTTTCTAGATCCTTTCACTTTCACCCCAAGTACTCCCTTTTCACAAGCATAGATCTCCCTCCATCCAGTCCAAGGAGAGGAGATTGCTGGCAGTTCTCCACAATGGAAGAATATCTGAAGTCCATGATTACCTTGAAAATATCCCTGTACAATTTAGAAATATCAACTTTAGTAACCTATTCACTTTATTTAAAAAGAACCAAATTTCAGCCAGATAGATGCACTACCCTGGTAACCGCTCCCCTCAGAGACTAGCATACTTCAGAGGCTACCTCACATCATACAATGAGAGCCTCCCTGTGCTCTGCTCATTGTTTCTTCAGATAACCTGTAAATCTTCAACTTCTTGTTGCATACATGTAAAATATCAAGAAGATGATGATGAAGGCAGTTAATTTTTTCATCCAAGGCCATCACACATAGGGTTAGTTCAATTATTTCTTCTGAAGACTATGGCCCTTATGAACAAAGAACCTCTCCATGAAAAGCTAATGAAGCAGATTCCATGAGCCTTGGTTAAAGATTCAAGATGCATGATGGCAGATTTTTATAAGAAGTTCACTGAACAACCAAAAACAGCACCGCCTAAGCAAGCAGTTTTGTATTTTTGCCCTCCTTGAGCGCTTTGTCTTCTGTCTACTTTGCCAAGTCCAAGGCATACACCGCAGCCTATCTCCAGCAACCGTTCGTCAGCAAGCTGATTCCCCACTGGACCATATTGGAGGTTTTCATGCACTTCTTGTAAGAGAGTCCAAAATAACGTAGCTACCAGCTTACAAAAACAATCTGTCTGTTATCTTTTGACTTCAAGGAGGACTCAGAACTGTTAAGCTCACTCCAGTAGTGTATTTTATTTGGAATGAAGGTGTGTATATATAATGCAAATCCCAGCAATAGTTTTTGCAGTTATGCCTAGGCTGGATAAAAAATATAAAGCCCCTGAAGACTCTTGTCTGTTTATTGGCCAATCAAAGGCTGATTCAGTGGCATTGCAAGCTGCCCAGCTTTGTTTGAGGAATATATCCATGCCGTAGTTCCACTCCACCCCACTGAGTAGGGGAGGTGTTTCAACAGTATAGAGCAAAAGTTCTCTCCCATGGCTGCGACACCAATAAGGTCATCTATTTCCTTGGCGATTCTTGGGTGGGATTACCAAAAGATGTGGTCAGACACAGCTGCATACATGGTATTACTGCCAGAGAATAAAAAGCTGCAGCCAGGAAAATCCCACAAGAATGAGAGGGAGAGCCTCATCAGAGATGATCAGTTGCGTGGTGGATTTAGCAACTGGGATTTTGACAGCTAGCTGTTCTTTGAAGATTAAGGTAACTTAAACCCACATATTCATACTGGAAGTCCAAAGTAAGATCTTGGACATGCCATGTGACGGGAGGCACTCTTTGACATACACTTTAATGATGCTTTGCTGTAAATAAAAACAGACAGTGCAAGATCTCTGGACATTTTCCAACAGAGTCGCCAGCTTTATAGAAGAGCTAGAGGACAGACGCCTGTTCGTTTTTTGAGAGGGTATCAGTCCTTCTGTTAACAGCCACATCAGCGTATGGAACAAATTAATCAGCCACAATACCCTAAACAACAATATAGAGCTCCACCAATAGAAGCTAAGATTAATTGTGTCCCAACGAGGAAATAAAGAGACCATAACAGTGACACTGTCAGAAGGCAATAAGGTTACAGAGGCACAGTCACAAAAACAACTTTGCGGATGTAGGGGATCACATTTCCAACTACTGCATAAACTGATAGATTAGAACAACAGACTAATGGGTCCCAGACCTTATTTAATTCCAACCCATCAAACTAATGCATCTAATAGGCACATTTTCTATAAAGACAGTTTCATTACGCCTCTTCACGTTGCTGTTGGGAAGGATGTCATTGTGCATTCTTTTGCTTCCTTTTTGCGGTCTACGAATGAGTCACCTTCAGGAGGAACTAGGCAAACAATAGATACAAACTGAAGATTCACTTGAGGAAATGATTCAGAGTATTCCCCAAATGAGAGCTGTCCTCACATGATAGATTCAGGAATTAAACCCATAATCAGATCTCACATTTCTTTCCCAGCTAAAACAGTTGGTTATAACAGCCACTTCTACAGGGGAGCTCATCTGGAGGTCTGTGGCAAATAGGCAACCCAAGATTTGAACCTTCACACATCTTTTGGAATTAAAAGCTGAAGCGCTGAGTCTTCAAGCTTTTCTTCCAAGAATAGCTGGTTCATCAGTTCTAGTACACACAAAAAATACAGCAACAATGCATTACATAAACAAGGAGGCACAAAATTGCGTACATTATTGCTGGAAGCTTCAAGAATTCTGAAATGGTCTCTGGTGCTTCATGCCAACCTAAAGGCAGCTCATGTTCCTGGCTCAGGCGATCAGTGCGTGTACGTTTTGAGCAGAATGACCGCTCCCACAAATGGGAGCTGAATCAAAAAGTTCTCAACTGAATCTTGGCTTAATGGCTGAAGCTGAATCTCGATCAGTTTTCAACAACAGATAATCAGGAATGCCAATTTCACACAAGTTGGCATCCACATCCAGGGTCGGGGGTAAATGTGTTTCTATAGCATGATCAGGGAACTGTATCTTCTCTATTGTGCTTTGTAATTATTCTGTCGAACTCCCACTTCGGGGATGATTAAAGCATGTGAATCTATGACTAATGTTAAAACTGGAGAATGACATTTGCAGTTAGTAACTTACCATGAATTAGTTCACATTCACATTGAAAACTCCTAACTACTTTCAAAATTGGATTATCTCTTTACACTTCTCCTCATGTCTTGCTTGTATCCAGCCAGCTTGCTTTTTGCTCGCTCAATCAAATGTGTCTGCCTCAGACTCTGTAGTATATTTTCCTCGACTATCATGAACATTAACTCCACTGTGGACTCATACATACTAGCCCCCGCCCCATTAGCTTAGTCACACAGTCTATCCTCATTAGTTGAACCAAATTATCCATCCTTTCTTGGACATCCACAGCTGAATGTGTTTATATACTTATGAATTCACACCCCCTGTGCACCGTCATACACTTTTAGAGACTTAGTCATCAAATCAGTTGCCCGCTCATCACGTCTACTACCTTGTATGACCTTACTCTTCAACTCTGTTGTAGTCTTGAAATCTGACATTGTCCTACGTTTACTCATGAAAACTGTCAGCTCTGTTACTACTGTTACAACTTGCATTCTTTCCTAGAAATCTTGGAAAGACTTGTCTTTTACCATCTCACCTCATTTATTAACACTCATAACTTGATGAAACCTTTTCTGTTTGGCTGTTGACCTCTACACAACTGAAACCGCACTTAGTTTCTTTCCTAACTTCTTTGAATTTGATTACCACTATAGGATATCTTCTATACTTGGCCTCTGGCATACATAGCATCATTGACAATGCTCGCCTTCTTTTTCTTGGGATACTAAATAGTTTCCAACGTTGTTTTAGTAGTATCACGTCACCCCAAAAGGGTCACAAACTCTGTTACCCACCTCCAGAGCTAACACATCTGAAACTCTGTGACCTGAAACCAAACTTAACAAAGATTCTAACTTCCTAGTCAATCTTTTCAACTCCAAATATCTATTACTTGGCTGTGAGGTCAACAAGATAAAACGGATTCCCTTAGAGGGTCGTACTGAATGGATATTTCTTTAAATTCTATTCTAAAACCCTGAATTGTTTACAGAAACCATGCATCTTGTGTTATATTCTTCCAAACTTTGGAAAAATATTTGTCGACCACCTACGATTCCTTGGAAAGAAGAAATCACAGTACTCACCCTGGAATCCAGAAGAATCCTATCCACAGGACTTATTTCCTCCTCTTGATGAAATTCAGATTCTCTTTGCGTTAAATTTGGAGAGTCCCTGTTTCGTTGTGGGACCAGAGGCTGCCGTTGTTCATGTTGACAGCCTTCCGGAACCACCTAAGACATGTACTCAGTTGGTCTATAGTGATGTTTGGCCAATGTGGAAGCATTAGATCAATCAGTTGCTTTTATAATGTGTAAGGAAATGCCTCCTTGGCATGGTTACCCCCTGACTTTTTGCCTTTGCTGATGCTAAGTTTTGATTTGAAAGTGTGCTGAGGCCTGCTAACCAGGCCCCAGCACCAGTGTTCTTTCCCTAACCTGTACTTTTGTTTACACAATTGGCACACCCTGGCATCCAGGCAAGTCCCTTGTAACTGGTACCCCTGGTACCAAGGGCCCTGATGCCAGGGAAGGTCTCTAAGGGCTGCAGCATGTCTTATGCCACCCTGGGGACCCCTCACTCAGCACAGACACACTGCTTGCCAGCTTGTGTGTGCTGGTGAGGACAAAACGAGTAAGTCGACATGGCACTCCCCTCAGGGTGCCATGCCAACCTCACACTGCCTATGCAGTATAGATAAGTCACCCCTCTAGCAGGGTGCACTATACCATAGGCGAGGGCACCAGTGCATGAGCACTGTGCCCCTAGAGTGTCTAAGCAAAACATTAGACATTGTAAGTGCAGGGTAGCCATAAGAGTATATGGTCTGGGAGTCTGTCATGCACGAACTCCACAGCACAATAATGGCTACACTGAAAACTGTGAAGTTTGGTATCAAACTTCTCAGCACAATAAATACACACTGATGGCAGTGTACATTTTATTGTAACATACACCCCAGAGGGCACCTTAGAGGTGCCCCCTGAAACCTTAACCGTCTATCCGTGTAGGCTGACTGGTTTTAGCAGCCTGCCACACTAGAGACATGTTGCTGGCCACATGGGGAGAGTGCCTTTGTCACTCTGTGGCCAGTAAGAAAGCCTGCACTGGGGGGAGATGCTTATCACCTCCCCCTGCAGGAACTGTAACACCTGGCAGTGAGCCTCAAAGGCTCACCCCCTTTGTTACAGCACCACAGGGCACTCCAGCTAGTGGAGTTGCCCGCCCCCTCCGGCCACGGCCCCACTTTTGGCGGCAAGGCCGGAGGAGATAATGAGAAAAACAAGGAGGAGTCACTGGCCAGTCAGGACAGCCCCTAAGGTGTCCTGAGCTGAGGTGACTCTGACTTTTAGAAATCCTCCATCTTGCAGATGGAGGATTCCCCCCAATAGGGATAGGAATGTGACCCCCTCCCCTTGGGAGGAGGCACAAAGAGGGTGTAGCCACCCTCAGGGCTAGTAGCCATTGGCTACTAAGCCCCCAGACCTAAACACGCCCATTAAATTTAGTATTTAAGGGCTCCCCAGAACCTAGGAACTCAGATTCCTGCAACCTAAGAAGAGGACTGCTAAGCTGAAAAACCCTGCAGAGAAGACGGAGACACCAACTGCTTTGGCCCTAGCTCTACCGGCCTGTCTCCCCACTTCTAAAGACACTGCTCCAGCGACGCTTTCCCCAGGGACCATGGACCTCTGAATCCTCAGAGGACTGCCCTGCTCTAGAAGGACCAAGAACTCCCGAGGATAGCGGCTCTGTTCACCCAAGACTGCAACTTTGTTACAAAGGAGCAACTTTAAAACAACCTGCGTTTCCCGCCGGAAGCGTGAGACTTGCTACTCTGCACCCAACGCCCCCAGCTCAACTTGTGGAGAACAAACACTTCAGGGAGGACTCCCCGGCGAAGGCGAGACCGTGAGTAGCCAGAGTTGCCCCCCCTGAGCCCCCACAGCGACGCCTGCAGAGGAAATCCCGAGGCTCCCCCTGACCGCGACTGCCTGTTCCTCAGATCCCGACGCCTGGTAAAGACTCTGCACCCGCAGCCCCAGGACCTGAAGGATCCGAACTCCAGTGCAGGAGTGACCCCCAGGAGGCCCTCTCCCTTGCCCAGGTGGTGGCTACCCTGCGGAGCCTTCCCCCCCACCCCCCCCCCCACCCCCACCCCCTACCCTTGCCTGCCTGCATCGCTGAAGAGACCCCTTGGTCTCACATTGAAACCTATTGAAAACCCGACACGTGTTTGCACACTGCACCAGGTCGCCCCTGCGCTGCTGAGGGTGTACTTACTGTGCTGACTTGTGCCCCCCCCCCCGGTGCCCTACAAAACCCCCCTGGTCTGCCCTCCGAGGACGCGGGTACTTACCTGCTGGCAGACTGGAACCGGGGCACCCCCTTCTCCATTGAAGCCTATGCGTTTTGTGCACCACTTTGACCTCTGCACCTGACCAGCCCTGAGCCGCTGGTGTGGTAACTTTGGGGTTGCTCTGAACCCCCAACGGTGGGCTACCTTGGACCCAAACTTGAACCCCGTAGGTGGTTTACTTACCTGCAAAAACTATCAAACTCTTACTCCCCCTAGGAACTGTGAAAATTGCACTGTCTAGTTTTAAAATAGCTATATGTGATTTATATGAAAACTGTGTATGCTATTTTGATTATTCAAAGTTCCTAAAGTACCTACCTGCAATACCTTTCATTTGAAGTATTACATGTAAAATTTTAACCTGTGGTTCTTAAAATAAACTAAGAAAATATATTTTTCTATACAAAAACCTATTGGCCTGGAATTGTCTGAGTATGTGTTCCTCATTTATTGCCTGTGTGTGTACAACAAATGCTTAACACTACTCCTTTGATAAGCCTACTGCTCGACCACACTACCACAAAATAGAGCATTAGAATTCTCTTTTTGCCACTATCTTAACTCTAAGGGGAACCCTTGGGCTCTGTGCATACTATTCCTTACTTTGAAATAGTGCATACAGAGCCAACTTCCTACATGATGTCTTCCAGTCTTCCCCCCCCATTCCGGGGCCTTGGCTGGCCATGGCCCCTTTTGTAGATTGAGCACAGGGTTTTGACAGATCATTGCCAATCTTCTGCATAGTCTATTTCACCCACCTTGCGATTGTGGCAGTGGTAGCCAGTTTAAAGGGTTTAACAAAAGAAATCAGTAGTTGGTTTACACTGTGAGGACAAAATACAGTCATACGGAAATCATATTCTTTCATGTAATCCACTACACAGTGTCTTACATGAATCATATCTTGGGTAAAAGATTGTATCTGACATAGTCTTAGTTCTTTAAGTAATTTCAAAGACCATGCCAATGGGATCATAAAGTCGGTTACTTGCCACTAATACTTTAATATCTGAAACTCTTCGCCAAGAGATCAGGCAAAATAAAGTCGCTAATTTCATGGGAACTTTCTCTGAATTCAAAAATGTATTTCCTGGGCATGTTATTGGTTCTATTACCAAGACTCCTATCAAACTGCTCTACCAGGAAGTTAACAAATTCCACTATAGAAAGGTAGGAAAGTGCCCTCTTTCTTGGCATGGTTACCCCCATTTTCTGCCAGTTGTCAGTGTGTTTGACTGTGTTCACTGGGAGCCTGCTAACAAGGACCCCAGTGATTATGGTCTCTCCTCTAAATTTGGTCGCTAGTAACCGTTTCTCCCCACAATTGGCATACTGGTCCTCCCATATAAGTCCCTAGTATATGGTAATTTGGTACCCAGGGCATTGGGACTCAAGGGGGTCCCTGTGAGCTGCAGCAGTTATTCTGCCGCTCGTAGGGAGCCCATGCAAAGGGTTCTGCAGACCTACCATTGCAGTCTTCGTGAACCGGGTGCATCCACCCGGTTTCACTACAGGTCACTGCACCAGGTCACTGTAAGTCACCCTTATGGTAGGCCCTCCCAGCCCAGAGGGCAGGGTGCAGGTACCTGTGTGTGAGGGCACCCCTGCACTAGCAGAGGTTCCCCACGAACTACAGCCCCATTTTACTGAACATCGTGAGTACGGGGATGCCATTTTTTATGTGCACCTGACATAGGTCACTACCTATGTCCAGCTACATAATGGTAACTTTGAACTTGGGCATGTTTGGTATCAATCATGTCGGAATCATAACCTAATACTGTTGCAAGTATTGGAAGTATGATTCCATACACTCTGGGAGCTCCTTAGATGACCCCCAGGATTGCTACCAGTCTTACAGGGTTTTCCTGGCAACCCAGCTGCTGCCTCCCCTCAGACAGGTTTCTGCCCTCCTGCTGCTTTATCTGATCAAGCCCAGGAAGGTAGAACAAAGGATTTCCTTTGGGAGAGGGAGGCAACACCCTCTCCCTTTGGAAATAGGTGTGACTGGCTTGAGAGGGGTCACCTCCCCAAACCACTAGTTTGCTTTGAAGGGCACATTTGGTGCCCTCCGTGCATGAAGCAGTCCACACAGATTGAGGGACCCCCAGTCCCTACTCTGGCGCGAAACTGGACAATGGAAAAAAGGGGGGGAAGGGTTACCACTCCCCTGTCCATCACCACCCAGGGGTGGGGCCCAGAGCTCCTCCGGAGGGTCCTGCCATCTTGATTCAAAGGTTGGCAGGAACTGTGGGGGCATCTGAGTGGCCAGGCCAGGCAGGTGACATCAGAGGCACCTTCTGATAAGTATTTACCTGGATTGGTGACCAAGCCCCATCTTCGGGCTATATAGGGTCTTCCTCTGGGGTAGGGCCTCAGATTCGGCTTGCAGGATTCCAGCAGGACTCCTCTGCAACCTCTAATTCGACTTCTGGCCTCCGGAACCACAACTGGACCATCCAGGAACCTACTAGCTGCTGATCCACAAGGAAGACTCTTCTGCAACATTGTATCAGAATTCCTGCCAGCTTTGCAACATTTTCCCGGCCATGCATCCTCAGAAAACTGCAACTATTCTACCCGCACAAGAAGAGGTTGGTGCTGTGTGGGCTGCTTCAGCAACTTCTGTGTCCCTGTCCTGTGGGACACCTGTGGGTGCTGCCTCTGCTCCTGTGGGCTTTCTGTGACGCGGATGGTCCGCTGTGACTCCCCCCTCCAGGATAGAGTACTCCTGGACCTTGCTGGTCCCCGGCAGCACCTCTTTTCCTCCAACCACAAATTTGCCTTTGCCAAGGCTTGTTGGTGGAAATCTTTCAACACCCATCTGCAATGCAGCTTCCAGCATGGGACACCTTTTGAACACATCAGGAACTCTTCTCCGGCTTCTGCGCTGCACGGCTGACCTGTCTTCCTTCTTCGTCAACCAACTCCAAAAGATACCTCTGGGTTGGTAGTATCTCCTACTCCCCCTGGGCTCCACAGACACTTTTGGACTTGGTCCCCTCTTCCCACAGGTCTCCATCTTCGGTAATCCACTGCTGGTTCCTTGCAGGCTGTTCTGGGTGACTTCTTTTTCTTCATTTTCTTCTTTTCATCCTTTGGGGTAGTTTTGGGGAAATCCAGTGTTTTTACTCCTGCATTCCCTGTCGCTGGTGGGTACTGCATTACTTACCTGTGTGGTTTCCTAGTACTCCCAGCTTCCCCCCTACACAATTTACTTACCTAGGTGGGTGCCGTTTGTTCGCATTGCACTTTCTTAGTATATGGTTTGGGCTCCCGATAGGGCTACTACTATTGCTTGTTGCTATTTCACACTGGTTTCCAACCTTTTTATGCGTCTTGCTGCTATTTGTGTGTGTGTGTTGCCTCTCTAGTATTTTCTGATACTGTGTCCCAAAAATAAAGTACCTTTATTTTTGTACCACCAAGTGTTTTCTTTCTTGTGTCAGTACTGTGTGACTGCAGTGGTATTGCATGAGCTTTGCATGTTTCCTAGATAGGCCTTGGCTGCTCATCCATAGCTACCTCCAGAGAGCCTGGCTTCTAGACACTTCTTACACTTCTCTGAGGGGATACCTGATATAAGGTGTAAGTACCATAGGTACCCACCACACACCAGGCCAGCTTCCTACAAGAAGCCTCCACAGGATCAAAGTTCCTTTCCATGCACCAACATACTCAGATCTTCCAAATTCCAGGATCCCAAGATTCCTCGAGGAGCTCATCAGCTCTTCCTGAAAGACCCAACATCTCTGAAGAACTCTTGATATATTCCATGCAAGAAAGTTCAAAGTCACTCTAAGACCCAGAGAATGTTCCTCGCCATCTACATCTTTCAGCAGACCTTCTATAGCAGGAAGAAAAAATTAAATGTTGCAATTGAGTTCCAAGGTCCTTGGAAGCCATGCCTGAGAAACCCAAAACAGAGTTACCAGAACAAGGGAGCATTTCTCCTGCCTCACTTTCTGAAGGACCCTCTGAATCATAGTGAAGGTGTTGGTCCCAGTGCTTAATTTGTAAATAAAAATGTGCTTTTGCCCAAAGCTCTCCTTTGAAACACACGGCTGCTACAAATAAATGTGCGAGCACAGAATAATGAGGCAGTGTAATTCTAAAACCATCTCAGGCCTCTTTAATCCATTTACAGCCACTCCCTGCCCCATCAGCTCACTATTGGAGCATTCTGCTTTCTCCCTTTGTGACGCATTTTCATTTTTCTCTTCCTCAGTCTTTCCCATATGTTGTTCAGTAGCAGTGAATTCCTAAAGCAGAAAAGTACATTCCAGCCCTCAGGAATAAGTGCTGGCACCCCCCACGAGAAACCACCTGCTCAAATTAAGCACTGGTTTCTCCTTTTCCAGGTCTGAAGGAAAGCAATCATGGCTAGAGCTCCTGGATCTGGCATCCATCTGTAATACCTCTTTCAGTTGATATTTCAGTCTGCTTGCAAAGAGGTTCATCTTTAGGAGGCCCCATAACTGCACTAGTTTCCTTGTAGCGCTTCCAGTCATGTTATCCTTTAAAAAAACATGAATTACAACCCGCAGAAACATTTGCCTTCCCAGGCAAATACTCCACCTGTAAGCTGATTTTGTGTTCTAAGCAGAACATCTAATGTTTCTTGGCTAAAGCTGCCAGTTCCAAAGATTTCATTCTCCCCAAATGATTTATATAAGCTATAGCAGAAACATTCTCCATTTGTAATAAAACTGCTCTGCCATTTAAATAGTGTCTGAAAATCATGAGAGCATAGGTGTGCAACATGCTCAATCAGTTTAAAATAAAATCTTCTAAACACGTCAGTATTTGACCAAACTGCCACCTTCATGATTTCTTCCAACTCCCCCCCGCATTATATACTTTTGATTCCATTGCGCCTCTAATTGAATGTGCTTTAAACAAATCTAAATCCACTGCTGCATCTTTCATCATTTTCTTCATCCATCTAGAAATTAAAGCTGTAGAAATTGCACCATATGGTCTCACATGAGATTAATAATTGATCCACTCCTTCACTCATTCGTTCCTATTTCTTGCTCCTTTATACATCTCATTACACACAGTTTTGGATGCTCATCAAATCTTGGGTAAAAAAACAGTATCAGTCATAGATTTTGTTCTTTTCCTAATCTCACATAACACACCATGCGGATGATGAAACCTATTTGTCAGTTCTAATACTTTCACATCTGATACACTTTTAAATGATATCATGCATAATAATGTTGACAACTTCCATGACAGTTATTTACTAGTCAAATATTTATTACTCTTCCAATTCTCAAATAATGTGAAAACTAGTCCCAACATCCCAAAGGTTCCTATACCTTGCCTTTGGTGGGTTCTTGATTACTATTCCCTTAATTACTATACAAATTAAAGAACTTCTTCCCACAGATGTTCCATCCACAAGATAATGCCCAGCTGCTTTGCAGATCTGTAGCAATTTACTGTTCTGTAACTCATTCCTCTCCCATGTAATTCTCCCACAAAATTTGCAATCATAACCTCATCTGCCTTCAAGGGATCCAAGTACCGTTCCATGTACCAATGTACCCAAATGTTCCATGCACTCCTCTCTCTTTTGTGTGCCTGGTGCCTATGACTCGTATAGTAATTCTGTAGCCTCTCCTTATAAATCTGTGAATTGTTTTGATCTCCGGACCCCAAACTAGAATGTTGAGCATTCCTGATTCCACTAGTGGATGTTCCTTTCAATCTACATCCTTCAAAAGACCTCTGCAAGACTGAATCATTTAAGGATCATCTGTCACCAATTCCATCACTGATGGAAACCAAGCTTGACTCACCCAAAAAGGTGTTACCAACACCAACTGGCTCTTCAGTTTCCTCACCTGATTGCAAAAACTCAGAATTATTGAGAACGGGGGAAACTAACACACTTTATTCTCTTTCCAGTTCAAACTGAATGCATCCACTGCTATTGCACCTGGATCTGGTCTTTAGCATCACTTTTCTAGGCATTACAAGCAAAGGCATCAGCTTGTAAGCCTCTCCTTTTTCTCTATCACAGAACATGCTAAAACTTACCTACCTGCCAGTTGGATATCCGTAAGACTCAGCCCTGGCCCCCTGCATTTCTCCCTCTATGCAACATCTTTTGGAGACATTGCATGCTTTGTCTTCTCTTATCTATATGCTGTTGATATGTGAATATTTGTCTAATTTCTTGCTTTCACCTGCAATCTCCATTCCGTCCTCTCAGACTGACTCGCAGCTCTTTGCCACTGGATGAGTCCATTCTGTTCAACTCCTATGAAAGCAAATTCATTAATTCTTCTCCCAGAAAGGAAATGTTTTCTGTTTTCCCTGCACACACTCAGCCCTACATCTTGAGCCACTGTTCAAGCCAACCAGAACTTAGTAATTCATCATCATATCCATAGGCATTGCTACCATACACCAAGTAGTCAATATAAGCAGAATCTATCTCCACATCCCTATAACACGACTCTATATTGTCATCTGGAGTAAATGAGATTATTGCAGCAGCCTATTAGCCTTGCTCAGTCCTTATTCTTGCAACTGGAAATGTCCTTAACTGCACCTCCTTATAACCTTCCAGGCATACTCATTTTTACGTCTTATGTCACAAAATCATCTGTTTGTTATCAAACAGGGCTAAATGCAAAGTCCTTATTCTAGTATTTAAACCCCTCCATGAATCTCCCACCTGCTTATGATGAATGCAGGAGAGATTTTAATGAGAGAGTAGCTTTTGTTCGACTATTCACAACCACTTAGTTTACATTTATTCTCCTATGCTGCATTAGTAATCCACTTCTTTAAGCTACTCTGACCTTACATTTTGAATACTTTCCCCAAGAAGCTATGCTCCAGCTCCTCTCAACACTTTTAGAACCACTTTCAAAACGTCCTTGAAGTCTCCCCTACTAAAGCTGAATAATTTTGTATATAATCTGATTGCTCACTGGTGTGTTTCTCTGCTCCTTTAATGTCTCCCGATGTAAATATGTTAACATGTATATGTAGGAAGTCGCCTTTTTGGCATGGTTAGCCCCCACGTTTTGCCTGGTATCTGTTGTAATTTTGACTAAAAGTCCTCCGGGTTCCTGCTAACCAGGTCCCCGGTGCCAGATCTCTTTACCCCAAAACTGCACAGTTATTTCCCCAATGGGCAAAACCTTTAGCACCCTTTGTAGGTTTTGTAAGCACCTAGTAAATGGTACCCCTGGTACCCAGGGAAGCCATTTTAAATACATGTGCTGGTCACTAAGAGTTCCCCAGCTTCATGATGGTTTCACTGAAGATAGGGATGTTTGGTATCAAACATCTCGTAATGGTGAACACACACTGATGCCAGTGCTGGATTCCCCACTACATGCACCCAGATGGCACCTTCGGGGAGCCCCCTGAAAACCTACCAGCTACTAGTGTTAACTGACTAGCCCTGACCAATTCAGCCACCTTAGACATGTTTCTGACCCTCTAAGGTGAGAGCCAGCGCTCTCAAGGGTCGGAGGCAAAAGCCTGCATTGGGCAGGGTTGTTAGCTCCTCTCCCAGACAGAATGGAAATTCCAGGGAGGGAAGCATCAAAAGCCTAGCCGCTCAGGTCTCTCCAAATGGTGGAGATGACCATCGCCCCTGTCCTGACCCCACTTTTGGTGGCAAGACAGGTGGGAAAATTAGGCAGATTAGGAGGTGTGCCCACTACATGCCAGTCTCACCCCGAAGGTAGACGAGCTGAAGTGGACACAACTTTCTAAATTCCTCCATCTTGGTTTGGAAGGAATTAAGTCACAAGGGTCAGGGTTATGCCCACTTCCCAACGGAAGTGGTCATGGAAAGGGTGTAGTCACTTAAGATAGGCAACCATTAAGATAGGCACCCTTAAGATAGGCAACCCATTGGCTGCCTCCTCGCACTCCTTATAAAACTCCTAAATTGAGTATTTAAGTGGCACCCCTGAATCCCAGAATTCAGATTCTGACGACCTAAGAAGAAAAGGACAAAGAAAAGACGCACCCGCAGAAGAGGAGAAAAAGCAGCTGATCTGGTACCAACCCCACTGTCCTGTCTGCACTCCTCGACGGACTCATACCAGACGATGCTTCGTCCTGCAGCTGAACCTGCAGAAACCTGGGAGGACTGCCTACCTTTGAAAACTATTCAAGTCTCCAATGAGTAGCAGACCTGCTCTCCAACCACCTCTAAGGAAAGGGCTTTGCAGCCTCTGAAACCTCACCTGAAGTCACCACTGCACCTGCTGTCACCAGCAGAGTCAGAGTCCTTTGTGGTTTCACCCCCGCTGCACTCCCTGAACACACCTGCAGCCTCTGCATTCAGGCCACCTCTCCTGCAGCCTCTGAGGTGAGAGAAATCCGACAGATAAAGCAACCACTGTTTCCATCCCTGCCGGCCCAAGTTGAAGTGGACCCCTGGTGTCAACCACGTCCCCCAGCTCTCCTGAGCTTGAGTCAACTGTGGTTGCACCCCTCCTGGACTCCACTACGGCGCCTGCAGTCTCAGAGTACTGGACCACCCCAACCTCAAGTGCTCCTGGGCAATAAAGCCCGATGCTAAAGGACACCCCTGCATCCGTCGCCCCTGGGCCTTGGTGGAGAGGACAAAAGATGCATCTATGTCCCCCCAGCACCCCATGTTTGCAACTTACCTGTTGGTTGTCCCCCAGTTGGCCCCACAGTCAGAGCCTGCACCCTAAATCCACGGAGACCAATCATCATTGAAATACACTGGGCACCTGATGCCGCACTGCACCCTGCCGCCCCAGTGCTGCCTGGAGTGACAGGTTGGTGTGGTTCTGACCCTTGCCCAGTACTCACCTTAAGCCTACAAGGCTAGTCATCATAAAGTGATGCTTGCTGATTGTCTTTTCCATAGGCTAACATTTAAGAACTCTGAAATTGCACTGTTGATTTTTGCAGGTGAAAAGTATTTATGCGTAAAAGGGTACTTACCTTGTAGTGACGTTCTTGGGTTTAAAGTATATATAAAAAGTTGTATTTTTCTAAATTGGTCTCTGATTTATTCTTTGAGTGTGTGTCATTTATTACCTCTGTGAGTACAACAAATGCTTAGCATTACCCTCTGATAAGCCTCACTGCTCGCCCACACTACCTTAAAATAGAGCATTATTCTTATCTACTTTTGCCTCTGCAACCAACTAGGGAACCACTGGACTCTTTGCCAGTATACTTCTTTTTAGTGCATCAAATAGACACAGCTTCCTACAGTATATATATACACCCTTTTGTGTACTTTGTGTAGTTGTACTTATGCATGCCAGAATTCACTTTTCGCCACCCATCTTATCTACAAAGTCCTATCAGTCTACTACCCAAACTGTCTCATCATATGTGCTCTTGTTCTATTACTTTGTACAGCATTTGTTGCTAAAAGGCTGTTTTTACAGAAGAAATAAATATATATATAAAATATGAATTATATGCAAGTGTGTCAATCTTGAAAAGTTACTTAAAGACCAGATACCTGAAAAAAATGTTTTCAGTTATGTACTTTCCTCTCTGCTTAGAGTTCTTTTTCTCAGAATACCCACATTTTGGGTATCGATGTATGTAATATGTTGAGAGAATCCCTTCCTGCAGTCAGAGATTCTTCTAGCATTTACATGAAGTCCCCAATTGCTAACTGAATCCTTTTGTAATATTTGATACAAACAGGTACTCATAGCAGATATAATTGTCAGGGGATACCTGTTATCTGTTGAGCTCACATGTTCCCTTTATCTTTCCTTTCCAAGGTTTCAGGCTCCCGTCTGCGTATTCCCCAGGCCTCTCCTGATGACTCTGGGGAATACATTTGTCGTTCAAGCAGCGGATCTGGTTTCCATCAGGCCTCCATCACCATCTCCATTGTGAGCTCCTCCCAAAGTGAGTAAGAGAGGCGCATTTCCGATTTCTTGTTTGCCCTACTACAGTAAGACAATGCAAGAATTTGGAATATCTCAGTGTAAGAGACTTGTGACATGTAGAACAAGTAAGATTCATAGTGTCTGAGACTAGTTGTGCAGGTAACGATTGAAAGTGTATGAAACAGTGATTTATGAATCAATAAAATGTCAAGGGTATGACACAATCAGAAAGTGAGATCATATCTGAGACCATTAATTGAGGGAAACTCCCCACTGTATCACTGCCTATCACCATATTTTTTAAAGGTAATTTATTTAAGCTCGGTTAAAGGTAAGGGCTGATTAATTAGAATAAGTGGAATAGTAACTTAATTTGAAAAGTGAAAAAGATGGGGTTAGAGGTTCCATCAACCCACACGAAACTGAAGCAATGTAGTGGCAGGCCATTGTAGTAGCTGGTGATGTATTAATATAAAACCTTTTTGAGAAAATGTCAAGTGAAATCATCTTTGCAGGAAAGTGCCTTTTTTGACATGGTCACCCTCCCCACCACCTCAACACCCCCACACCTTTTATGTAGTTTCTGGTGTAATTTCGAGTGAAAGTGCACTGGGTTCCTGCTAATCAGGTCCCCAGTGCCAGATCTCTTTCCTCAAAACTGCACAATTATTTCCCCTATTGCAAAATCTTTAGCACCCTCTCTACGTCGCTGGTAAATGGTGCCCCTGGTACCTAGGGGCTGGGGTACTACAGAGGGGCCTCTAAGAGCTGAAGCACGAATTGTGCCACCCTAAGGAACCCCTCAACCAGCACATGGCAGGCT
Source organism: Pleurodeles waltl (assembly GCF_031143425.1). Taxonomy (NCBI): domain Eukaryota; kingdom Metazoa; phylum Chordata; class Amphibia; order Caudata; family Salamandridae; genus Pleurodeles; species Pleurodeles waltl. Next base: position 1,066,958,035 of record NC_090445.1, read on the forward strand.
GTACGTCTTGGTCTAGACCAAACTGAAAACACGACATTGCACACAGCCTGTGCGGTCACGGTCCCCTAACACTGCATACAATATATGTAATTCACCCCTCTAGCAGGCCTTACAGCCCAAAGGCAGGGTGCATTATATTACATGTGAGGGCGTATCTGCATAAGCAGATATGCCCGTGCTATGTCTGTCAATTCTCAGACATAGTAAGTGACCATGGAAGCCATTTTAAATACATGTGCTGGGCACTGGTTACTAAGAGTTGCCCAGCTACATGATGGCTTCACTGAAGATAGGGATGTTTGATATCAAACATCTCATATTAGTAAACCCACACTGATGCCAGTGCTGGATTCAGCAGTAAATGCACCCAGAGGGCACCTTAGGGGTGCCCCCTGAAAATCTCCCAGCTTCAAGTGCGTTAACTTACTGGTCCTGACCAGTTCAGCCATGTTTCTGACCCCCCCCCCCCTCCCCCTAAAGTGAGAGCCAGCGCTCTAGAGGGTCATTGGCAGAAGCCTGCACTGGGCAGGAGTGTTGGCTCCTCTCCCAGACAGGATGGACATTCCAGGGCGGGAAGCTTCAAAAGCCTAGCCGCCTTTGTATTGCGACCCAGGTCTCTCCAAATAAAAGAGATGACTATCCCCTCTGTCCTGAACCCACTTTTGGTTGCAAGACAGGTGGGAAAATTAGGCAGATTAGGAGGAGTGCGCATTTCATGCCAGTTCCACCCCTAAGCTGAAGTGGACAATACTTTTTACATTCCTGCATCTTGGTTCAGAAGGAATTAGGCCACTAGGGGCAGGGATATGCTCACTTCCCAACGTAAGTGGTCGTAGAAATGATGTAGTCACCCTTTTGGTGGGCAGCTCATTGGCAGCTAACTGGCACTCCCTGTAATGCCCCTAAATTGAGTATTTTGGTGGCACCCGTGAACCCAAGAACTCATATCCTGATGACCTAAGAAGACAAAGAACAAAGAAGAGACACACTCAGAGAAGAAGAGGAGAAGCAGCAGCTGACCTGGTACCAACCCCACCAGGCTTTCTGCACTTCTCAACGGACTCTGCACCAGAAGGCGGCTCGTCCTGCAGCTCAGCCACCAGAAACACAGGAGGACCGACTGCCTTCGACGAAGACTCAAGACTTCTGCGAACAGCAGAACTGCTCCTCAACCAACTCCAGAGAAAGACCTCTGCAGCCACTGGAACCTCAAAGTCCCGACACCTGAAGTTACCATTACACCCGACATCCATGACCGAGGCAAAGCAGACCACCGGTGCCAACAAGGTTCCCGAGCTGTCCAGAGTCCCAGTCCATCATGGTTTCACACCCTCCTGGACTCCCCGAAGTCTCCTGCAGCTTCTGCACGCAGGCCCCCTATCCCACAGTGTCAGTGGTGAGGGAAAGCTGACACCTAAAGCAACCACTGCACTCGTCATCTGCGGCCTGAGCTGAAGGGAACCCCTGGTGTCAACAATGTCCCCCAGCTCTCCTGAGCGTAAGTCCACTGTGGTTTCACCCCTCCTGCCCTCCCGGACGATGCCTGCAGCCTCAATCCATAGGACCTCCGTAACTGCAAGTGCTGTTGGACAAGGAAACCTGACACCAAAGGGCACCCCTGCACCAGTCGCCCCTTGGCCTTGGTGAAGAGGACCAAAGATGCATCTAGGTCCCTGAGCACCCCAAGTTTGTGACCTGCCTGTTGGTTGTCCCAGACTGGCCCCCCAGCCAGAGCCTGCAGTCCAAATTCAGAGACCAGTCCCCTTTGAAATATATTGGGCCCTTATGCCATACTTCACCTTCTCACCTGGCTGCCAAAGTGCCACCCGGAGTGTTGGTGTATCCTGACCCTCACCCAGTACTCACCTTAAGTCTATAAAATTGGCCCTGTGACTTGTCGTAAATTGCATGTTTGCTGAATGTGTTTTTCTTCCATAAGTCAACATTTAAGAATTATGAAAGTGTTTATTTTTGCAAGTGAAAAGATATTATGCTCAAAAACGTACTTACCTTATAACAAAGTTCTTGGGTATAAAAGGAAGTGTTATTTTTCTAAATTGGTCTCGGATTTATTCTTTGAGTGTGTCTCATTTATTGTCTCTGTGAGTACAACAAATGCTTATCACTGCCCTCTGATAAGCATAGCTGCTCCACCACACTACCAGAAAACAGCACGTTAGTCTTATCTACTTTTGCCTCTACAAACCAACTGGGGATCAATTGGACTCTTCGTACGGTGTTCTTCTTTTTAACGCACCATATGGAGAGCCAGCTTTCTACATTCTTCGCAAGTACAACCCACCAACACTGTACAGGGTTATTGCCAAGTGAGTGAGAAGGGACTGGGGGCTACTTTTTATTTATATTATGTTTCTGATATAGGTAGATAAGTTCTTTATTCTGTTAAAATAAATAAGATCCTAAAAGTGGCATAAAAGCATTATAGAATCACAATAAAAACAGAAGAGTCCTATCACACAACAGTTTAGGTACATGATAAACGATGTGTGATACATAAAATAGTCATATATATTTACTCACTGCATATTTAGTATTAAATCAAAAAGGCAAATGGTGTTCGGCAGACTTCAATATACAAAAGGGTATGCCAGGCCCTTTAGATTTTAACACTGCTTAAAAAATGACCCATGTTTACAAAGGTGTGACTCTTCCCCAGCCTAAGGAGTAACAACATTGCTGGTGTTACTTGCTCAAAATTAGCTGCTCTTAAAATGAGTACTAAAAGCTTTTGTTCTGTGAAACGTGTTTAAAGTGCAAAACATTTGTTTCTGATATTATTGAGGTTCTGTAAAAACCCATAGGTCCACTGATGTCTGAATGAGTGAGGAGCGCCAGTGAGAAGAAGAAATGAGGGAGAGTATCCTGACATATGGAAAATGTATAGTATAGAAACTGTTGAAACTCAATTTGTATGTGGCCAGTGATGAAGGTGAAATGTTGGAGATTTCATCAGTTTGTGTGGGCTGCGAGCCAATCAGTCTCAAACGAACAGCAGCCCCCTCTGTAGTTAGGACTGGTGCATCATTACAGTATATGCAGCCTGTTACAGGGGAGTGTGGCTTCAGTGACGTGTATAATTATGGAGTGAGATTTGACCAGCACTTTGCAGTACTAGTTGTTTACACTTAAAATGAGTAAGAGGGAAGTGGGTTTTGGGAAGAGTAGAATTTCAAAATTCCTATATTTTGCTTGATCTGATGGGTACATTGGTGTTGCTACAATGTCCTCTTCTCTTTGCTCTTCCAGATTCTGCTGTTGCTCCACCTGTAAGGATTGAGTTATCTCACGAGTCTATTGTTGAGGGGCAAACAGTGGATTTGAATTGCATTGTTGCTGGTCAGTATCAACCAGAGGTCACATGGCATAGGGCAAGTGGATCCCTCCCATCCAATCACCAGGTATGTTTATTTAAAGACATTTGACAAAGGTGAATATCCAACACTTTGTGTAGCCTTGTGGTCTTCTGTACCTTTCTTTTACATCCTCATTTGGTATGATACCATGATGATGCCTGTACTGGTAAGCAAACCTGCCTTGTGCAGCTTCCTCTCTTCACTTGCATGCCTTTCTAAGACGCCTGTTTCATGGAAGCAGCCCAAAATGAAATAAGTACCCTTCATGTCCCCCTTGACAGGAGTGCTAATGTTTGAGGAGGGGAGTCAAATTTGTTCTGAAGAAAGGTTAGTGATTAGCATAGGGGGGCTCCGAGGAAGCATTCAGTTTTCTTAGTGGGGCTTCAAAGAGACCTGTTTTAGCTTGGCTTACCTAACCTGTAAAAGTCTAAAGTGTAACTGCAAAATGAGCTTGGTTCTAATTGTTAGGAAAGTGAGAAAATTGCATCTGGATTTTGGCATCATCCAAGCTTTGGCAGCAATCTGACTTCCAGGTTGAAGTCTCCATAATGCCCACCCTCTGACATAAACATGTTTCTCATAGAGACTTCTAGCCACAGATTCCTCACCTTTTGAATATTCCCCAGGCATTAGTTTAGCTCTGGAAGGTTTTCAGCAGTACCTCTGCGCCCTGGTAGGTGGCATGGTGCAGCTCCTCACTGCTGCTGTTCTGCTCCAGAAATGACGTATGGAGGCTGCTTAGGCGTCACTGTTGTGTACTGATGTGTGTTCCTTTGTTTCTGCGCCTCCTGACGTGGTTGTGGAGCTCTCTCTTGCTTTCACAGACACCTTACCTCAATATATTTTCAAATTTCCAGCAATGTGCAAAGGATGTTTCCCCCTAAAATGGTAGGTTTTACACCCTGTAGGAACTGATGCAAGCAAATGCCAATATCTGATAGACTTCTAGTTGCAGACTCCTTAACTTAGAATTTCCCCCAGGCATCAGTCTGGACCTGGAAATTTTTCTCTGGCAGTACCCCTGTACGCCGTCTGGTAATGTTGGCCGGCCAACGTCAGACACCGGCACCATGAGTGCTGGATATAACGTTGCAGGACCTGTATAGGTGCCACCCCGGCATGCTGACATTAGTTCTTTTCTTTCTGTGCCAGCCAGCGCAGAGCCAAAGGAGAACTACCTCTCAGTCATTTTTTAACTGGTCTTTTTCTATGTTTGTCTAGGATTTTTTGAGTGTTGACACTCCTGGTGTATCGAGATGTTGTGACTTAAGACCGGGTTCAAGCCTAGCAGATCCTGTCATCAGGCGATGTCTGTAACGGTTCTGCACTTCGTGAGCTTGTGGTGGCTGGAGTGTGACCACGACCCGATGTCGTGCTCATAGTCCTGGGCCATGAATCCAAAAGCTTTGAGGGAGGAGTCCCTAATACTCATTTCAGCCTGGTGCTCGATTACATGTCACACCCAGTCTCGGTCGAGTGGAAGGCGATGACTACGGTTGCAGAGCCCACGTTCTTCATCATCCTACTCCAAGTCCTCAGTACTGTCGAGTAAGTCGAGGCACAAAAAGAATTAGAAGAACAAGCATTCTTCGACTTCACCCTGTCTGTCGGCCGATGAGACGAGGGAAAAGGAGCGTGGTTGTTCCAGGCCTCCGTCCTTGGAGCTTGCGTGTGGGTCAGCTCCGTGCCTACCCAAGTTACTGGGAGCCGGAGGGACCTCTTACCATCTCCCATGAGTATTTGGGCAGTCCGACTTCCACCACCACCCACCCCCCTCCCTCAAGCCGCGCACATACACACAGCAGCCTCCAAACATTCCTAGTCTGACGCTTCCCCACTAGGAACCATTCAGAAGCAGGATTCGTCATCACCTGCCCTGCTGGTAGTCTATAATGTCAGACAGGTGGGTTTAGCAAATAGTCTGAAGGGGAAACTCCCTCCCCTTCAAGACTTCCCCTACAACCATGCCACCATACTATGATTGGATGATGGAGGATGAACTGTCATGTCTCCCTGAGGAGGTTAAGGCTCTCATGGCCAACACAGCCATCGAGAGGGTCCCTGTGCCAGAAGTAGGTTGTGGTTGTTATTCCTGCTACTTTCTGGTGCCCAAAAAGGACAAGGGCCTCTGCCCTATCCTAGACCTTTGGTCCCTCTATCTCTTCTTAAAGAAGTTGTTCAAAATGCACACTCTGGCTCAGTTTCTTTCTGCCCTCGACCCAGGAGACTGGATCGTAGTGTTGGACATGCAGGATGCGTATTTCCATGTTCGATGGCATGTGTAGCTGCAGATACACATGCTGTGCACATCCCGCCATCTGGTGTTGGGCTCGGAGTGTTACAAGTTGTTTTTCTTCGAAGAAGTCTTTTCGAGTCACGAGACCGAGGGACTCCTCCCATTTTGACTCCATTGCGCATGGGTGTCGACTCCATCTTAGATTGTTTTTTTTCCGCCATCGGGTTCGGACGTGTTCCTTTTCGCTCCGTGTTTCGGGTCGGAAAGTTAGTTAGAATCTCAGAAAAGTCATCGGTATTGTTTGCGTTCGGTATCGGGTTAGTTACAACAGATCAACACCGAATTAAGAAGAGCTCCGGTGGCCCTTCGGGGTTTTTTTTCGATCCCCGTCGGGGCCTGGTCAGCCCGGCCACGTGTCTCTTCAAGGCTGATGGAACGGACCCCATTCCGCTTCTGTCCAAAATGCCATAACAGGTATCCATATACAGATCAACACCTGGTCTGTAACTTGTGTTTGTCACCAGAACACAAGGAGGATACTTGTGAGGCCTGTCGAGCGTTTCGGTCCAGGAAGACACTCGGGGACCGAAGAGCAAGAAGACTGCAAATGGCGTCGGCGCCAACAGGACAAGGGCGTTTCGAAGAGGAGGAAGAAACATTCTCCACCCAGGATTCGGACTCTGAGGAGATCGATCCCGAAGAAACGCCGAAAACCGTGAGTAAGATATCGAAACAAAGAACTCACGAGAAGACCGCTAAAGCCCAGGGGACGCCACTGCCAACAGGCCATGGCTTATCCCGAAAAATAGGTGACCGTCCATCGGCACCGAAGAAGGGCGAGCTGGTGTCGAAGTCATCCGACTCCGGTCGAGATACCGGCACACAGCAATCTCGGGCCCGAGTGAGTGGCTCCGAGAAGATTCGTCATCGAGACAGCGGCACCGAAATGGGTCGGCACCGAGAGGGCACGACGCCTAAAGTAAAGAAGGTTTCGTCGGAGCCGAAAAAAGCAGCCGAAAAGGTTTCGGTACCTAAACATCCGGCCTCGGAACCGAAAATAGGTTCCTATTCAGAGGAACAAGGACTGTCCTCACAAATGAGGACACACAGATTTGGACAAGAATTAGAGGCTATAGAGCCAGATCACACACAAAGGCGGCTCTTTATTAAAAAAGATACGGGGAAGATCAGCACTCTTCCTCCAATCAAAATGAAACGTAAACTTGCCTTCCAAGACAAGGACAAACAGCCACACGCAAAGGTGGCTAAACAAGTAACACCACCACCATCCCCACATCACTCTCCGCAACCATCACCGGTAGCCACTCCACCAATGATGCAATCCCCAAATCATACGGGAATGAGTCAAGATGACCCTGACGCATGGGACCTTTATGACGCACCAGTGTCAGATAATAGTCCTCAATGCTATCCAGTGAGACCATCGCCACCAGAGGATAGTACAGGCTACGCTCAAGTGGTATCGAGAGCAGCAGCATTTCACAATGTCAGCCTTCATTCAGAACCCATTGAAGACGACTTTCTTTTTAATACACTGTCGTCTACACACAGTCAATATCGGAGTCTTCCGATGTTACCCGGAATGCTAAAACACTCCAAACAAGTGTTTGAGGAGTCTGTCAAAGGGAGAGCCATTACTCCAAGAGTAGATAAAAAAATATAAACCGCCACCAACAGACCCAGTGTACATCACACAACAGCTATCACCAGACTCTGTTGTAGTTGGAGCAGGGCGCAAAAGAGCCAACTCTCATACTTCAGGAGATGCACCACCTCCAGATAAAGAAAGTAGAAAATTCGATACTGCAGGCAAAAGGGTGACGGCACAGGCAGCAAACCAGTGGCGTATTGCAAATTCGCAAGCTTTGTTAGCCAGATATGATAGGGCCCATTGGGATGAGATGCAACACTTTATTCAACATTTACCAAAAGAGTTCCAAAAAAGAGCGCAGCAAGTGGTAGAAGAGGGACAGAGTATCTCCAATAATCAGATACGGTCAGCAATGGATGCTGCAGACACAGCTGCTAGAACTGTCAACACAGCAGTAACAATAAGGAGACATGCATGGCTGCGTACTTTAGGATTTAAACCAGAGATACAGCAAGCTGTGCTGAATATGCCATTCAACGGACAGCAGTTGTTTGGGCCGGAGGTGGACACTGCAATAGAAAAACTTAAGAAAGACACTGACGCGGCCAAAGCCATGGGCGCACTCTACTCCCCGCAGAGCAGAGGCACATTTCGAAAGACACCATTTCAAAGGGGGGTTTCGAGGGCAGACCACAGAAGCCACAACCTCACAAACAAAGCCCACTTACCAGAGCCAGTATCAGCGGGGAGGTTTTCGGGGACAATATAGAGGAGGACAATTTCAAAGAAATAGAGGAAAGTTCCAAAGTCTCAAAACTCCTCCAAACAAACAGTGACTTCAAGGTCACAAATCCCCATCACATAACACCTGTGGGAGGGAGACTAACCAAGTTTTACACACATTAGGAGGAAATAACAACAGACACTTGGGTCTTAGCAATTATCCAGCATGGTTATTGCATAGAATTTCTCAAATTCCCACCAAACGTCCCACCGAAAACACAGTGGCCCTCATTCGGACCTTGGCTGGCGGCGGAGGCCGCCCGCCAAAGTCCCGCCGTCAAAATACCGTACCGCGGTCGCAAGACCGCGGCGGGTATTTTGACTTTTCCCCTGGGCTGGCGGGCGGCCGCCGAAAGGCCGCCCGCCAGCCCAGGGGAAAACGACCTTCCCACCATGAAGCCGGCTCGTAATCGAGCCGGCGGTGGGAAGGTGCGACGGGTGCTACTGCACCCGTCGCGTATTTCACTGTCTGCTATGCAGACAGTGAAATACTTGCGGGGCCCTCTTACGGGGGCCCCTGCAGTGCCCATGCCATTGGCATGGGCACTGCAGGGGCCCCGCGACACCCCCTAACGCCATCCTGTTCCTGGCGGGCGAACCGCCAGGAACAGGATGGCGGTAGGGGGTGTCAGAATCCCCCATGGCGGCGCAGCGAGCTGCGCCGCCATGGGGGATTCAAATGGGCAACGGAAAACCGGCGGGAGACCGCCGGTTTTCCATTTCTGACCGCGGCCAGAATGCCCAAGGGAGCACCGCCGGCCTGTCGGCGGTGCTCCCGCCCCCGTTGGCCCTGGCTGTGCAACACCGCCAGGGTCATAATGAGGGCCAGTATGTCAAAACAACATATAGGTCTTCTAGGACTAGAAGTTCAGGCATTGCTACAGAAAGAAGCAATAGAATTAGTACCAAGACAACAATTAAACACAGGAGTTTACTCACTGTACTTTCTGATACCCAAAAAAGACAAAAGTCTGAGACCTATACTAGATCTCAGAACATTAAATACCTACATCAAATCAGACCACTTTCACATGGTTACTTTACAAGACATAATCCCACTGCTCAAACAACAAGACTACATGACAACACTAGACCTAAAGGATGCATATTTCCATATACCAATACATCCTTCACACAGAAAGTACCTAAGGTTTGTATTCCAAGGGATACTTTACCAATTCAAAGTGTTGCCATTCGGAATAACAACTGCGCCAAGAGTTTTTACAAAATGCCTGGCAGTAGTAGCTGCACATATCAGAAGGCAGCAAATACATGTGTTCCCGTACCTGGACGATTGGTTAATCAAAACCAACACGCTAAGACGGTGTTCACAACACACAAAATATGTCATAGAAATCCTACACAAACTAGGTTTCTCAATCAACTACGCAAAGTCACACCTTCTGCCGTGTCAAACACAGCAATACTTAGGAGCAACAATCAACACAGCAAAAGGGATTGCCACTCCAAGTCCACAAAGAGTTCAAACATTTCACAATGTAATACAGGCCATGTATCCAAAACAAAGGATACAAGTCAAAATGGTAATGAAACTACTAGGCATGATGTCTTCATGCATAGCCATTGTCCCAAATGCAAGGTTGCACATGCGGCCCTTACAACAGTGCCTAGCATCACAATGGTCACAAGCACAGGGTCAGCTTCTAGATCTGGTGTTGATAGACCGCCAAACATACATCTCGCTTCAATGGTGGAACAGTATAAATTTAAACCAAGGGCGGCCTTTCCAAGACCCAGTGCCACAATACGTGATAACGACAGATGCTTCCATGACAGGGTGGGGAGCACACCTCAATCAACACAGCATCCAAGGACAATGGGACATACAGCAAAGACAGTTTCACATAAATCACTTAGAACTGCTAGCGGTATTTCTAGCGCTGAAAGCATTTCAACCCATGATAACCCACAAATACATTCTTGTCAAAACGGACAACATGACAACAATGTATTACCTAAACAAACAGGGAGGGACACACTCGACACAGTTGTGTCTCCTGACACAGAAAATATGGCATTGGGCGATTCACAACCACATTCGCCTAATAGCACAATTTATTCCAGGAATTCAGAATCAGTTAGCAGACAACCTCTCTCGGGATCACCAACAGATCCACGAATGGGAGATTCACCCCCAAATACTGAACACTTACTTCCAAATTTGGGGAACACCACAAATAGATCTATTTGCAACAAAGGAAAACGCAAAATGCCAAAACTTCGCATCCAGGTACCCACAACATCAGTCTCAGGGCAATGCGCTATGGATGAACTGGTCAGGGATATTTGCGTACGCTTTTCCCCCTCTCCCACTCCTTCCATATCTAGTAAACAAGTTGAGTCAAAACAAACTCAAACTCATACTTATAGCACCAACATGGGCAAGACAACCTTGGTACACAACACTACTAGACCTTTCAGTAGTACCTCATGTCAAACTACCAAACAAACCAGATCTGTTAACACAACACTAACAACAGATCAGACATCCAAATCCAGCATCGCTGAATCTAGCAATTTGGCTCCTGAAATCCTAGAATTCGGACACTTAGACCTCACACAAGAATGTATGGAGGTCATAAGACAAGCTAGGAGGCCTACCACTAGACACTGCTATGCAAATAAGTGGAAAAGATTTGTTTATTACTGCCATAATAATCAAATTCAACCCGTACACGCATCTGCAAAAGATATAGTAGGATACTTACTACATTTGCAAAAATCAAAACTAGCTTTCTCTTCCATAAAGATACATCTTACTGCAATTTCAATTTACCTGCAAATTACGCACTCAACTTCATTATTTAGGATACCAGTCATAAAAGCGTTTATGGAAGGCCTAAAGAGAATTATACCACCAAGAACACCACCAGTTCCTTCATGGAACCTCAACATTGTTTTAACACGACTCATGGGTCCGCCTTTTGAGCCCATGCACTCTTGTGAAATGCAATACTTAACGTGGAAAGTTGCATTTTTGATTGCCATCACATCTCTAAGAAGGGTGAGTGAAATTCAAGCATTTACCATACAAGAACCATTTATTCAAATACACAAGAATAAAGTAGTTCTACGGACAAATCCAAAATTTTTCCCAAAAGTTATCTCACTGTTCCACTTGAATCAAACAGTAGAATTACCAGTGTTCTTCCCACAGCCAGATTCTGTAGCTGAAAGAGCACTACATACATTAGACATCAAAAGAGCGCTAATGTACTACATTGACAGAACAAAACTAATTCGAAAAACAAAACAACTATTTATTGCCTTTCAAAAACCTCATACAGGAAATCCAATTTCAAAACAAGGCATTGCTAGATGGATAGTTAAGTGTATTCAAACCTGCTATCTTAAAGCAAAGAGAGAGCTGCCTATTACACCAAAGGCACACTCAACCAGAAAGAAAGGTGCTACCATGGCCTTTCTAGGAAATATTCCAATGAACGAAATATGTAAGGCAGCAACATGGTCTACGCCTCATACATTTACCAAACATTACTATGTAGATGTGTTAACTTCACAACAAGCCACAGTAGGTCAAGCTGTACTACGAACATTGTTTCAAACAACTTCAACTCCTACAGGCTGAACCACCGCTTTTGGGGAGATAACTGCTTACTAGTCTATGCACAGCATGTGTATCTGCAGCTACACATGCCATCGAACGGAAAATGTCACTTACCCAGTGTACATCTGTTCGTGGCATTTAGTCGCTGCAGATTCACATGCGCCCACCCGCCTCCCCGGGAGCCTGTAGCCGTTTAGAAGTTGATCTTGAACATTTGTAAATTTGTAAATATATTACTTTAAAGTTCATTATGTACATACGTATTCACTCCATTGCATGGGCACTATTACTAGCATACACAACTCCTACCTTACCCTCTGCGGGGAAAACAATCTAAGATGGAGTCGAAGCCCATGCGCAATGGAGTCGAAATGGGAGGAGTCCCTCGGTCTCGTGACTCGAAAAGACTTCTTAGAAGAAAAACAACTTGTAACACTCCGAGCCCAACACCAGATGGCGGGATGTGCACAGCATGTGAATCTGCAGCGACTAATGCCACGAACGGATGTACACTGGGTAAGTGACATTTTCCATTCCTGTCTTGCTTTACTTGTGGTAGGCCACTAGAATTTTCAGTTCACCCTGCTCCCCTTTGGCATTTGCAACGTCCCTTGGGTGTTCACCAAGGTCATTGCGGTGGTCACAGCTCATCTGCACAGGTCAGGGTTTTTCAGTCTTCCCCTGCTTCGGCGACTGGCTGAAAGCAGGCTCGCTCCAGGCTGTTGTCTCCTACCTCCAGTCTACGCTGGTCCACCTTCATTCGCTGGGGTTCATTATAAATGTGTCAAAGTCACACCTGACTCCCTCTTAGATGCTCCCTTTCATCGGGGCTGTTCTAGACATGGTGCAGTTTCAGGCTTATCCTCCTGAGCGGCAAGTCCTGGATATTCAGGCTATGTTACTGATGTTTCAGGCTCTATCCTGGTTTCCAGTGATAATGACTCCAAGCTGCTGGGCCTCCTGGTCTCCTGCATTCTGCTGGTGACACGTACCTGATGGCTTATGCGGGCTCTACAGTAGGTCCTGAAGTTCCAGTGGGCGCAGCATCCGGGTAATCTCTCTGACATTGTACAGAAGTCAGAGGGAACAGCGCAAGATCTGCAGTGGTGGCTCTTGAACTGCAATTGGGTCAGAGGCAGATCTGTCTCCCTTCCCCAACCAGATCCGACAGTAGTGACAGATGTCACTCCTGGGATGGGCCATCCAGATGGGAGAGGTGGAGATCAGAGGAGCCTGGTCTCCAGCAGAGTCACCACTGCCGTGTGGTACTACAATAAGCAGGGCAGGGTCGGGTCGTGGACCCTTTGTCAGGGGACTTTGCACCTCTGGACATGGCTGGAGCATCGGGGCATTTCCCTGGTGGTTCAACACCTGGCGGGCTCTCTTAACGTCAGAGCGGAAAAATTCAGCTGACAATGCCTGCTCGATCACGAATGGCATCTCCATCCAGAGGTGGCACGAGGTCTCTTTCAGCAGAGGAAGAGCCTTGGTTAGATCTGTTTACCTCCACAGAAAACACGCAATGTCAGCACTTTTGTGCGTTTGATGTCCCTCTGCAACGCTTTTCGTCTCCAGTGGAGCTCAGGCCTTCTGTATACCTTTCCACCCATACCACTTTTGCCCAGAGTTCTCAAGAAGATCAAGTAATCCTTGTGGCTCCAGACTGGACTCAGAGTCTGGTATTCTGAGCTATTGAGCATGGCCATTCATCCTCCGATCAGACTTCCCCTTCAGGAGGATCTTCTGTCACAGCAGTAGGGGATAGTTCTACACGCAAACCTGTCCAGTCTCTGCCTTCTTGCATGGAGACTGAGCAGCACAAGTTGACAGCTTTAGACCTGATGCCCAAAGTCTGTATTGTTATCTTGGTGGCCTGGCGTCTCTCCACCAAAACACTATATGTCTGTCAATGGAACAAATTTGTAGCACGGTGCAGAGACAGGTATGTTGACCTCCCTCCCTGCCCCTCTTTCTGTGGTCCTCTTGTTTATACTTCCTTTGGCCCAACAGGGCTCTGCCTTGGACACTCTAAAGGTTGTCTGCTCTCTCTGCATGTCTGAGATTACCTGACCAACCCTTTTTGTGTAAGTCTCCTATTAGTAGGTGCCATAAGGTTCTTACCCACGTGTTTCCTCCATCACCATTCCTCATGCTCCTATGGGATGCGATTTTGGTTCTGGTATTTCTCATGTGTGCTCCCTTTGAGCCTCTTTAAAATTGTCCTCTCAGGCTTCTAACATTAACAGCCTTCCTTGTGGCCATTCTATCCGCCTGCAGGGTGAGCTGCAGGTATTGTCATCTAAGCCACCCTACTTTTCCATCTATCCTGACAAAGTGGTGCTTCGCACCAGGGCTTCCTTTTTGCCAAAAGTAATCATGCCCTTTCATGTAGACCAATCCATCCATTGCCTGCTTTTTACACACCCTCGTTCTTCTGAGGAAGAGGAGAGACTTCACCGCCTGGACCTAAAGAGTGTTGGCGTTCTACCTTGATCATAAGAAATAGTTCCGGCTGGATTATTAACTCTTTGTTGGGTTTGTGGGTGCAAAGAAAGGACAGGCATTGCACAAGAGCACCATCTCTAGATGGGTCATTCTCTGCATTAAACTGTGCTACACATTGGCTAAAAAGCAGCTCCTGGAGGGTTTGCGTGCTTGCTCTACTAGAGCAGCAGCAGCAGCAACCATTGCATTAGCATGCAGAGTTCCAGTCCTGACAGGCAGTAACTTAGACATCACTGCATACGTTCACCAAACATTACTGCCTGGACAGTGAGGTCCGGTGGGGTGGGTACTTTGCCCGTTCGGTCCTGAAGGACTTCCTAGTACGATCTTAGTTTGCAGACCCTCCCCTGGGGATGGTATTGCTTTAGTATATTGTAGGAAAATGCCTCTCATGGCATGGTTACCCCCTAAAATTTTTCCTTTTGTTAATGCTAGTGATGATTGAAAGTGTGCTGGGACCCTGCTAACCAGGCCCCCGCACCAGTGTTCTTTCCCTAAACTGCACCTCTGACTCCACAATTGGCACAGCCCTGGCACACAGATAAGTCCCTTGTAACTAGTACCCCTGGTACCAAGGGCCCTGTGGCCAGGGAAGGTCTCTAAGGGCTGCAGCATGTATTATGCCATCCTGGGGACCCTTCAATCAGCACATGCACACTGCCTCACAGCTTGTGTGTGCTAGTGGGGAGAAAAAGACTAAGTCGACATGGCACTCCCCTCAGAGTGCCATGCCGACAACCCACTGTCTGTGGCATAGGTAAGTCACCCCTGTAGCAGGCCTTACAGCCCTAAGGCAGGGTGCACTATATCACAGGTGAGGGCATAATTGCATGAGCACTATGCCCCTACAGTGTCTAAGCAAAACCCTAAATATTGTAAGTGCAGGGTAGCCATAAAGAGTATATGGTCTGGGAGTCTGTCAAATACAAACTCCACAGTACCACAATGGCTACACTGGATACTGGGAAGTTTGGTATCAAACTTCACAGCACAATAAATCCACACTGATGCCAGTGTGGGATTTATTGAAAAATGCACACAGAGGGCATCTTAGAGATACCCCCTGTATACCCGTCCAACTACTAGTGTTAGGCTTACCAGTTTATGCCAGCCTGCCACATCCAGACTGGTTTCTGGCCACATGAGGTGAGTGCCTTTATCACTCAGTGGCCAGGAACAAAGCCTTTACTGGGTGGAGGTGCTTCACACCTCCCCCTAAAGGAACTGTAACACCTGGGCGGTAAATGTAAATGTAAATTTTGCACTTGTATAGCGCACTACTCACCCGTTAGGGTCTCAAGGCACTGTACTCATACCGCTATGGAACCCCTCCTGGCTTTTCCCTGTGAGGTGCCCACTCCTGGGCACCCCCAGGGTGAAGCCAGGCATCCAAGCGCTGTTGGGGCCGTTGTGGAGATTAAGCAAGCTATTGCCCAGAGTTGCAGAGTGGGACCCATTAATTAGATTAGGCACCGAGGCGAGAATTATCTGGTCCAAGGGAATTGAGCCCAAGACCTGCCGAAGTGGGACTTGAACCCTGGTCTTGAGCCAGATCTCTGCTTCAGGGTCTGCCGCTCTAACCATTGTGCCACACTTCTCCTCAAAGGCTCAAGCCTAGTGTTACAGCGCCCCAGGGCACTCCAGCTAGTGGAGATGCCCGCCCCTCCAGACACAGCCCCCACTTTTTGCGGCAAGTCCGGAGGAGATAATGAGAAAAACAAGGAGGAGTCACCCACCAGTCAGGACAGCCCCTAAGGTGTCTTGAGCTGAGGTGACCCCTGCCTTAGGAAATCCTCCATCTTGTTTTGGAGGATTCCCCCCCCAATAGGATTAGGGATGTGCCCCCCTCCCCACAGAGAGGAGACACAAAGAAGGTGTAGCCACCCTCCAGGACAGTAGCCATTGGCTACTGCCCCCCAGACCTAAACACCCCCGTAAATTGAGTGTTTAGGGGAGACCCTGAACCCAGGAAGACAGATTCCTTCAACATGAAACAAGAAAGACTGCTGACCTGAAAGCCCTGCAGAGACGATGGAAACGATAACTGACTTTGCCCCAGCCCTGCCGGCCTGTCTCCAGACTCCGAGAACCTGCACAGCGACGCATCCAGCGGGACCAGCAACCTCTGTGGACTCAGAGGACTGACCTGCACCCAAAGGACCAAGAAACTCTAGAGGACAGCGGCTTTGTCCAAAACTGCAATAAAGAAACCATCTTTAAAGAAACTCCAGCCTCACTCCGGAAGCGTGAGTCTTCACACTCTGCACCCGACTCCCCCTGCTCGTGTCCAGAAGAACCAACACCGCAGAGAGGACCCCCAGGCGACTCAAATGACGTGGACACCCTGAGTTGACCTCCCTGCACCCCCACAGCGATGCCTGCAGAGAGGGTCCACAGGCTCCCCCCTAACCGCGACTGCCCTGTAACAAAGGAACCCGATGCCCGGAAGAAGCACTGCACTTGCAGCCCCCAGGACCAAGAGGAACCAACTACTGGTGCAGGAGTGACTAACAGGTGGCCCTCATCCTAGCCCAGTCAGTGGCTTGCCCGAGAAGCCCCTCTGTGCCATGCCTGCATCACCAGAGTGAGCCCCGGGTCTCTCCATTGATTCCTATCTACAACCCGACACCTACTTTGCACACTGCACCCGGCCGCCCCTGTGCCGTTGAGGGTGTATTTTGTGTGCCTGTTTGGGTTGCACCCCCAGTGCTCTACAAAACTCACCTGGTCTGCTCCACGAGGTCGTAGGTACTTACCTGCTAGCAGACTGGAAACGAAGCACCCCTGTTCTCCATAGACGCAGTGCTATTTGGGCCCTACTTTGACCTCTGCACCTGACCGGTCCTGTGTTGCTGGTGCTGGGTCTTCAGGTTTGGCTTGGACCCGCAACGGTGGGCTGCCTATGCACGGGAGACTGAACTTGTAATTGCTTGAGAAACTAACCAATACTTCCCTCCCCAGGAACTGTTTATTTTTGCACAGTGTCCACTTTTAAAATAGCTTATTGCCATTTTTGCCAAAACTGTTTACATTACTGTTTTAATTCAAAGTTCCATACTTACCTGTGTGAAGTACCTTACAATTTATGTACTTACCTAAATTCAGAATCTTGTGGTTCTAAAATAAATTAAGAAAATAATATTTTTCTATATAAAAACTTATTGGCTTGAAGTTAAGTCTTTGAGTGTGTGTTCTTATTAATTGCCTGTGTGTGTACCACAAATGCTTAACACTACCCTCTAATAAGCCTACTGCTCGACCACACTACCACAAAATTGAGCATTAGTATTATCTAATTTTGCCACTATCAACCTCGAAGGGGAACCCTTGGACTCTGTGCACACTATCTCTCACTTTGAGATAGTATATACAGTGACCAACTTCCTACATATATATTCTAATGTAAGGAATCTGCAACTAGAAGTTGCTATCAAATGAACAACTTACTTACCTTCAGTAACGCCCTGTCTGGTAGAGACATATTCTAGCTGTAGATTCCTCACCGACCCACCCATCCTCCCCACTCTGTGAACTGATTTCTAGGGACAGGGACTTCCCTTTCCTTTTCGTAGTTTGACGTAGCAGTGGTCAGTGTCCCTTATGGCTCTGAGCTTCTGGTGTGGAAAGTTGTGAAAAGAAATGACGTCAGCATGCCAAGGTGTCACCTATATAGGTCCTGTGACATCTTCCGGTGCCGACGACGGACGTAGAGCCATCCAACGTCACCCTACGACGTGCAGGAATACTGCTCAAGAAAATTCTCTGGATCCATACTGACACCTGTGTGAAATTTATAACGTAAGGAATCTACATCTATAATATGTCTGTACCTGATAAGTATTTACTGAAGGTATGTAACGTATTTGTGGCCTGGTCAGACAGGCAATGTCAGAAACCCCTCCTGGCTCGTGGTCACCCTGATAGGTGACCAATCCCGCTTCCTGGGGTATTTAGGGTCTCCCTGTAGTGTGGGTCTCCAGATTCACCGTGCATTCCAGCAGGATTCCTCTGCATCGTTTACTTCATCTTCTGGCCACTGTGACTGCAACTGGACCCTCCAGGAAGCGACAATCTGCAACGCCAGCGACGACTCAGCTTTGCAAAATTGTTTCTCCGGCTCCTTCCAGCAACTACAACATTTCCCTGGCTGTGCATCCTCGGAGGGTGTAAAGTCTTCAGCCTGCACAAGAAGCAAGAAGGAATCTCCCTTGGATTGAAGGAGTCACTCCCCTGCATCCACAGGCACCAACTGCAACAATGTCTGGCTGCGTGGATCTTTTCTCTTGCAAAACTGCTTGGATCCTGCAACATAAGTGGTGGTCTGGAGTGGTCCCCTTGGTCCTCTATACCATCTGTCCAACTTTGGAGATCGTGAGCCCTTGCCTCTCCTTGTAAGACATTTCCCCTGTGCACTGTGACTCTTGCAACTACCAAGGTTTGTTGGCTCTTCTTCCAAGCGATCTTCATTCTCCATGTAGCCCCGACCCCCAGCACTCTTCCTTGCAAAGCACAGCCTCCTTCTTGCTGCTCCAGCGACGTGGGACTCCTCTTCAGTCGTGCTGAGTGGGCCTCACTAAGATTTCTGTGCCTGCTGCCTGTGAGTTGCCTGTGGGGGCTGCATCCTCGTCTTCAGAATTTCCTCACTGCTGAGGGTCACCTGGGACTCCCCTCCTTGGTTTGAGTCTCTCTGCAACTCTACATCTGCGACTCTTGCCTTTGCCAAGGCTTGTTGGTGGCTTTTTCACACCACCGATTGACTGCAACTCTTCTTCCGAGGTGGGACATCATCTGCATCACTTCTGGAGCTCTTCTCCTGCTCCTGTGCTGCATAGCTGACTCCTGGTCTTCACCGTTGACTTGCTCCTGCATCTTCAGAAGGGTGGGTAGTGGCTCCAGCCCCAACTGGACACCCCAACTCGAACTGGACTTGGTCCCCTTCATTTGCAGGTCCTCTTCTGTCAGGATCCACCTTTGGTTTCTTCCTGTCTTGCTTGGGTTTTGCACAGTCATTTTCCAAAGTTTACTTGTGGGTTTGGAGAAAAAAACAGGAATTTACCTCTTCTCTCATGATCACTGGGGGGCACCTTGGTACTCACCTTTTGGGGTTCCTAGTTCCTCCAGCTTCCCTCTACAGATTCCACTTCCTTGGGTGGGGGACTGACTTTCGCATTCCACTTACTTAGTATATGGTTTTGTCTCCCCTTAGAGTCTCCATTATTTTCTGTAATTTCACTGTATTCTATTGTTTTCTATGCCAGAACCTGACTTCTAATGTATCAGGTACTCAGAGGCAATTCCTATTAAGACCACTACAGAACCTGCAGTGGCAAAAGACCTCCTTGGTATCTTCTCAAGGGTGGACTTTCCTAAAGAGGTGGTATCAGACCGGGGTGCAAACTTCATCTGCTTACCTGATAGCCATGCGGAAAGAGTGTGGTGTTACTTGCAAGTTCACCACTCCTTACCACCCCCAAACAAATGACTTAGTTTAGAGGTTTAACAAAACTCTCAAGGGTATGATAATGGGACTCTCAGAAACACTCTGAAGGAGGTGGGATGTCCTGTTACCATGACTCCTTTTTGCCTATAGGGAGGTCCCTCAGAAGGGTGTGGGGTACAGCCCATTTGAACTTCTGTTTGGGCACCCTGTTAGGGGTCTCCTTGCTCTTGTTAGAGAAGGCTGGGAGCAACCTCTCAAGTCGCCCAAACAAGACATTGTGGACTTTGTGCTTGGCCTTAGATCAAGGATGGCTGAGTACATGAAGAGGGCCACTAAAAACCTCCAGGCCAACCTATATAGGTCCTGAGATGTCATCCAGTGCCGAAGACTGACACGGAGCCATCCAACGCCACCTGACGACGTGCCGGGG
The DNA here is from genome assembly GCF_031143425.1 of Pleurodeles waltl. Taxonomy (NCBI): domain Eukaryota; kingdom Metazoa; phylum Chordata; class Amphibia; order Caudata; family Salamandridae; genus Pleurodeles; species Pleurodeles waltl. The sequence continues at coordinate 1,066,978,004 of NC_090445.1, forward strand.
TAATGCTTGAGAAAATGTTCTGGATCCAGACTGACTCCTATGTGAAATTCTAAGGTAAGGAATCTACAACTAGAATATGTCTGTACCAGATAAGTCATTACTGAAGGTAAGTAACTCATTAGGCAGACCCCATCATTGTGTTCACATGGGGTCCTGGGTCCAGCTGCAACTCCAGGAGTTGTAGTGACTATGCTTCTTTTCCCAGGGACTGATCTCCATAGAAAAGCATTGGGCACCCAACAATGATTTGCACTCCTCTCTCGGCTGACCTCATGCCACTGAGGGTGTGCTGTGGTGCTGCTTTGGACCTTGCCCTCTACTCTCTTTAACCCCAGGAGAATGGTCTTGCAAGTTTCTGTACTCTACCTGCTTGCTGTTTTGCTCCCATAGGTTAACATTGAAGAATTCAAAAATTGCACTGCGTCCATTCTTGTAAGTGAAAAGTATTTATCCATGAAAACGTGTTAACCTTGTAACAAGGTTCTTGGTTTCAAAGTATATATAAAAAAGTCAAACTCTAAATTTATTATTTGAGTGTGTGTCTATTGAAGTACTTACCTACAACTAGAATCTTGTGGTTCTAGAAATATTAAGAAAACATATTTTTGCTTTATAAAAAAAAAAAACATTGTCCTGGAGTTAAATCATTGTGTGTGCTTCTATTGCCTCTGTGTGTACAACAAATGCTTAGCACTACCCTCTGATAATCCTAATTGCTCGCCCACACTGCCACAAAATAGGGCATTAGTCCTATCTACTTTTGTCTCTGCAAACCAATAGGGGGTCCACTGGACTCTGTGCACGGTGTACTTCTTATTTGTACACAATATAGAGAGCCAGCTTCCTACATTGGTGAAACAGCGGAGTGGTCTGCGATTTTACAATTGCTGAAACCACTTGGTTAATAAGTGACTACATGAGTAAATCCAAAAACTGCCTTTAGATAAACTGCATTTTTGCTTTGGTTATTTTTTCCAAATTCTTAAAACTGTTAGGGCCCTGGTTAAGTCCCTGTAGACAACAGTTTAAACATTGTAAAAACTTACATTAAAACCTGTTAAGAGTTTTCTTTCTAGCTCCAAAAAGTTCCCATCTTATAGTAAAATGAGTGCCTCAGAGGGTATGGATAAGGAGCTTGACCTTACCCCCAACTTTCTCATAAGCAGTTAAGAATCATATGCAAAGGTTACAAAATCAAAACTTTCTCAAACCCTACCACTGAAAAGCTCCAGGCCTGCTCATACTCTGTTGGTGTATGAGCGGTCGCATCCTACTGATGGGGCCACTGACCCTGATGATCAGGACAGGTTGAGTGAGGAGGGGGAGCTGGACCCTCCACCAATTAAGAGGAACCTGCGCCTCGCAGAGAACCCAAGGTGTCTAGAGTATCTCCCTCTAGTGAGGATGGCTCGGTCCATCAAGGTCCAGTGAACAACTCTCTGAAGAAGAGTTTCTTTTTCAAAAGATTGGCTCGAAGGATTTCCCTAGAGGACAGGATACTGGCCTGTAGGAAAGTGCCACTTTTGACATGGTGACCCTCCTTCCCTCCTCCCCCCGCCCCCCTTTTTTCGCTTGGATTATTGTTTAATTTCGACTGAAAGTCTACTTGGTTCCTTCTAACCAGGTCCCCAGTGCCAGGTCTGTCTCCCCAAAACTGCACAGTCATTTTTCCCCAATTGGCAAAACCTTTAGCACCCACTGTATGTCCCAAGTAACTGGTACCCCTAGTACCTAAGGCCTGGGGTGTTATAGAGGGTACCTAAGGGCTGCAGCACAAATTGTGCCACTCTAAATAACCCCTTACCAAGCACATGCCAGGCTGCCATTGCAGGCTGCGTGTTTAGGTGCATACTGTAGGAAAGTACCCTCTTTGTGGCATGGTTACCCCCACTTTTTGCCTGCTATCAGTGTGCTTAGACTGTTTTCACTGGGATCCTGCTAACCTGGACCGCAGTGGTTGCGTTTTCTCCCTCTGAATTTGGTTGCTTAGGACCTTTGTGCCCTCCTAAAACGGCATACTGGAGTCCCCTTATAAGCCCCTAGTATATGGTACTTAGGTACCCAGGGCATTGGGACACCAGGGGACCCCCATGGGCTGCAGCATCTACTATGCCACCCATGGGAGTCCATGCAAAATGTGACTGCAGGCCTGCCATTGCAACCTGTGTAAAAAGGTGAATGTACCCTTTCACCACAGATCACCATACCAGATCACTGTAAGTTACCCCTATGGTAGGCACTCCTATCCCAGAGGGCAGAGTGCAGGTCCTTGTGTGTGAGGGCACCCCTGCATGAGCAGAGGTACCCCTACGAGCTCCAGCTCCATTGCACTGGACTTCATAAGTGCTGGGAACCCATTCTACCTCTGTACTGTGTACAGCTACATAATTGTAACTCCAAACCTGTTTACCATCAAACATGTCAGAATCATACCCCGATACTGTTGCCAGTATTGGTTGCATGATTCCATGCACTCTGGGGGCTTCTTAGAGGACCCCCCAGTATTGCTTCTACCAGTCTTCAAGGGTTTTCCAGGCAGCCTGCGCTGCTGCCACCCCTCAGACAGGTTTCTGCCCTTTTGAACTTCTGTTTGGACACCCTGTTAGGGGTCCCCTTGCTCTTGTTGGAGAAGGCTGGGAGCAACCTCTCCAGTCTCCCAAACAAGACATTGTGGACTGTGCTTGACCTTAGATCAAGGATGGCTGAGTACATGAAGAGGGCCACTAAAAACCTCCAGGCTAGCCAAGAGGTGCAGAAAGAATGGCATGACCAGAAGGCTGTACTGACTTTATAACAGCCAGGGCAGAAAGTGTGGGTCCTGGAGCCTGTGGCACCCAGGGCACTCCAGGACACGTGGAGAAAAAGGGTGAGGTTACCTACTTGGTAGACTTTGGCACTACCAGCAGCCTCCACAGGGTGCTTCATGTGAATCACCTTAATCCCTATTATGACAGGTCTGATATGACTCTACTCATGGCAACTGATGAGGGACAGGAAGAAGAGAGTGATCTTCTCCCTGGCCTCTTCTCCCACAGTGCAGTTGATGGCTGAGTTGATGGGGTAGTGCTTGCTGACTGCCTCTCTGAGTCCTAAAAGGAGGACTGCAGAAACCTCCTAGGACAGTTCTCAAAACTGTTCTCCCTGACTCCTGGCCAGACCACATGGTGTGAACACATCGTTGACACAGGGGGTAGTTTGCCTTTTAGGAACACAATTTACAGGCAGCTTGATCCTGTCAGCGAAAGCATCAAGTCTGAAGTTTAGAAAATGCTAGGCTTCTGAGTCATTGAGCCCTTAGACAGCCCTTGGGCTAGTCCTGTAGTGCTTGTCCCAAAACCCCACCCCCAGAATGGCAAAAAGGAAATTAGGTTTTGTGTAGACTACAGAGGTCTCAACATTGTTACTAAAACAGATGCTCATCGTATTCCTAGGGTAGATGAGCTTATGGATACACTGGCATATGCCACTGGCAACTGTGTCCCTGCAGGCCTCAACGTCAACACCATTGATTTAGGGGATGCTGCCTGTACTTACCAATATTAAGGGGACAGACAGCAAGGGTGGCAAAGTCAATGTCCCCACCAAGACCGCCTCAGTGGTCTCTTTCACTAGCCCACACCCTACTGCAGTCCCTAAGGTGAGCCCAGATACACTCTTGGACTGACTACTGTTAGTAGTCCTCAACTGCTGGCATTGCTAGGGGCACTAGGAGTAGAAGTGGAGTTGGTAGTGGTGGAAGGCCCGGTGCCTTTCTTTGGACAGGAGCTGTCCCCTGTCCTTTGGCCTTTGTTTTTGCAAACATAGCACCAAGGCTTTTTGAAGTAATTGTAAGGGCAAGTTGAAGAAGACTTTTTCCCACTCCCAGAGGACATGATGAAGGCTCTACTTTTATCTTTGTCCCCACCCTTATCCTGAGACTTACCTGCTTCCCTCTTTTTGCGGTCACCCCCTGTGTGAGCCTTCCTACTCACTCTGATGTGGACCCCTTTGTCTGCTTTCATTCCCAATTCTTGGGGAGAGGTGAAATCGGGGTCCACCAGATGTTGATGCAGCTGATGAGATACACAGTTATTTAAAATTTTGAATTAGGTTATACAAGCCCTGGTAGTCACTTACTTTGCTCCCATGCAACCAGCCTTCCAGAGCTTTCACGGAACAGTCCAAAAAATATACCTAATCCTGGGAGGACTCTTTCTTGCACTCTCTGAACTCAATCCTATACTGTTCAGTAGTTAGACCAAACCCTTCGAACAGTGCTACCTTTAAAAGTGTGGAATTGTCTGCATCTTCCTCTCCGACAGTGAGGAGTCTTTTAGTTTGTCAGAGAAGGAGAGCCACAAAATTGCTGCCCACTGCCTTTGGGGGACCCTCAGTGCCTTACAGGCCCTCTCCAAAGCAGTGAACAATTTATAGGTATAATCTCCCAGCTAGTAAGATGGGACTATCTTGTCCAGGTTCTGAGACTCAAAAGAATCCTCCTTGACCCTGTTGTCACTGAAATTGCAGCTACCATGGGGTGCTAACCCCAAACCCTGCCTTTCTCGCTCCACTGCCAGGGCCTCCCTATGAAGGGCAAGCTGTTGCTGCTGCAGGCTCAGCTTAGCCTCCTCCAAACTCAGTTGTCTCAATTCCCTATAAAGGGAGTCCTCTCCTGAATTGGAACAGTGGGTCTCCTTAGATGCTGATGTTAAGTGATAGTTAGCAGAGGAGGACCTATTCCTCCTACTCTGGACCCTCTGAACCAGACCTCTAGGATTGAAGGCGGCCCTACTAGTGTGACCCCCCTTCTCACTGCCTACTAGGCTTCTGGCAGGGCTGTGATGATCCTCAGTGTGTGCCTGATCTACCCTATCTAGGATTGGTGGATCAGGCTCTGCTTTTTCCTCCTCCTCCTCCTGGCTATCATCTGTATCTTGTTCGGATTCCTCCAAGTCATCAGTTTCCTAGAGAGACACATTTCCCTCAGCTCTTGAAAAGTTAGACTCTCATACTGGGAGTCCAGGGCCTGAGAGGTGTGCTTTACTAAAAATATGTCTAACTATAGTGGTGTAGGAGTTCCTAACTACTCTAACACTAGGCTCCCAGCAAAGTTTGGAGCAAGGGCTATACCAGACCACTAGCTTACCCAAACTCAGGAGACTTGAACCGTATCACCAAGTGTATAGTGTACCTACAGTTCGTAATGGTTGTTCCTGTGGAAAGCACCTTGTGACAGAGTGGTAAGGCAATTTCAAGTGTCTTATCCCACCGCTGCACCACCAATTTAGGAAGCTGGCCTGGTGTGTGGTGAGCACCTATGGTGTTATCACCTTATACCAGGTCCAGGTATCCTCTATTAGTGAGGTGTAGGCAGTGTCTAGGAAGCCAGGGCTCTCTAGAGGTAGCTGTGGATGAGCAGCCACGACTTATCTAGGAGACATGCAAAGTTCATGCAATACTACTTATAGTCACACAGCACTTACCCACATGAAAGAACCACAAAGTGTTAAAAAAATAAAATAAAGGTACTTTAGTTTAGTGACACAAATACTATGTAGGTAATACTCTACTAGCAGGTGAGTAAACACACTATTATATACGCTTTAGTAATCCGGAATGAGCAGAGAAAGGAATAACAAGCAGTGCAATAACAATAGGCAATAGTGACCCGAGGGGGAGCCCAAACCATGTACTAAAATAAATGGAATGCGAATACTTGACCTTCACCCAGGTAAGTGGAATCTGTAGAGAGGAGTTGAAGGAACTAGGTACCCCAAAAGATAAGTACCAGAATCACCCACTCCCACCCTACAGCGACCAGGCGAGAAGAGGTAAGTACCTGATTTTTCCCAAACCCACAGAAAAACTTTGTGAAAGGACTGTCCAAGACCCAAGCAAGACTGCAAGAAACAGAAGATGGATCTAGACAGAAGAAGACCTGCAAGTTAAGGGGACCAAGTCCAGTTCCAGTTGGAGTGTCCGGTTGGGGCAGGAGCCACTACCCACCCTTCTGAAGGTGCAGGACCAGGTCGACGGTGGAGACCCGGAGTCGGCTATGCAGCACACGAGCAGAGGAAGAGTTCTAGAAGTGATGCAATTGAGTTGCAGTCCCTCAGTGGTATGGAAAAACCCACCAACAAGCCTTGGCAAAGGCAAGAGTTGCAGAAGAGAAGTAGCAGAGCTGCTGGAGACCAGGAAGGTCAGAGGAGATTAACCCAAGGAGGGGAGTCCCAAGCCACCTCCAGAAGTCGGAAGTTGTGGATGCAGCCCCCACAGGCAACTCACAGGCACAGGAGTCTCAGTGAGGCCCACTCAGCGCACCTGGAAAGGAGTCCCACGTCACTGGAGCAGCAGGCAGGAGACCACGTGTTGCAGGAAAGAGTGCTGGAGGCCGGGTCAACATGGAGCCTGAATATCCCTCTGAAGAAGAGCAACCGAGCCTTGGTAGCTGCAAGAGTTGCGGTGCGCAGGGGTACCGTCCTGCAAGGAGAGGCAAAGACTCACCAACCACCTCCAAAGTTGGACAGCTGGTAGAGGGGACCAAGTGGACCACTCAAGACCACCATCTGTGTTGCAGGATCCATGCAGAGTTGCAGGAGAGAGGACCCACGCAGCTGGTCACTGTTGCAATTGGTGCTCGCGGATGCAGGGAAGTGACGCCTTCACTCCAAGGGAGATTACTTCTAGCTTCTTGGTGCAGACTGAAGACTTGCCACCTTCCAAGGATGTACAGCTGGGGAAATGTTGCAGTTGCTGGAAGGAGCCGGAGAAACAATGTGCAGAGCGAAGTTGCCGCTGGAGCTGCAAATTGTAGGTTCCTGTGAAGTCCATTTGCAGTTCCAGTGGCCAGAAGTCAAAGTAAACATTGCAGAGTAGTCCTGCTGGAATCTTGCACATCAAATCCAAGGACCCACCCAAGAGGGAGACCCTATATAGCCCTAAAAGGGGGACTGGTCTCCTAGCAGGGTGACCACCTTTGAGGAGGGGGCTGTGACGTCACCTGTCTGACCTGGCCACTCAGATGCTCCCAGAGGCCTCTGCCCACCTTGGATTCAAGATGGCAGAATCAGGTGGCCACCTGGAGGAGCTCTGGCCACCACCCCTGGGGTGGTGATGGACAGGGTAGTGGTTACTCCCCTTTCTATTGCCCAGTTTTGCGAGAGCAGGGACTGGTGGGGTCCCTGAACCGGTGCAGACTGGTTTATGCAAGGAGCACCTTAAATGTGCCCTTCAAAGCATACCAGTGGCTTGGGGAGGCTACCCCTCACAAGCCATGTAACACCTATTTCCTAAGGGAGGGGTTGTTGCCTCCCTCTTCCAAAAGAAGTCCTTTGTTCTGCCTTCCTGGGCTTGAGGTGGTCAAGCAGCAGGAGGGCAGAAACCCATTGTAGGATGGCAGCAGCACAGGCTGCCTGGGAAAACCCTGCAAACTGGTAGAAGCAAAGCTGGGGTTCCTCTAAGGAGCCCCCATAGTGCATGGAATCATACAACCAATACTGGCAACAGTATTGGGGTATGATTCAGACATGTTTGATGCCAAAATGCCTGTATTTGGAGCTACCGTTATGTAGCTGGACGTAGGTAGTGGCCTATGTCCAGTACACTGCTAAAATGGCTTTCCCGTACTCACGAAGTCCAGGATTATGGGGCTGGAGTTTGTAGGGGCACCTCTGCTCATGCAGGGGTGCTCTCCCACAGGTATTTGCACCCTGCCCTCTGGGCTAGGCGGGCCTGCCATAGGAGTGTCTTTTTGACCTGGTGCAGTGACCTGTAGTGAAAAGGGAGCGTGCACACTTTCACGTAGGCTGCAATTGCAGGTCTGCAGACACTTTTTGCATGGGCTTCCATGGGTGGCATAATACATGCTGCAGCCCATGGGGAACCCCTGGTGCCCCAATGGCCCAGGTACCTGGGTACCATACACTAGGGACCTATATGGGGGCACCAGTATGACAATTGTGGGGTGTAAAAAGTTAGGGACAACCAACTCCAGAGGGAGAGAGCACAGTCATTGGTTAGCAGGATCCCAGAGGACACAGTCAAAACAAACTGACATCAGGCAAAAAGTGGGGGTAACCATGCCAAAAAGACTTCTAAGAATGACACTAATGTGCAATTTAAAGTAAGAGAGAAGTTATGGTATGTCCCATTGCACAAAGTTTTTTCAAAGAAACGACTTGTAATGTCCGGACCCAACCCTAGAAGGCAGGAGTACACAAATCATGTGGATCTATAGCAGTACACCCTGCAAACAGATAATTAGAGGGTAAGTAACACATTCCTTTTTGTGGATGCCTGGCTCACAGGCTGTTCTTAATATCTCTGAATTGCCAGCTCTTGTTGTTTAAGTCTCTTGATTTTTCTTACAAATAGAAATAGGTCCACTTGACTTTAAAAAGGTAATTGCACGGAAGCATCTTTGAATTTCAGCAAACTTAGCAGTCACAGTGCTCCTCATTTCTGGGAAGTTTATGAATAGGATTCTTTCGTTCCACTGAAGGATAATGTTGTATTTGTAAGCTACATAGATGCCTTTCACATGGACTTTCAAACCAACAAGAGTGATTGGTGAGTTCTGGTCATGTTGAGGGATGATCACACACAGGAGCTGATGCCATAGACAGAATAAGGCTAGATCTTTGTGATCATTTTGTTATAGTGAACATTCCATTTCGCAAGGTTGCAGGCAAGAGTGTGGATTAATGGTTTTGCACCGGCCAGGATCTCATCTTTCATTTTGGGATGAACCCAGGAAGTGTTTTGGCTCCATTTATATCACAGCCTTGCCCTGTAGACTGTGGGGTTTAACACCAATTTGTTTTGAAGTGTGTTCAGCTATTTGCCTCATTCTGTGTCATGAATTCACTTTTTTCCTTTATGCCAGTAACACTTTGTTCCTGCTATGTCTGCATGGGAAGCTTGGTCTCATTATAATAAAGTTTCAACAGTGCATCTCTGCTATTAGCTCGAAAAACCATATTCTCTTACTAAATAGCAGTTGCAGTAGTACTTAGCTCTGAGGAATTCTGTCACCACTCCTTGGCATTCGGACATAGGTAGCTGCCAGTGCTGATGATCTGAAGTCAGAGTAATCGTGCAACCTTCCACCTAAGATTATTGACCACAGAAACAGATAAGGGTCCGTTTATGTGTACCTATAGCCAAAAGAGCTGTTGATGTGTTGTCCAAGGCAGTGATGGTTCAAATGTATTTTCAGGGCTGATAGTTTTCAGACTCCATAAGTACAATGTTTATTAAGAAGGATGTACTCACTCTCTTTCTACCTCAGTTTCCTAAATAGGATTTGTGATGGGTTAATTTCTTGTGCACTTGTCCTTTATCCCCTCTTCAGGTCTCAGGCCCCCATCTTCGCATTCTCCAGGCCACCCCTGCTGACTCTGGCATTTACATCTGTCGCACAAGCAGTGGCTCCATTATCCATGAGTCTTCCATCAATCTCTCTATCACAGGATCCTCCCAAAGTGAGTCGCATTTCTGCATCTGTATTTTGACAGGAGAGTTTAAAGGGGTAATTCATGTGATGTGGAAATGTGACAAAATGTATGAAACCAGTGAAGTGGAGAAAAGTAGGAATTCAAGTACCTCAGCTGAATTTTCTGTAGAATACGTTTGACTGCAACTTTTAGGGTGATATATATGAAAAACGATATATGTATGGCAGTATTCATGGAAAATGATTGAATTCCCAAAGCCAGGTTGTGGCTATTAGCTTGTAGTACATCCTGTTAGAGACTAGTAAATGGTATTGTATTTGTATGTATCTTAACTGATGTGAGGAAATAAGCTCACATTAAAGCATGTAGTTTCGGCAATGTGGTGAAAATGAGTCACTAAGATGGCCCACTGCACCAAACACTCACCACTGATAACAGTGTACATGTGTTTGTGATCCCCAGGTCACAAGCTTGAGTCCCAGAAAAGCCCACCCAGCCTTCCATCTTTCAGTGGTTGGTAAATTAGTTAGTATTAATGTGGGTAATACTAATACCTGTTATTTAAACCACCTAGAGATAGCAAAAACGATTTAATAATCCAGTTCTTCTTTCTGACATTTAGGAAAATCAAGTGCTTGTCAGGCAGTACCGATGGACACAGTCCCATATCAAGTTAGCCTACCTATGTCCTGCCAGCTTCAACAGTCAGCATCCTTTAGAGAAATCTGCTAATTTGCAGATAACATAAGCAATAAGATATACTGGCTTGCACTCACTAGGATGTATTATGTAGGACAATATGAGATTACACCAGTACATGAGATTTGTAATTTGTGCTGGACATAAGTGTGTTTATGTAAGTGTGTGAAGTTAGTGTTCTTGACTGGAGTGGACTGTGGAGGCCACTTGCCATTCAAAATGTCCTCTGCTGTGCAAGTTTTCTCAAACAGCTCTCCAATGTAACCAACCTACTTAGAATGATGGGAGAGTAGGCCAGCCTCTGTATTTTTCAGTCTTTGTACTTTGTTCAGACTGCCTAGATGAGGTGCCACTATGTGCCAGCTGTAATTGAAGTCTTTGTTTGCTATGCAACTTGCCCCCTGGAAACTAAACTGAAACCCACAATCCCCTTCACAAAGCCTGCCAAACAGTTTTTTAAGTGGTCATGAGTTCTAATAATCACCAACAGGAGTCAGTTCTAATTAGTCCCAGGTATTGCAGGTGAAATGGTGTGTAAAAAGAAAAAAAAACTCCAGTGGCACTCCCCTCAGTGAAATGTAAAATAGATGGTTATATCTAGAAAGCTCTGTTTGATTGGTGAGTCCTTTGTATTCAAAGAAAGTAAATAAGCTAATATATTCACTGAGATTCCACTGAAACCGATGTGGCAAGTGATGTTAAATCAGTGACAGACTACCAAAGTGTGTTTGTGTAAGTGTTTGAGATTAGATAGCTTTCTTTAAGCTAATAAAGCGGAGGTGGAAAGCTATTGACATGCGTAAAGAAGTTGTGCATTGTATTTTAACTACCTATATGCCTTCAGGTTTTTTATACTCTTCTTGTTAGTTTATAGGTCTCTGAATTGAAGAATTAATTCAGCTTTATGAGGTCAACATAGGGCTCTATTGAAGTTTTTTATTCTAATAAGGTATAGCATCATTAACGCAAGGCGTGTTCAGGTGGAAACAAGATGGCAGAGAATATAAATGACCCAAACCAGTATGTGCTTATTGGTTCAGGAGCCAGAGATGTAAGGAGCGCAAGTTAAAACCTCTAATGCTGCTGCTAGAATATGGAATGAGAATGTGCTGCTCATACCCTCTCACTCCTCTTACAGATCCTGGCATCATTCCACCTTTAAGGATCGAGTCTTCTCATGAGTCTGTTGTGGAAGGGCAAACTGTGGAGTTGAATTGCATTGTTTCGGGTCAACTTCGGCCAGCCGTCACTTGGCATAGAGCGGGGCAACCCCTTTCGCCCAATCATCAGGTAAGTAAACTTTAAATTAATGGATTTCTGAATTCCTATTGTTGAAAACGTATTATTACTACTAATATTTAAAGCACTTAGCAATTAACAAAATTGCAGCTGGCACTGGTGTCACTGGGGGTGGCTGCTCAGGTAGTTGGCCACTTTGGATTCTCCCATCGCATTCTTTTAGTTGTCATATAAATCACACAATGTAAATAGTGACACTGTATTACTGCATATATTTCCACACTTATAGCTTTCATTTAGTGTTTTCCATTTAAGCATGCATATGTTACCAATAAAGGGGTGCCTCACTTTCAGCAGGTCTGTGGGGATAACACTGGAATTTCTGCCATGGCCCTAGATTTAGATTATTGACCCTCTTTTGGATTCCTCTCAGGCAATGGTTCCCAAACTGCTCCTACTCTAATTTAACTGTGATAGGTCTTTGTCCTCCCACAGGGTCTCTGCAAATTGTTACCAATGTTGGGATTTCAAGGGTCCTAGCCAGAAGAACAGCTGCCATTGGCCTGAGAGGTGTTTTAAAACAACTTGCTTGTCATGGAACAGTGACAGCTTGCTCAGATGGAGCATTTTCTTGTACAGCATCAAGATGGCTAAATCATTGAATCAAAAAAAGCGAGTATGTCATCACATTTTCAAATAATGTCACTAAATGGCCTGCCCCTCTGCTAATCGAACATCCTTGTTGTTCTTAAAAAGACCCCTCTCCCACCAACCTAGTTGGTGGCATGCTTTCATCATAGGAGTTCCACCCGAGACATCTATTGCATCAGGGGTGTGCTGCAACGCCTGATTACAGCTGAGCAGGTTTTTCTTGGTGGACAGTGCTCAAAGGGTCATGAAGAAGTGGATTAAAATTGCCTGCAGGGTACCCACCAATTTTTGGTGAGATTTGTTATTGGTGTCCCTAGACAAGATTGAAAACAGTTATTAAAAATCTGCTCTACTTTAATTAGGCATCACAGCACACCCCTGATGCGCTAGGTGTCTCGAGTGGGACCCCTATGATGAAGCATGCCTCCAATGACATTGGTGAGTGAGGGGTATTTTTAAGAACCAGAAAGCAAGAAAAGGGAGGGGCTTGAGAAATATGGGAGGTTCGGACATTTAGTCCTGGTCCTGTGTATAATACTCCCATCTAACATGTAAATCAAAAGGTATACACAGTTCCACTGGAAAAAGGGGGGGAATAGGATCCCTATACCTCAAAGAGAAAAAGGGAGAAGAAGGTCCCTGAAAATCCAAATAATTCAGAATAAGAGCCCTCACTCACCAATTGGTGACATGCTTCATCATTGGGCTATCCTCATCGTCAGGCCGGCACTGCAGTGCCTGACGGGCCCGGTAAGGGGTCTCTTTGCCGGAGATCTTTTAACAGTAAATAGTTGCCGGTCAGTGTATATTGTTGTGTAGGATTGGCATGAAAAAAAGGGAAAAATGTGCTGCTGTTAAAAATGACTAGGGGTAAAACATAATTTATTAGGGTATCTAACCCCTGTCATTACTAAAAACAAGAGTGAGGGCAGAGAACAAGATATGGTCTAATCTCCCCCAAAAAAGAAGTGTTGATAACTATCACTAACCCTCTCAACTTGGAGTGTAGTGTGTGCACGCACAGGATCCCCTGTACTGCTACTAAATGAATGTCAACATGTTTCTTGCTTTTTAGTCTACAAGATCTAGTGCGATTCTTCAGGACCAATAAACCTACCTAATCCTAAAGTTATCTGTAGCCTATAGTAGGGAATATTATATTTTGCAGGAACCTAAAATATAAAGACAAAAAACAAGTTATACAATAGCACAAGACATTCAGTGATGTGCAATGTGCAAATTTGTAAATATAAACACACTGGTGATGTTTCCCCTTCGTGATGTGCATATCTGAAAGGTGGAGAAATAGAAAAACAGAAAAACATTTAAGCACGACCATGCTTACCCTCCTCGTATTTGCGGATGGGCCCTATCGGGTTAAGCACCAAGATAACTAGGTCCAATATGGTCTAAATATGTAAATACAGGTATAACATTGGAAAGAAACTATTAGGTAAAAGGTAAATTCCGTGTATTGTACCTGGCTGGACATGCACACATACCACACTGCTGACAGCCATAAGTATTTGTATAATAAAGTGCCCCAAAACAAACTATCTCTTAAGATGGATAAGGTTTCCAACAAAGTAGAAAGTGGTGGTCTGTAATATTATGATATCATCTAAATATTACGTGTCTGAGGCATGGGAGAACGTAGTCTGAGAGAATTATCAGTGAGCGGACAATATGTCCACAGCAACTCATGTGCCTTACATGAAAAAAGCAACGATCTCTATAAACGTCTGAGATCGGTTGCAGTTCGCCGCGATATTAAACACGCCGGTTTCAGATAGAAAACAACAGGGTTGTTTGATTAGCGTTGGCACACGTCATTTAGTGACATTATTTGAAAATGTGGCGACATGTTTGCTTTTTTGTTGGTATATATGTACATTTGAGAAGGTGAGCAAGTTCATTTTCTCACTCTTTTTTCATTGTAACTCATTTAATCTCCAATTGGATATTGAGTCTTTCTCCATCTAGTCTATTACTCAAGGCATTTGTTTGTAAACCTCTTCCTCAAGAGGGCCATAACCTCCCACCTACATTATTTTTTCTTCCCAGAGGGCTATCTGAGAGTAATACCCTTTACCCCAGAAATCTCCCCAGCTGCTATTCTACTTGCAGTGTTAAGTATATGTGTTACTAACTCAACATCATAATTGATTTTAATACCAGAATATTGTTTGGTAAAATTAATTCCAGTTTTTAGTTGTTCCTTTCCCACTGGCTGCCTTCTAATCCTATTATCTCTGTTCAGGTGCACTCTGGTGCTTTCCTCTTGCTAGCATCCTGGCCCTCAGAGAAGCAACTTAAAAATAAAAATGCATCCTTTTACTTTGTGTATTTGATGCAGCGGTAGATCTGCAGACTACCTTTCCTGGGTGATATCACTTTTCCCCAAATGTCACAAGCAATTTGCTAAAAGGAGGAAGAGCAACTAAGGGCAATTTAATTGATACATTTTTCAGCTGAGTGTAATCCCCTTTTAGCTAGAGGCCATGGGTGTAGAGCAGCCTTAAAACATTCACTTACTCATAAGCCCAATGATAATGGAAAATGTTCACAGAAAGTGAAGTTTCTACTCCATTCGTTGAAGCTCCAAAGGATGTACTGCTACCTTTTTCTAGTGGTGTGCTAGAAATGGTGACTAGGCTGTTGACCCCCATATTAAAGGCAACTGTAGAGAAATTTGTGAAAGCATTTTTCTTTCCAGTATCCCAAATAAGGTATTTGACTGATTTCATGCTGTATTAATTTGGTTCACTTAGCTTTCAGAGAACGTTGGTAGGCTTGCAATTCATTCCCTAACCCCTGTCTGGGTCTTGCTCTTCTACAGGTCTTAGGTTCTCGTCTCAGAATCCTCCAGGCTTCCCCAGCAGACTCTGGCGAGTACATATGTCGTGCAGTCAGCAGCTTAGGCACTCAGCAGGCCTCAGTCATTGTCTCCATCACTAGTCCCAACCAAGGTGAGTTATGGGGTACATGAGTTTAATGCTTCCTTGGTTCAATTGTTTAAGTGTTCTCATTACTGTAACAAGAGTGGCATTATTATAGACAGATCAATCACCATGCAGAGCGAGTGTAAAGTGCTAACCCAAAATTAATCTGTAGACCATATCCTCATTTAAACAAATACTAATTAATAACTGAAACGAGAGATAAAGAAGAACACAACCATCAGCGAAGAGAAGGGAAAAGGAAACGCACCGGCAGTGAGGAGGAAGGATGGAAGGGGTTAACACACACACAGAAGGGGTGGATAAAAAATATGTCTTTCTTTCCACATCTGAGGCCTTTAACAAAGGCCAACAACAATAGAGGTCGAAGTCTGGTGATTCTCAAGAGGAAGAGATCTGGGAATGGAGCATGGGGGTCTGCATGAAATATGAAGCAGGACAGGGTTCACTGTAGACACCTTAAATGAATGGGTGGGTTTCAGACTTCAATCTTTTAAAAAAGAGCCCCAAACCTCATCAAATATCTTCAATTTGTTATTTAGCTTATAAATAAGGTGCTCAAAGCATGCCAGATCATACATTTTATCTAACAAGGTTTGTAAAGTGGGTATTAGAGTCAATCTTCAAAGATGCAGAATCACCAATACAGCAACCTCTGGAGCAGGGGAGAACCATCTATTAACATGTTGGGTCACTGAAGGGAGGTCAGAAGTATCATGTATGAACATCAGCCGAGCTTTCAGAGGTCTGTCTACCCTAAGACCTTTTCGCATATGGTCCCAAACCTGTGACCAGAAGGCTTTCAGTGGGTCACATTCCCATAAAATATGAACTATATTGCAGTCTGGTAAGCCACATCTCAAGCAACGTAAATCTGCACTAAGATGGGCATTGTGTAACCTTGCTGGGGTCCAGTACCCTCGGTGGAGGATCTTAAAAACACTGTACTTAATGCGCACTTCCCATCATCTCTTACTATAATCCACCAGTAGAGTATCCCAGTCATCATCCAAGAATTGTGTGTTAAGACAAGTTTCCAACCAGTTATGCAGTGCTGTTGATGTGGGCACAGAGAAACAGGGGTCTAGCAATGTGGCATACAATCCCGAAATAGTCCCCCCCAAGTTTTTCCAGTTAGATATATTGAGTAAAATACACAAGTAAGGGAGGTCAGTGTGCACATTGCTCAGAACATGATAGGGCATGGGACAATTGTTTGAATCTCCATTGTTGGAAGGGCGGAATACCCAATTATTATCTTGGGTTGGGAAATGACTTGATGAAGCCATTATAGACCAGGTCTTCAATGTGATACTTACCATGAGTAAGCCAGATAGACCAGTGAATTTCCTCCCCACTTACCATATTAGATGCATTGCGCCATAATGGGGCTTTAGCGTGAATACAGCTTCGGACTAATCCGCTTTCGGGCCCAATGCTGCCCATACTCAGAAGTGTGAATGATATGATTAATGAGGGGACTAATCAGGGTCGTGAGGTATAATAAACAGCCAGTTCTCTGGAACACTGTAGTATATGAAGCCCCAGCAACACCCATAAGGGTGTGGCCCTAGAAGTAATCAACCAGTACACAATGTGGGCCAGCTGCTGCACTAGACAATAACCCTCCATATATGGAAGATGTAAACCACCCTTTTTGGTTTTGGAGTAGAGTTTAGATCCCTGTATTCTGTCTTTTCGAGCCCCAAATGAATCCAGATGCGAGAGCTGCATGCTCCACAGACAGGAGACCAGTATAACCAGGGGTAACATTTCAAAGATGTATTTAAATTTGGGGATGACATTCATCTGGACAACCTGTTCGGGAACACTGAGATTTGTGCTCTAAGGAACTCTGCAGAGAGGTGAAAATCATATAGAGCCTCCTGATAAACCAAGACTAAGATGGGGACTTTGGTAACCTTATAAATTCAGCCAGAAATCTGTCCACACCAGGAGCCTTCCCAGAGGGCATGGTGTCAATTGCGGAGGCCATTTCCTCCACCCTGATTGCGCCTTCCAGTTACACAAATTGTTTGAGGGTTAGCTTTGAAATTTTTAAGGAGATGAAAAAAGAAGATTCAGCGTTTGGCACCTGGAGCATACCGGCGGTGCAAAGGAGTTCATAATATTTCAGAAACACTGCACTATTGCTGTTGGAAGGGTGATGAGGAGAGCCTCCGAGTCTCAGATGGCAGGGATTATCCTAGAAGAGTCTAGTTGGTGTAGTTGATAAGCCAAAAGCCTATGCACTTTTTCATCCCTTTTGTAGAGTCTATCATATGTGGAAGAGGCATTTCTCTGCCTGTGTAGTACTGAGTGTGTTCAGTTGATATTTAGCCAGTAGAAGCTCCAGAAGAAGGGATGTGTTCGGAGAAGAGGCGTAGGCAGTAGTTAGGGACCGACTCTTGTTTACAGTTGCCACCAGGTTTCTCAAAGCCTTTGTTTGATCAGTACCAAGTCCATATTCAGCATACCATGAAGGACAGCCTTCCTACCCCCCACAACATATGTGCTAAGGTCGCCGAGCTCCTGTCATCTTCCAAATATCTTTCTTCATATTTGTTTTGCCTCCAGGTCCTCATAATCAGAGGTATTGAGTTGCCAAGGTCCTTGAGGGAGGTTATGCATCCCTAGATCTAAATGTAGATCTATAAGGTCATGATCAGAGACCCCGCAAAGTATTGTATTTGTATCTACTAAGTGTTGGGATTGCAAAGGAGGTAATCAATGTGAATCTGAATGTTGTGGGAGCAACAGGTGAATGTATAGTCTCTAGTTTGTGTATGCAGGAGTCTCCAAGGGTCATGCAGCATGGTCCTGCATTTAGGTCATGCGTTGCCTACCTATACCCATCATGGTATATGTCCGGCCTGCCTGATCTGTCCACAAAAGGGTTAAGTGGCACATTCCAGTCTTCTCCAATAATGACTCTAGAGGTGCCAATTGATGCCTGCTCATATGGGAAAGAAACCTAAGCTTAGAAGTCTGTGGGGCATACACAAAGCCCACAATAACAGTTGTCCTCTGTATTGAACTCTTGACAAACATATAGGTACCGTTTCTATCTGACCAAGTTTGGATAATTCTATACGAGAGGTGTTTATGTACAATTATAGCAACGTCGCTTTTTTAAGTGGACCAACTGTTTCAACCTGCCCCCGTGATGTTATTGAGCCGCTAGCGTGAAGTACTTAGCCCACCTAGTCTCTCTGTAACTTGTTGCTCTCTACTGGCGATGTCAGGTTTATGATGGCCCAGAAAGGTGAAAATGTTCTTCTGTTTGATGAAATGTGTCAAACCATGTACACTGACTGAAAGTACCTTCAAGGATCTTTGCTGCTGGGGACAAGCCATGAGACTGATGTGTACTATTTGGTCATGGTAGGAAGTCTTGAGGGGTGAAATCAACTGGCAGACATAAGGAGGGAGGGAGGGTCCAAAAATGAGGGAGAGAAAGGTTGGTTGAGGTAATGATGAGATAAGTATATCAATTTCTTTCATTTGGGCTCATTATCATGCCATTTATACATATGCATTAATTTATGGCTGTATGTTCTAAAGAGACACTTTGTAGTGTACAGACAGCAGACATTCACATTCACTCCACAGAAACATTTTGTAAGCTACTCTTAACTCTCCCAAAAATGTTTTTGTTAATTTGTTTATTTAATTTCCATATTTTTTTCATTAAAATATCTGAGCATGGAGGAAAACAAACCTCAAAAGTCCTTTCAGCCCTTAACATCCACAGATTCACAAGTGATGAAAAAATGAGCCATTAAATGAATCACAGCTGCTCTGTAACTTTCCTGTTGTGGGCTTTTCTAGAATCTGGATTTGTTCGTGGGGTGCGGATTGAGTCTTCTTCCGAAACCGTAGTAGAGGGACAAAATGTGGAACTGAATTGCATTGTTACTGGACAGTCTACACCGACAATAACATGGCACAGGGCAGGGGGTGCCCTTGCTTCCAACCACCAGGTATGCCATTTTAAAGTTATGTAATAAAAGTGGGAGGGAGGGTGTTTACAACTGCTAAATGCCTAGTAGCTGCTACAGATTGTTAAAATCATAAAGCTGTTGTTAGTCAAAGGCTACAAGTGAACTCATTTAATCAGTGGCAAATTGTGTCAGTGTCTCTTTTAATTGAAGGGTTTGCAACAAAGGTAATGGAATTTACCTATAGTAGTTTTTTTCTGACAGATACTTCTAACTGCAGGTCCGTCCCCCTCTGAGTATTTCCCAGGTGCCAGGCTCGATTTGGAAACTTCTAATAGCATTGTGAAAAACTGATGTTGGTCACAAACCAGCATGAGATGTGGTTCTGGGATGGGAGCTCGGAACAACTCTAAAGTCATGCGATAAATGCACCTTTGCCGAAGGGAGGGATACTGTAATTGCCACACACAGGAAGAAGTTATGGTCCTCACACAAGTCCTGCTCTTGCTACAAGTGGAGTGTGGGGATCTGCTCCACAGGCCCTTCCACACAAGGCCTTCTGCGCTGTCAAAGTCCTACGGAATTCAAGTTCTAGGAGAAACATAAGAAGCTCAATAAAAAAAGGAGAGGTCACAAGGGATCCCGATCTCCAATTGAGTAGCCAGTTCCTTAGTTGATCAGGATGTTCCCTGTTAGACCTGGCTCCTTGTTGTGGTTCTCCCGTAGCTTTTTGCCTTCAATCCTCCTGTTTTGCTGACTTAGTTTTTGCTAGCTTTAGGGCTCTCCATACATTACCATTGCTAAAGTGCTTCTTCTTTCTCCGTAAGACTTGGTAGAATTAGGTTACATACAATCAGCATATTTAATTTACTTATAGGTCCCCACTAATGTGGTAGTACATGTGTCCTGAGCCTGTAAGTTAAATGCTACTAGTGGGCCTGCAGCACAAATTATTCCACCCACTTAAGTAGCTCTTAAAACATGTCTCAGGCCTGACATTGCAGCCTGTGTGCAGTTTTTAAACTGCCATGTTGACTTGGCAGAATAAACCTTTTGGCAGGCCCAAAACATCCTTTTTAATACATGTGTCACCTCTAGGGTAGGCTCTGAACAGCTCAGAGAGCAAAGTGCAGTGCATTTAAAATGTTAGACATATAGGGCCAGATGTAGGAAACATTTAGCATGGTGCAAACTGCGAAAATCGCAGTTTGCGCCATGCAAAATGCTCATCGCGATGCACATTCACAATTTGCGAGTCGGTACCGACTCGCAAATTGTGAATGCGACTCACAAATAGGAAGGGGTGTCCCCTTCTTATTTGCGACTCGCATCGCGATGCTAAATTGCTTTGTGACCGTGAATGCGGTCGCAAAGCAATTCGCAGTTACCACCAGTGTCACACTGGTGGTAACCCATTCGAAAAAGGGAAGGGGTCCCCATGGGACCCCTTCCCCTTTGTGAATGTTGCCCAAAATGTTTTTTCAGAGCAGGCAGTGGTCCAATGGACCACTGCCTACTCTGAAAAACCAAAACCAAATGGTTTCGTTATTTTTTTTATTTTGCAATTCAAAACGGGCTGCAAAATAAATTTAAAAAACTGCTTTATTTAAAAAGCAGTCACAGACATGGAGGTCTGCTGTCTTCAGCAGGCCACCATCCCTGTGAGTGCAGGGACTCACTATGGGGTCGCAAAATGCCACCCACCTCATTAATATTAATGAGATGGGTCTTTGCGACCCCATAGCGAATCGCAGATGGTGTCTGAGACACCATTTCGCATCCGATTTTGCGAATCGGAAATTGAGAGTCGTACCGACTCGCAATTTCCGATTCGCAAAATCTGAACTTTCTACATCTGGCCCATACTTTTAAATTTTGCATGTCCTGGTAGTGAAAAACTCCAGAGTGTATTTTTCACTACTGCAAGATATGCTGATTACATATGATAACTTTGGAGTTACCTTTTTACATTTAATAAGCTGTAACTTCCAATTGGGAACAGTAGACAGTTCGAGTTTGATGTCTAAGGAATTGTAATTATAATGGTAAAGTCTGATTTCTAGTCATGAATTTGAAAATGCCACTCTTAGTAAGTTGACATTTTCATGTCCTAACCAGTTGGTGCCTGCAGCCTGTTCCTGAGTAACCTGACAATGTGTAGATGGCAGTTGGTCTTATGTATGGCTTTCAGACAGTGAGACAAAGGGAAGATGGGTGTTGGCAGGATGGGCAATCTGAGTTAACCAGGGAGAGGGGAGCTGTCACTTACGACATTTGCACATCAGAAAGGCCATGCTTGGGAACTGTAACAAAGGGTTTAGTACTAATTTGTTGTAATCCCAAACAAGCTGGGGCCCGGACAGGGTGGACGGAGATGCCTGACACCTCAGTGGGTTGGAAACCTCTAGAAGTTCCCCCACTTGAAAGTGGGCACCAGGTATAAATATGGGACCCTTAACCCCAACTCTTCTGTACACTTCTGGACCTGTGGACTGTGCTAGGAAGGACTGCTGTGCTGCTGAAAGGGCTGCCACTGTGCTGGACTACTGCTCTGAAGGACTGCTGCCCTGCTACATTATTGCCTAGATGAGAAGGAGTGGACCTGTATCCCCAAACTCAGGACCCCAGAGTGACTCCAAGGGCTAGTTGACTGGCCTCCTTATCAGAAGCCTCAAGGACATAAAAGGCTTCCAACAACCTTGAACCCAGCACCTGGATTTTGACATCTGAGAGTCCTGCTCTCCCCGAGTGGTGCCTTCTCTGTCCTGGACCCTTCGTAGTGGGCCTGAAGGTGCTCTGCCAGCACATTAGTGGAGCCAACAAAACCAATGCATCTCCTCCTCGGTGCATCTCCTGCACAACCAGCACATCCTTTGCTGCTCAACACATCACCCTCTGAACCAACGCATTGCCTATTGCACGGACTTCCCTGATGCAAGGAATTTGCATCGTCCATCGGAGCCAAAGCATCTCCTCACAAAGAGATCACCTCACGCAGCCCCCCGGAACCGCTGCTGTGTGGCGCATCTCCTCATATCGCCGCTTCTGTGTGACACATCATCAATGCAGAACTCTGCAGCTCTTTACAACCATGATTAAGGCACTGTCTTCAGTGAACCCAAATGGGTCCCTGAGGCTGGCCTGTACTCCATCCCAGTTGGCCTGAATTTATGACTTTGTCCTGGTCAGGCGTTGCACACACAATACTTCACACATTGCCTCTAAGTTAAGCCCGATTGCTCTGTACCAAACTATCAGAGGGCTGAGCACAGGTTAGTTTGGGGTTTGCTTGTGATTTCACCCTAACAAGGACTGTGGTTTGTTGCTTGAATAGAGTTTCAGTCTCCTCAACCAGTAACCCAATTTCATACTCACCCTGAGTAACCTACACCATCAGCGACATCAAAGCAAGTCTGTGCCTTTAAGGAGGGGCATGCTGCGTATCTGCTGCATATCTTTAGCAGCCCTTCAGCTCCCTCTGGTGTGCCTTTGTTCCCCAAGGATCCACACTGTTACTCAGTTGGATTATCACTGTCTGATCCGTCCTTGACACATTCCGAACCCTTTGGACCCATCACTGGTTCAACACAGACTCTGGTGCAGACTTGTACCTCCCTCATTCATTGACACTGGAGCTAGCGCCACCAATGAATCCAGTATTGACTCTATCTGACCTCAAACTGGCATCTGCTCGACCTTGACCGAGGTCATGATACCAGTCTGCTACAGCGCAACCGGACCCCATACAACTAGAGGCTGATCTTATGCTTCAACTACTGCAGAGGCGTCCTCAGAGTCTGTTGTATTTTTGGCTCAGACTCTGACCAGAACTGGCCAGTACCTGAAGATGATGATAGTAGTGATTGAGATGATTTACCTCCTCTCCTTCATTATCATGACTGTCTTTACATGGATTACAGGCGGCCAATAGGCTTGATACATCCCCTGATGTTTTTTGAAGGCTCAATCCTATTTGGCAAAAAAGCACATTCTACCTCAGAATGTTTTAATGGGCCACAACACGCTCTCTTGGTGTTTTGACCTCCTACCTACCAGTTACCTCACCATTTAAGTAAATCCAAAAGCTACTCCAGGGAGGCTGGCATACAGACAACAGCGACCTCCTCATTCCTCCCTGCAGTAATCCCAGTCCGGGGATGTGGATCTGGCAGCCAGCATGCAGGTCACTCAGTCCTCCCAATCCATCTCTCCTGAGGCATCAGCCTCCAAGCTGCTTTAGCTTGCCATTAGTAGAACAGTCACTTAGTGGAAGGCAGCGTCCCGCACTTTCTTCCAGGGTATAGCAATCCATCACATAAAACAGATCGGTTCTCCAAAACTTTAAGCATGGCTGTGTCCCACTATTTCACCACACCTTCCTACCCTATTGAAATGGCTCTAAGAGGAGCACCTGCCCATTCTCGTGCAAGAGATGCAAGCTTTAATCTCCAGATTCCATACTGGCAAATAGGGGCGAGTTGCTACTCTATTTGCTTGTGCTGAAGAATGATGGAGGGCTTTAACCTGTCTTAGATGTTTGTCCTTAGAATGTCTTCCTACAATAATACAAAATGAAATGTGCTCATGCTGGCCCAGGTTCTGTCTACTTGGATCCGGGCAACTGGATAGTAGCTTTGGGCCTTCAGAATGTGTATTTTCATATAATCTGTCCTGCAGTCACATAGCTGTTACTTGCAGTTCAAGGTAGGCCAAAGGTGCTCCCCTTCTGTCCCACCAGTGCCCCTCGGGTATTCATGAGCGTGAGGACAATGGTCACCACCCATCTTTCCAGGTGGAGTTTGCCAGTTTTCCCCTACCTCGATGACTAAATGTTGAAGGCGGACGTGCCAGTCAGTCTGGGACTGCATCCGGACCATGGCAAATTGCCTTCATCATTGGGGTACTCCGTCAACAAGCCAAAGTTAAACTTGACTCCTTCACAGAGGATTCCTTTTATAGGGGCTGTCTTGGACATGGTGTAGTTCATGGCTTTTTCTCTGTTGCAATGATGTTTCAACCTATGTCCTGGATCTTGGTGAGAACAACTCAGAGGCACCTAGGCCCTTTTAATCTCCTGGGCCCTGCTTGTTGACTATGCCAGGTGGCATATGTGGGCTCTGCAGTGGAATCTGAAGTCCCAGTGAGTACAGCACCAACACGGAGTACAGCACACCAAGGCAACCTGTCCGATGTCATCCAGATTTCAGAGGCGACTGCAGTGGTGGCTGCTTGATCAGCATCTTGGCAATTGGACTAGTGGAGACCCCTTTCCCTTCCTGTCCCCACCCAGAACTGACAGTGGTAGTAGATACATGACTGCTTGGTTGGAGAGGTCATCTGTGGAATGTAAAGATCAGAGGATTCTGGTTTCTGGCAGAAACCCAGCTCCATATCAGTCTGTTGGAGTTGCAGGTCATTCATCTGGCGCTGAAGGCTGGGACACGTTCTCGTGGACAACACCACTGACATGTGGTATTGCAACAAGCAGGGCCCCAGAGGGTTCTGGGTCCTGTGTCAAGAGGGGCTGTGTCCCTGGAGTTGGCTGGATCATGAGGGCATCTCCCTGATCGTGAACTACCTGACAGGATCCTGCAATGCCAGAGTGGTCAAGCTCAGCCAACGGAGCCTGGAGGATCACAAATGGCATCTTCCAACAGTGTTGGGTACCCTGACTAGATCTTTTTGCCACTGTTGAGAACATACTGTGTCAAAGCTTTTGCACATTGTAGTTCCCACAAAAACTCTTGCAAGGAGATTCATTCCAGCTGTAGCAGAGTATGAGACTCTTGTTTGAGTTCCAGCCTCTGCCTCTCCTGCCCCAAGTTGTGAAGAAGATCAGGAACGACTGGTTCCAAGTCATTCTTGGGCCAGAAGAGTGTGATGCCTGGAACTTCTGGGCACGAGTGCCCGTCCCTTAATTAGATAACCACTTCAGGGTTCTTCACCCTACCTGTTCAATCTACACCTCCATGCTTTGAGACTCAGCAGCAGCAGTAGACTTTGTTCGGTCTACCACCAAAGATTGTATATGTCATCCTTGCTACCAGGTGTCCATCAGAAGTCCATTTATGTCCCCATTGGGACAGATCTGGTTGGTAGTGTGAATTCCGCAACACAGCCAAACTGTTGATGTTCTATTGTTTATTTTCTCTTTTGCTCCAGCAAGTTTTTTTTACCTTTTGCGTTAGACGGTCCTACCATCCTTGCTTAAATCACTTGTTATGTGTTTTATTAAAGGTTTTAAACACATATTCTCTCACAAACTGTTCGATATGCCACAGAGGGACCTTAACTTGGTCTTTATTTCCTCCTTGGGTACTCCCTTGAAGCCTACGCACAGCTACTTGTTGCATCTTCTGACCTTGAAGGCAGTCTTCCTCATCACAATTGCTTCAGCTGAGTGAACTCCATACTTATTGTTACACCACCCTTTTCAGGATTTACTGTTGCTAAGGGCTGTTGGTGGAGGGTGGGGGGGTGGTACCTGGTGGTAGGGGTGTATGGCGGGGAGTGGTGTGTTCGTGCCTAAAGTCAGGACTCCTTTCCACATCAGGTAATCCATCACTCTCCCTTTGCCACACCTCACCCCTCGAAAGCAGAGGGGAGGCCCCATCCGCTGCACCCCATCAAAAAAGCTTTAAGCTTATATATTGATTGTACCAAAAGAAAGGCTGTGCAAATAAGGACTATGTGAAGTTGGGTAGTCCTCTGTATTAAAATTTGCTACACACTGACCAAAAAGCAGCCTCTGGGAGGTCTGAGAGCCCATTTCACCAGGATTAAGGCTGTCACCATAGCATTGGCAGGTGAAGTGCATGTGCAAGATTTTATGAAATGAGCACAATCCAGTAACCATCCACCTTTATGTGCTACTTTGGTATCTATTGTAAAGGCGTTGAATCTTTGGTTAGAATTTTCCATCAGAAGATCAAGTTACTTACCTTCGGTAATGCTTTTTCTGGTGGATACTGCAGACTCCTCACCAAGTTTCAAACTTTCAGAGCAGTTCTCCTGCATGCCACTAAGTGGTGCCTTGCTGCTCATTACCTGCGAGCAATCCTAGGCAGGAGACTGAATCCAGAAACTTCAAAGCTCTCACGTCGCTGGTAAAGGGAACTGGATCTGTATTGATGGCAGAAATAGTGTCCAGTGATGTCACCAAAGCAATATAGCACCCAAATGGGCGTTACAATGTCAATTCCTTTTTTTATGCGCCTTCAGTGTGGATCCGGAGCTCACTCTCTCCTCAGTCATGAGTTTTCCCTGCAAACAATTTCTCTATGGTGCAGTGCTGTGTCTTCCCCCTAAGCATTCAGGCTTTAAGCCCTGTAGGCACTGTGAGGAATAAATGCCCATCATGGACCAACAATCCATCTGCTTGTTGTGTTTAGGTTCTGACCATTCCTGCTTCTGTGACTCCTTTCAAAGTATTCCCCACTAAGGCCATAAAGGGTTGAGAATCTAAATTCTTCATGGCTCAGGCCTGTCAAGACAAGCAAGGTCGTTGTTGTTTGAGACAAATGTCCATATCTCTATCCTCTCACTCTTCTGAAGCAGAGAAGAAGAATCACAGGAAGCACAAGAATAATGGACATTTACGTTGCCTAGACAACCACGGACTCCTACAGAATCTTCGTCCTTGAAGCTTGAGTTAGTCATAGTAGAGCCTTCTCATCCACTCCTGCCCCCTTTAAGCCTGTTCCTCAGCCAGACCCTACTCTTGAACTGACATCCAGCGCCGTTGGAGCCATCTGCACTATTAAACCTGGATTTTCTAGTGCTGCAACCTTTCTTCCTGGATTTCTCTATACCTGGTACAGAGCCAGCAGCATTCCTCAACGCACTCTTCGGCAACTTTCCTAGAGTCTTGAACCTATCTGGTGTACCCTCAAGACTTCGAGCACAGTTCAGCTTTCCTAAGTTCATGCCAACTATGCCATTCTGTGCAGGGGAAGGCTTTCTAACCCCGGCTCCAGCCTTCAGCCCGGTACACAGATATCCAGTTCAGCCATCAACACCATGGCTGGTGCCATCACTGAAGCTGACACTTCACCTGGAGCTGTTTTGGCCTCTTCTATCTACCTGCAGATTCCTTATTGATCTTCCTGTTTGATGAAGAGTTATAGGGAAAGATTAATACAATTAAATACATATATATGTTGGCACTGCACTACCTTATGTAAGTCAATCTATCTGCTTGCCTCAAAGGTGGGGAAATAATGGATTAAAACTGACACTTATGCCGGGTGTAGGGAGGTGGCCTGGTGTATGGTGGACACCTATGTTGTTTAAACCTTATACCAGGTCCAGACAATCCCTATTGGTTATTGAGACAGTGTCTAGAAAGCCAGGGCTCTCTGGTGGTAGCTGTGGTGAGCAGGCAAGACTTATCTAGGAGCAGTGTAAAGCACTTGCCATGCCACAGCAGTCACAGAGTAAGTTATCACACATGAAAGGAACCACACAGTGTTACAAAAATAAAGGTACTTTATTACAGTAGCACTGAACTAGATCACTTATAGGCAGTCCCCCCAGCTAGAGGTAAATACACACTTTGGATACACAGAAAGTATTAGAAATTAGCATGGGAAAATAACAAGCATTGGCAAGAAACAGCAGAAAACGGCTAGGGCTCTATAGGGGGCCAAACCATATACTAAAATAGTGGAATGCGAAGTTAGGTACCTCACCCGAGGATGTGGAATAGTTAGACGGGGGTTGGGAGAACTCGGGACCCTAAAAGGGGAGTACCTAGGCTCCCCCCCCCCAGCGACCAGGCGAGAAGAGGTAAGTTCCCTTGTCTTCCCAAGGACTAACAAGAGGACTTAAAAAAAGAAGTTTGCAAGACCAGGACCAGTCCAGTGGAACCCAAACGTGGATTCTGGGTGAAGAGGACCTGCAAATTAAGAGGACAGAGTCCAGTCTACGCAGGAGGGTCCAGGTGGGGCAGGAGCTAATGCCCACCTTGTGTGGATGAAGATCTGGGTCGACGAGGAAAGATGATCAGCTGCAGATGATGTCTCACATCGGTCGTGGGATTGCAGATGGTCAGTGGTCAGGAGGACTACCAACAAGCCTTGGCAAACGCAGATCCGGGCAGAAGAGGATTTACAGCGCTGAAGAGGACCAGCAAGGTCAAGTGGACTCGTCCCTTGGATGGAAGTCCAGGCTGACCCTCAGCAGTCAGGAGAGCCAGCAGAATGAGTTGCAGCCCAGGCAACCCACTGATACCAGACACAGTAAGTTGCAGTGCGGCCCAGTCAGCACACCTGGAGAGGTGTCCCATGCCGCTTATGGCCCCTTATTCTGTAGGAGGGCATGTTGCTCATACATGATTCCTTTTCAGGCCATGTGAGGAAACAGGCATTCTGCAGGTTTCACCCCTTCTTTTTGTCCCATTTTGTCTACTAGGTGCTATAGTGTAATGACTGAAATGCTCAGAATACTGCTAATCAGGATTCAGTGCTTATGCTTTGACCCTCAAAACGGCTACCAAGGGCCTGTGAGTTAGTGATCCCTCAGGGACTGCAGCACTTGTTGTGCAACCCTGGGTAGGATTAGGTTAAACATGGCTCCCAGTCTGCCCCTGCAGACTGGCAGGGCAGTTTAAAACTGCTAACTCATCTTTGCCATTTAAGTTGATGACAAAGCCCAGTCCTCCCTTTTTAATATATATGTCATCCCTAACATCAGCCTATCAACACCTAAGGCAGGGTGCTGTATATTAAGAGATGGAACATGTACTTTTATATGTTCCAGCAGTAAAAATCCACATTGTGTTTACTGTGGAAAAGACTAGTACCCCCATTGACGAGTGTAGAATTATGGGCTGACACCTCAGCCCTGCTGACTTCTGCCTGTGGCTACTAAAGTTGGTACTGTAAAGTATTAAACCACTTATTACATTAAGGCTGACTTGTTGCCCAAGTTGTTGCCCTCTTGTGTCCGCTAATGATTGTGCATGTTATCTGTCCGTGGATCAGCTTGCTGCTCTCCTGTGGAGATGTGCAAACAACTTCTAGGAAAGGACACAATGAAGTCTGCTTGGGGGAAAGGAGTTACCTCTCCCTGGCAGGAAGCCACATGGGTATTGGCCCAAAAGGTGAGGTTAAAGGTAGAAACTGCCTTTGAAGGACAAACGTGAGGCACTTGGGAGATTGACTGCTCGATTGTCGAGATATACAAGCTAGCACTAGAGATAAAGATGGGTACTCCATTGTCAAACTGCTTTTTCATGGGCATGTAGTCCCTTTGGTAACCAGACCTCTGTGTTGGGCAGACTCTATCCAGAAAACTTCAGAGTCTTGATGCCACCAGCGCTGGACCCGGTCGCCATCGGAAGTGACTTCAGATTACATCCCTGAGTCCATAGTCCAAGCACCCACTCCACTGCATCAATGTCCGTTTCCTATTTTCTGTCTCTTCGAAGCAGATCTGGTGCATTCTTTTCTGAAGAGTTTTCCTCACAAAAATGACTGAAGCAGTACCAATATTTCCCCCTAAGAAATTGAGTTTTAAACCCTATAGGGATTGTGAGGGACAAATGTCCATCACAGACCCTCATTTCATTTGTTTGTTGTGCTTGGCTCTGACCATGGCACCAAATGTTGTTCTTCCTGCCTCAGTGTGAACCCCAAGGCCATCAAACAGTGGGAGGCCAAGAACAACCATCAGCACTGGAAATGTTCTCAATGCTGTTCCCTTTCTCCACCTTCCTTGCCACTAAGTAGAGGAGACATCATCAAAAATCCAAAAAGCACTCAAAAGGTAAGTCTCCCAGAAGTTATCCTACTCTCACAGGATATTCGTCTTTGGAACTAGCTGCAGTCGAAATACAAGCTAAAGCTGGGATACTGGGAAAGGTCTCCTCAGTGAAGATTAAGGGCAGGATCCCCAGCAAGATTTTCAGGGTCTATCAGCAGCAAGTGGCCTAGATAATTCGCCTGAATTGGCCATGGCGTTTCATGCTGGACCACCCACACTTAAGGCCCTGTCTCTCCATAAAATCATGATGAAGTCTGCCAAGGCCTTGGATTTATAGCTGCCATCAACAGAAACTAAAACAAATGTCATCAAAGAGATCTTATTGCCCTCCTCGGCCACATTGGAACCCTTTTAATGATGCGTTAATGGCATCTGTCCGCATGGCTTGGGAAAAGCTGTCATCTGCACCAGCAATTGACAGACATGTGGCTCGACGATACCGCTCAGCACCAGGCAACCCACCATTCCCTTTCACCCATTCTCACTTGCGAGCCTTGTTAAACAGGCGTTCAGCTCAAATGTGCAGTTCAGTGGAGCCTTCTCTATGGTACCATTGGGCAGGGAGTCCAAAAAACTAGAGGCTTGGGGCAAGAAAGCCTTGTTGGCTGGAAGCATGGCCTTAAAATCATTAAATGCCAACTGTCTTCTTGCCTGGTATACCCATGTTTTGGGACATGGCCCAAATTATGCATGCTGCATATCCCTCAAACATAAAAGACTATTTTCAAGAGGTCATCACTGATGGGCAAAAAGCTTCCCGCCACATTATAAAGTAGGGTCTTGACATAGCTGGCTCCGGTGCCCGGGCCGTGGGGACCTCTGTCTCAATTCCTCGCCATGATTTACTCTAGACGTCCAACTTCTCATCAGACATCAGTCCAATTTGATAGCTCTTCCCTTCGGAGAGTGCCTCTTTGGAGATCAGGTTGATTCAGTGCTGGATAGATTGAAAACATCAAGGGCCACAGCATGTTCCCTGATCCTTAAGCTTCCTCCATCAACCAAATACTTTGTGCTTTCACTGCTTTTGTGGCTTTGGGAATTTCAGCCACTTCAGCAGCAACCTACCCCCCATTTTGGCCAATACAAGGAAGCAAGCCTAGTTTGTTTCTCCAACACCTCACAGAGCCTGTGGGAATTGGGTATCCCATTTTATTAAAGCTTGAGAGGACATTATGGTGTACAAGCTTGAAGACTAGATGGTCACTGGACCTGCAGGATGCGAACTTCTACACCCCTATCCTGCGGTCCCCTCACAAGTACTTTTCGATTTGTGGTCGGTTCTGCACACTTCTAGTTTCTTACTCCCCATGGTGTTAATAGCAGTACCTTTATCCTTTACCAAGGTGATGGCAGTGGTTGCAGCCCATCTCAGATGATTTGTCTGTACCTGGATGACTGGCTCCTCAAAGCCAACTCACCAAAAATGGTGTTGCTCAACTTGCGGTCGACAGCGTCCTGTTTTTCAACCTGGGCTTTTCGATCAGTGAGCCCAAATCTCACCTGTGTCCCAGCAGCTCCAGTTCATAGGGTCAGTATTGGACACAGACGTGCTCTGCGTGTTCCCTCCTCCACAGAGGATAACAGGCATCCAGGTGATGATTCCATCTTTCCAGTCAGCTGTAAGTTCCAGGGTTCAGAGTTTTGTGATTCTTAGGTCTGCTGGCTTCCTGCAATTTCTTAGCCACACACACTAGCTGGCTCATAAGGGCCCCACAGTGGTGCCTCTGCAGGCAGTTGATACAGTATGGGGGAGACCTGTCCCACTCCATTGTGTTTTCCGCCAGCACTGCGATGGATGTAGCTTGTTGAGGGAACGAGGCAAATCTGACATACAGGATGGCCTTTACTCCTCCTCCAGCTGTAACTTCGATTGTGACTGATGCTTCCTCTCTGTGGTGGGGTGCTCATCTGGAGGTCTCTGGTCTCCACAAGAGCAGGTGCTTCACATCAACCTGCTAGAATTGCAAGCAATTCAGTTGGTGCTCAAGGCCTTCCTCCCCTTCATCATAGGTGTGTGTCCACATCTTGAGGGACAACAGCACTGCGATTTGCTGTGTGAACAAACAGTGGGGAGTGGGGTCTCACCTCCTTTCTCTTTAGGCTCTGACACTGTGATCTTGAGCTCACTGCAAATCACTTAGCCAAGACCCTGAGCTGGTGTTATCTTGCTGATCACAAGTGGTGTCTTCTACCGGAAGTAGTCCAGGACATCTTTGCCCAGTGGAGTGCTCGTCAGGTTAACTTATTCACCTCTTCAGAAAATGCTCAGAGCAAGTAATTCTGCGCCCTCTAGTATACATTGAAGAGGGACGCATTTTAGTTGAGGTGAAACTTTCAGCTGCATTATGCGTCTCCTTCCCAACCTCCCCAGTACCCATCATTCCTCCAGTTCTGAGAAAGATTAGCCAAGAATAGGCCCATGTTGTTCTTTTAGCCCCAGATTGGCTAAGAAAGGTGTGGTAGGCAGAACTTCTGCACTTCTCCACATGTCCTCCTGACTAACCTTTTTCCTCCCACTCCATTTTTAGTTCCTCAAGTGGGATTTGAATTTGGTTTTTACAACCTTGATTGGGATTCTGTATGAGCCCCTTCGAACTGTGTTTTTGGTTGGCATCACGTCTGCTAGATGGGTCATTAGGTTGCAAGCCTTGAGCTGTCACCCCCCGTTCACTTCCTTCTTTCAAGAAAACTTGGTGTTGCAAACCAGGACTGCCTTCCTTTCCCAGGTTATCACTCCATTACACCTGACCCAATCCATTATCCTGCCAACTTTCTGCCCTCCACCTCATCCCTCGAAAGCTGAGGAACAGTTGCATCAGTTGGATTCGAGACCGGGTGGTTAAGTGCGATCTATCCCGCTTTAAAGAATATCATTTGAATGACCAGCTCTTCATTGGCTATTGCAGAGCCTAAAAGTGCAAGTCTACAGAAGTTGTTTCTAACCCATTGGATCATCCTGTGCATTAAATCTGCTAAGCCTTCACCAAGCCTTCACCCAGCAGCCTGAAGGAATCAAGGCCCATTCCACCAGGGCTAAGTCCACCACTGGGTTGAGGTGTCCAGATTGCGGAAATATGTAAAACAGAAATGTGGACTTCCTTGCACACCTTTTCGAAGCATTATTGTCTTGATGCAGAGATGCATAGGGACAGGCACTTCACTATATCTGTCTTTCAGAAGTTCCTGGTGAGAATCCTCCCTCAACCCTCTGGGCAGGGTATTGCTGTAAAATCTTTTCTATGGGTGTGAAATCATCAGAAGAAAGTGTTATTTACCTGCTGTAACGATGTTTTTGATGGCATGTGTGGCTGTAGATACACAAACTCTGCATACTCCTGCCATCTAGTGTTGGGTACGGAGTGGTGCAAGTTGTTTTTCTTCGAAGAAGTGTTCAGAGTCACAGTACAGGATCAAGTGAATTCTCCTCTCTGTGATAATGCACATAGGCATTGTGAGAAGTTGGCTCAGGGTATGGTGTACATCTATTGGTAAGGAACTCTGTACTGAGTCCAGACAACTGCTAGTGATAGAGGCTGCCAATAACCTAAGCTCTCTGAAGTGTTAGTTGTGGA